>NC_136917.1:142520858-142991565 GCF_949752795.1 Hyperoodon ampullatus | reverse complement strand
CCCATCCAATTATGGGAAGTGTGAGAGATACTAAAGACATGCGGTATTCGAATCTCTGTTTGGGTTTTATTGCTCACCTGGGGCCTAGGGGTAGGGTTGGGGGTTTACCCAGAACTGGGGATAAGGGGCAGGGGCCCTCTGGACGATATGCACATCTCAGTATCTTCATCTATTCTCCTTTCTCTCTGCTTCTGCATCCCAGAGAAATTGATCTGGTCTGCGAGGCATAGAGATGCAGGGCTGTCAAATCAGAACCCGAGCCAAAAGTATAGTGCATTAATCACTAGTAAAGTTGTCTCCCATTGTGACAGAATGATACTACATATACCGGTGACACAGGACAATAGGAAGAAAGAATTGGGGCTTGAGCAAAAAACCAAGTCTTAGAGCCATGGAACAAAGAGAAAGAAACACATTTTGAAAAATAAAAGGATGTCTTTTAGATTTAATCAGATACAAAACTTGCAGGCAAAATGAGAAGTGTTCCATACAGAAGCCTATAGGTAAAACAGCTCTAATCTTTTTTTTTTTTTAATTTATTTATTTTTGGCTGCTTTGGGTCTTCATTGCTGTGCGCAGGCTTTCTCTAGCTGCGGTGAGCGGGGCTACTCTTCGTTGCGGTGCGCGGGCTTCTTATTGCGGTGGCTTCTTTTGTGGAACATGGGCTCTAGGGCGTGCGGGCTTCAGTAGCTGTGGAGTGCAGGCTTAGTTGCTCTGCGGCATGTGGGATCTTCCCCAACCAGGGCTCAAACCTGTGTCCCCTGCACTGGCAGGTGGATTTTTTTGTTTAACATCTTTATTGGAGTATAATTGCTTTACAATATTGTGTTAGTTTCTGCTGTATAACAAAGTGAATCAGCTATACCTACAGCAGATGAATTCTTAACCACTGCACCACCAGGGAAGCCCAAAACAGCCCTAATCTTAAATAGCTAAAAGTTTCTACATCATTATCATATTACACAAGCTTTTCAGTGCCAGATTTTCCAGCAGAAGAGGAATAATGAGTTTAATAAGAATGATAATGAGGAGAAATTATCCCAGCCTGGATTTCTGGCCCAGATGAAAATATCTTTCTCTGAGCACCGGAAAAACAGGTTTGCAGCCCAGTGTGGATCTGGATTTTTCAGAATGTGGCCCCAGGACATTCTGCCTCAGTGAGTTCCTGTTAAGAGGTTATTGCATAGACCTACTCCAGACCTACTGAGTCAGAATCTCTGCAGAATCTCTGCAACAATATACAACTTTAACAACCACCCCAAGTGATTTTTACACACACTCTAATTATAAAACCACTGCTTTAAAATTTAAGAAAATTTGCCAAAAGGGTGTGAAGAATGTTAACTCCTTGGATTAAAGAGACAGTCTATTTTATAGTCCCATTATAGAATAATAGAAAACTTTATGGCTCTTGTGCAGTTTAGGGTCAGGAGCAGGCAATACCCAGACCAGATTACAATAGCAACCTTATATTATTTAAAAGAGTAGATACTCTAAAATCCTCTCTTCATTGCAGCGCCGTTGAAGCTGGAAAACTGGAGAGGGTTTGAGTCGGTGGCTCTTTCCCCTCTGTGGGACATGGAGAGAGTAGCTGTGATAGATGACAGGGCCTCGGTCCCTGCCACCTCCTGAAAAGACCTGCAAGTGCGCTGCACCTCAAAGCGGGCAGTGATGGAAATGCTAGAACTGGGTGGCAGCTCTGCACAAAACCTCGGGGATGCACTACCAGAGGAGATTCAGAAGCCCCTGCTGCAAGATGCACAGTGGACTTTTGAATCAGCTGTGCAAGAGAATGTCAGCATTCATGGGCAAGCATGGCAGGAAGCTTCAGACAATTGCTTATGGATTCTGATATCAAAGTCCTTGAAACCCAGTTTGATGAAATCATAGTCCATGTAGCCACAAAACGTAAGCAGTATCCCCAAAAGATCCTTGAATGTGTCATCAAAATCATAAAAGCAAAACAAGAAATTCTGAAGCAGTTCTAACCTGTTGTACATCCATTGGACCTAAAATATGACCCTGATCCAGCCCCTCGTATGGAAAACTTGAAATGCAGAGAAGAAACAATAGCTAAGGAGATCAGTGAAGCTACGAAGTCCTTGCCTGCATTAATTGAACAAGGAGATGGATTTTTCCCAAGTTTTAAAGATGCAGCCTATTATCCGGCTCCAGAAAGTCCACCAAGAAGTCTTCTTTGGGTTGTTATAGGAAACCAGATGTTAAACCTGAGAGCTTTATAGCACAAGTAAAAACCACACCAGTGGAGACTTCTGCTAGGAAAACCACTGACTTGGTACTGAGAAGGAAGGGAACTAAAGACTGCCCCCAGAGAAAATGGTATCCATTGAGGCCAAAGAGAATCAGTCTTGATACATAAGCTCTTTCTGTTTATCTTGGGAGTTGAAATTAGGCACTATCAACATTTAGATTACAGCTTAATGCCTAGACAGGACTTCAATTAAAACAACAGATAACTAGTGATTCCTTTATACAAATATAGTAGCTCTATGCTGGGGTATGATGTAATATTGTATTTCTTCCCTCACCTTTTCATCTATAGTCAATGAAAAGCATATTTTTTAAAATATTTACACAAAGTCTGTCAATGGTCATTAAGAGTGCAAACTTTTACTGTCCTTAAATACCATCAACACTTGGCTGCCTTACAGGTTGTTTTTTTAAAAATAAATTTATTTATTTATTTTTGGCTGGGTTGGGCCTTCGTTGATGCACGCGGGCTTTCTCTAGTTGCGGCGAGCAGGGGCTACTCTTTGTTGTGGTGTGAGGGCTTCTCAATGTGGTGACGCCACAGCATGTGGGATCGTCCCGGACCAGGGCTCGAACCCATGTCTCCTGCATTGGTAGGCGGATTCTTAACCACTGTGTCTCAAGGGAAGTCCGAGCCTTACAGCTTTTAACGGAATTTCAGAAGTAATGTGTTTCATTGTGTTTCCTGGATATACATCTTTCTTTAAAAAAGAGCTGTGTAGGGACTTCCCTGGTGGCACAGTGGTTAAGAATCCGCCTGCCAATGCAGGGGACACGGGTTTGAGCCCTGGTCGGGGAAGATCCCACATGCTGCAGAGCAACTAAGCCCGTGTGCCACAACTACTGAGCCCGCGGGCCACAGCTGCTGAAGCCCACACACTCGTGCTGCAACTACTGAAGCCTGTGCGCCTAGAGCCCATGCTCTGCAACAAGAGAAGCCACTGCAATTAGAAGCCCGTGCACCGCCTTGAAGAGTAGCCCCCCTTCGCCACAGCTAGAGAAAGCCAGAGAGCAGCAACAAAGACCCAACACAGCCAAAAAATAAATACATAAATAAATAATTTAAAAAACAAAACAAAAAACAAAGATGCAAACGTGCATCTGGTTCCAGCAAGGCTGTGTCATCGACAACCTGCGTGAGTGAAATTGCACCTTGCCCTCCGTCTCCTATTGCTAATGATCCTTCAGCTCTACCATCTCCCACCTCCTCTCCCTCCTCCAGTCAGTAACTCTTCTTGCTTGTTCACTCGATGCCAGTCCCTTATGCCAGCTGTTGTACTGTACTACTGAACTTTTCATGGTACAGTACTATAAGATTAAAAATGTTTTATTTTTTGTTTGTTTTTTACGTATTATTTGTGTAAAAAGTATTATAAACCAATTACGGCACAGTATTATATAGCAGATTGTGTTTGTTGGGTACCTAGGCTAATTTTGTTGGACTTACGAACATGCTCTTGGAACAGAACTCACTCGTATGTAAGGGACTTACTGTATTCCCTGGGATACCTCCCTGTGGGTCACTGCGACCACCCAGACCCAAGACCCTTCCCACACAGCTCTTCTGATCAAGGAAAGCACTCCCCCGCCCTTCCCTTGAGACCTTGGAGTAGTCATGTGCCTTGCTTTTACTAGATCCAGGGTACTGCACTCTCCTTTGTACTGTTTTTACATATTGCCTAGCCCTTTATAAATAGTCCATTTATTAAACTCTCCTCAAATTGTCTAATTTGAATGTACCATATATATATTATTAACCCCAGGCTGATACAGAATCTATTGGTGACAATAACCCAACAAGTTCTGTCCTCCAGGAACTAATCTTGAAGAAGGATATACAGAAAAGTTTTTAATAACAGCACTACTATTGCTCATTTCAAAAGTTTAAACAACAAAAAGGTTATTTTTGTGAGAAACTTCACTTTTACACCAAAGATTTTGTAGTTTTGAACTTATGCTTTTATTATTATGCTTTTTTGCCTGCCAGAAGACAAAAATTCATATGCATAGTCCTCTATTTCTTTCTTCACCCTTACAGTAACCTTGAGAGAGATTGAACACCTTCTAAATACTCAATATTGATTGTTTAATACATGCACAAACGAAGGATACCTATTGTCATATGAAAATGTTTAATTAAACATTTTTAAGAGATTAATTATTCCTTTTCAAAGATCATTTCTCATCTTTTTGTTAATAGAATTTTTGTGTGTGTCTTTGGAGACAATTTTTTATTTTTTTTTACCCAGAAAAGACGTGGGGCTATTTTAGTACTTAAAACTAATGTAAATTTTATAAAAGTTACAGATTCAAAAAGCAGGACTCTTTATTCAACTTACAAATCCTATTATTTTATTTCTAAATCTAGTGAATTTTAACATCTTCCTTTAAAGTAGCCTTTTAGATGTTGCAAGAATAAAATTAAGATAATATCCATGAAGTCTTTGGAGATCCTTGTAACAGATTTTAGATAAATGTTTCATTCTAATGAGAAGCTAAAGCAATCTGCTAAAACCCCACAAAATTTATTTTTTAATTGTAGAAATTTGAAAGCTATTTGGTTTCTGTTATAATTATAATACTTAGATTAAACACACAAAAGTCAAATTAAAGTTAAACTTATTTGCTAAAAATAAATAAATAAATAAAGCGGTCTTTTATTAATATTTGGTGTCACTCACAAACTTAGTTAATTAAACCTCACTTAAATATTTTAAATTTAATATTCCTTCTACTTACTGCTTGTAACTAGCAGAACTTAACCAAATGTTTAGAACAATAATGTATCTAATAAATTAAAGTTGAAAATTATGTGAATCTTAAGTTCTCTTAAACATTTCAATGCTTTCTACAAACTTTGTAAACCTATCTTAATCTTTTCAACTTAAAAAAATCAGAACTCTAAAATTAAAAATTCAATTACACATTTTAAGTTAGAGTCATGAGGCTAATATATCAGATCCTCTAATTAGCCAAATTATCTTAACCACTACAAACATTTAAAATATGAAACATACACAGATCATTCGCAAAGTTAAGGCAAAATAATTAATTTCATTGGTTGTTAGTTCATTATTTCTATATGTAAGGGTCAATTGAGTTTTATCATTTGAGCAATTTGGGGCTATTATCACAAGCAAGTTGATTTAAACATTCCAAACAAACAAGGTTACCTGCTTAGCGGCTGATATCAAACCAAAAATTTTTGACCAAAACACCTCTAGAGCAGCCAACATCTAGGGCAGTTTTTCTTGCAACACTGACGCAACTTGCGCCTATTTTATGGCCACTTTGCAATTAAAGGAATTATCCCCACTCTTCTCCAAGTGAAATTGTCTTACAGCCCCCATTCCCTGGATTCAGGTTATATACTACCTAATACTCAAGGTTGTATTCAATTCATTTATTTACTGTTTGATTCCATTCTTTACTCTTTTTGTATTTTTCCTTTTTTATAGGGGCACAATTCTTATATTTTTATGATATCCAATTAGGCTGTGCATATCTTGCTATCTGTGTCATGCTAATGATAGTACTCTTTTACCATTACTGCCACTCTTCTTCAGGTTACTATATATATGATAGGAAAGGTCTGGGCAAAGGATACATTTCATAGGTCTCCAGAGTAAGGACTTTAATGCTTCCCTACCCTCTTGGGCCCTGTTCTTGAGTCATATGCCTTAGCCTGAGAAGGACCAGTCAGAAATGACTTGGGTTGAGTGGGTCTGGTCTGGGAAGGCTTAGATTGGGAGGATTGGGGCTGGCATGGCTTGGGCTGAGTGGGTTTGGATGGAGAAGGTTTAGCTTGAGAGGTCTAGGGCTGAGAAGGCTTAGATTGGGAGGACCAGGGTTGACATGGCTTAGGTGGAGTGGGTTTGGTTGGAGAGCACCTAGCTTGGGAGGGCTGGGGCTGAGAAGGCTTAGATTGGGAGGACTGAGACTTGGAGGGCTGGTGCTGAGTGGATTTGTCTGAGTGAGTTTGGGTTGAGAGAACACAAGTTGAGAGGGTTTGTGCTGGGACTGCTTGGCCTGGGATGACTTGGGCTGATTGGATTTGAACTGAGAGCTGAGCAAAAATTTGCTGTTGGACATAGGATTGAATCCCATTTGGAAAGATGGATTTGAAGGCCCACCTTGTGTCTTCAGCTTAGCTCCTTGCTGACAGGCAGTCCTTATGGGTTTTTGTATGGCTCCTGCTGCTTGAAACGCTTGATGGTGAGGATTTTCAATATGGGGTTTTGTTCTCATGAATTTTCTAATTGCCTCATTTGGCTGTGTTCCCCAGGCACAGACTTGCCTAGGCTGTGACTTCCCAACCACTCTTGCTGGCTGTGAACCCAGGGAATGGAGGTGACCTCCCTGGAAGTCCACTTCCCCAGAACTTTCAAGGGCTCCCATTTTCTGTGGTCTCTCAGGCCAGGCCTGTACATGCTGAGAAATGGGTCTTGGTGGTCTCCCAAAAGTTTTATCCATGTGACGTCCCTGAGCAGTTCTTGAAAATTTCATAAATCTTTCACCTGAATAAAATCTCTGAGGTTGGAATTATTGAATCCCAAAACTTTACCTGGACTATGGACCCTTGTATTCTGAAAGGGTGAAGGATGGAAACTCTGAGACCTCTGCTCTAACCAAAACTGGGAGACCATAACCCAGGGGGCTGTCAAAGAAACACGGTTATAATTACCTCCATTTCTTGTTGGTAAAGGACAGCAGTTTTTCAGAAAAGGCATGAATACTGGGGTGAGATGGAAATTCTCAAGATTTTGGCTGATCTCACATCTAGCCTCAGCCTCTCTTACTGACATCTAAGCGGGGCTTTCAGATGAGTTTTTTGGCTGACTGTGTCTTTGTGGTCCCTCAACTTCAGCTGTTCCAGCCAAGTTTTCAGTAGGGGAAACTTGAATCCCCTGCATGTTCTCAAAGTCGTGGTCTATCTGTATCCCCAACTCCCTGGCCAGGGGTGCAATGTCCTCCACAGACATACATCTGAGTAAAGAGGACATCACTTCTTTCAGGGCAGCTTGAAGACCCTCCATGTTCCTCCCTGTCTCTCCAGCTTCCTCCTCCTCCCAAAAGAGCAGCTGTGATGGCTTCAACTTCAGGATCCTCTGGGAAATCTGAGCCTCCTCATTCCCCCTGGCCTGCGGACTGAGGACAAAGTAGCATCTTTCAGTGGCAGCTTCTCCTAAAAACATTAGCAAGTCCCATTCCTTCTCACCTAAGCAGTCAATGAAAAAAAACACAGCTGAGGAAACTTCCATCAAGAAAACAAACTGTGGGCTTCCCTGGTGGCGCAGTGGTTGAGAGTACGCCTGCCGATGCAGGGGACACGGGTTCGTGCCCTGGTCCAGGAAGATCCCACATGCCGCGGAGCAGCTGGGCCCGTGAGCCATAGCTGCTGAGCCTGTGCGTCCAGAGCCTGTGCTCTGCAATGGGAGAGGCCACAACAGTGAGAGGCCTGCGTACCTCAAAAACAAAAACAAAAAGAAACCAAACTGTGTCCAAAAACGTTCTAAATCCCCATGAAGGCTGGCCACAGCAACAGCTTTCTGGAAAAAACTGGGGTTTTCCTTTAGACCATCACTATCAGGAAAACTCCATGTTACCTCAGAGATCTGCTGGGGAAGCACCAGAACAGGCAAATCCTGATGGAGAAAGATTTTGTGTGATTTCAGGTGGGCAGGGCTGAGCAGTGTGTTGAGGATTCTGGACTTGGAGAAGCTACAGTATCCTAGACGCACAAAAGAGATGACAGGCATCTTCATGAGAGTCAGAAATTTTCTGTATCCCCTGTAGGCCTTCCTGAAGACTGCGTTGACTGCTCCTTCACAATGTCCTTAATGGCCCTCAGCATTAAAATGCTTTTGTTTTTTTCTGCATCTGGCAGTAGCAGGGAAGGGCAACTGGCACTGATACGTGTTTGACATGACTTCACGTTGCAAAGAGCTATCTGAATACAGCATAGAGGCACGAAGGACATCAAGGGGATTAATGGTTTCTGGTTCTCTAATTTCCAAATTCTCTACTCCAGTCAAAAATTCCCCTTTGTGGGCTTCCCTGGTGGCGCAGTGGTTGAGAATCTGCCTGCCAATGCAGGGGACACGGGTTCGAGCCCTGGTCTGGGAGGATCCCACATGCCGCGGAGCAACTAGGCCCATGAGCCACAATTACTGAGCCTGCGTGTCTGGAGCCTGTGCTCCGCAACAAGAGAGGCTGCGATAGTGAGAGGCCCGCGCACTGCGATGAAGAGTGGCCCCCGCTTGCCACAACTAAAGAGAAAGCCCTCGCACAGAAACGAAGACCCAACACAGCCACAAGTAAATAAATAAATAAATAAATAAATAAATAAAAATTAAAAAAATAAAAATTCCCCTTTGCTATCTTCACCCAGAACCTGTGTCTGAGGATTGAATCTCTGTCATATCCAGTGCTTGAACTTTCATCAGGAAGTTCCAGGCTAAGTCACCTGGAGTCTCAGTCACCCACCTACATCCTCGGTCTAAGAAGAATTGTTTAATGAAATCTGGCAGAAGCTTTCTGCTTGTAACCGGGTTAAACAGGACAGGACATCTTTAAACACTTTTTTCTTTCTGTAGGAAATAAGATAGTCAGTGAATGTCGTGTTCAGCATCTAAGCTTCCTTCAATGACTTTTTAAATTAAATAAGTTATTGACATTTTCATTGGAAAAAAAAAAGATGAAACAATACAAGTAAAGTTCTCTTTCATTGTTCTGTCAATTTTATTTCCTTCTAAGAGATATGTCAATATAGTATGGTACGTTTCCTTCCCATCTTTTTTCTGTGCAAGTACATAAGTATGTTTGCATATGTAGAAATACACTGTTTGGTTTTAATGGATGTTATTTTATTTTATAAATGATATTATACTGAATGATCCTTCTTCGGTATAAACTTTTTACTCAGTGGTGTTCCTTGCAAATTCTTCCAAGTAAGTATATATAGAGAACTACTTAATTCATTTTAGCTAATCCATTGTACTTCATGGTTTGGAAGAACCATTATTTATCTAACAATTGTCTACTGGTGATCATTTAGGTTTTCCAATTTTTTTGGCTAATGTTTGTAATGCAGCAATGAAAAACCCTGTTAAAAGCTTCATTATACACATGTATGAGGAATTCTCTAGGTTGATATCAATTTATTTCTTAAATGTTAACTCTTGCTAAAGTTTGGAGAAATGGAACATTTTGTTATCAATGAAGTTTTCTCAGAATTTACATGTTGTACCTAATTTCTCCTGATGTCATTTTCTAATTTATCTTCTAGCCACTTCCTGGGAATACAGAGACAGTGCTTAGTAGAGAAAGAAAATCAGAGGGCATTTTCTGCTCCTGATGGATAGCAAATTAGCATAAGATTCTTGGATCCCCTATAAAAATAGCCTAGAAGAAACAGTAGAAGTGAGAGAAAGTATGGATTTCAAGAATTAACAAAAGTAAGGCTTCCCTGGTGGCGCAGTGGTTAAGAATCCGCCTGCCAATGCAAGGAACACGGGTTCGAGCCCTGGTCCAGGAAGATCCCACATGCCGCGGAGCAACTAAGCCTGTGCGCCACAACTACTGAGCCTGCATGCCTAGAGCCCGTGCTCCACAAACAAGAGAAGCCACCACAATGAGAAGCCCACGCACTGCAACGGAGAGAAGCCCCTGCTGGCTGCAACTAGAGAAAGCCCACGCACAGCAACAAAGACCCAACACAGCCAAAAAAATAAATAAACTTTAAAAAAAAAAGAATTAACAAAAGTAACTCTAAGAAATCCTTGGATGGTCTGAAAGTTGCTTGAACTGGTATATATGATGGATAAAAAGGTGAGGGAGGAGTTAAGGCCAGCATGAAAGATTCCCAGAGGAGGCACTGAGAAGATGGGTTGCAGAGAGCATTTAATTTCTGCTCTTGCCTATCCCCTGCTTTTCCTTTGGACAACCATCCTCTGCTTCTTCAGCACAGAAATCAGTACTCACACAGCTCAAGCCAGATGCCTAACGTTGACAAGGTAATAAAAGGCTACGGTGGAGCAGTGCAGGGATATACCTAATAAGCATAGAGATGGATGAAAATTTAAGAAGCAATAATTTCTAGAACCCAATACCATTTATGTAAATTAAAAATTCATGAAAATAGCCCACGTAAGGCAAAAAAAAAAAAAAGATCAGAGATTTTAGTTGCCACCCACTGAAAGGAAACTGAGTTTTGAATTTGAGTCCAGTCAGGTTAATTGGGAACTAAACCAACGAAAAAAACCCAAGATTCTTTGGAGAATTTCACAATCCAGAGTCTCTATAACTGATCATACACAATGCATAGGACAAAATTCAAAGTTATGAGACATAGGAAGAAAGAGGAAATGTAATGCACACTTGATCAATGGAGACCCACTCCAGGATGACCCAGATGTTGGAGTTAGCATATAAGAATTTTAAAGCAGCTATCTTAACTATCTTCAAGAATGTACAATAAAATAAACCCACAATGAATGATTAAATAGCAATTCTCAGGAAAAAAAGAAAAGAAAGCATTTAAAAAATTGAAATTCTAGGGCTTCCCTGGTGGCACAGTGGTTGAGAGTCTGCTTGCCAATGCAGGGGACACGGGTTCGTGTCCCGGTCTGGGAAGATCCCACATGCCGCGGAGCGGCTGGGCCCGTGAGCCATGGCTGCTGAGCCTGCGTGTCCAGAGCCTGTGCTCCGCAATGGGAGAGGCCACAACAGTGAGAGGCCCATGTACCGAAAAAAAAAAAAAAAAAAAAATTGAAATTCTAGAATTAAAAGTGACAATACCTGAATTTTTTCAAAAATCAGTAGATGGACTGAAAAGAAGATTGGAAATGACAGAAGAAAAATTCAGTGTACTTAAAGATATAGCAGTAGAAATGACCCAATCTAAAGAATAAAGAGAAATTTAAAAAAAAAATAGAGCCTCAGGGACCTCAGGAAAGATATCAGAAACTCTAACATACATGTACTTGGAGTCTCAAAAAGAGAGGAGGGAGCAAGTGGGACAGAAAAATATTTGGATAAATAACAGCTGAGAATTTTCCAAATTTGGAAAAAAAATTCCAAATTTATAGATTCACAAACCCTACAGAAGATGAAAACAAAGAAAAGCACACCTAGACACATCAGAGTTAACCACAGAAAAAAACTTTAAGAAAAAAATCTTGAAATCAAGCAGAAGAAAAGTAACACAACACTTAAAGGGGAGCAATGATAAAATGACAAGACTTAGCATCAGAAAAAATGCAAGCCAAATGACAGGAATGACATCCATAAAACACTGAAGGCAAAAAAATCTCCAATCTGAAATTCATTACAGCAAAAATATTCTGGATTGAAGGCAAAATAAAGACATTTCAATAAACAAAAAATAAATAAAATTCTTCAGGATAACAGGAAATAACATCAAATTAAAACTTGGATCTTCAGGAATAAAGGGCAGAGGAAATGGTAAATATATGGGTTCCTACCATCGACTGACCACAACTAGTATAAGCTAGAAGGGAAGGGAGTTGATTGATATAGTCCATATACAAGTTGACCTTATACATTGCAGAGCACACAGGCAACGCCTTAAGTCTTCCTGAGACTTTGACTTGAGACACAATGATGGGCGTGGGGGGCATAAAATTTAACATGACAAAAAGCGTGAAGATCCTTCTCCTTTGACTCAGATGCATTTGGATTTTTTTTTTTTCCGGTTCCCAGCTGCAGAGACAAGTATTACAGAAGAAAGAGACAGAGGATAGCCACATGCCTCCAGTCAACTAGAGTGGATTGGTAACCATTAGAACTATACTGCAGGTCATAACTACATTATTTTTATTTATTTTTTTTTGTTTTATTATTTTTTTTTGTATTATCTCCTTTTATTTTTTTTCTGCTTTATAACAAATTTAATCAGTTATACATATACATTTGTTCCCATATCCCCTCCCTCTTGCGTCTCCCTCTCGCCCTCCCTATCCCACCCCTCCAGGCGGTCACAAAGCACCGAGCTGATCTCCCTGTGCTATGCTGCTGCTTCCCACTATCTATCTACCTTACGTTTGGTAGTGTATATATGTCCATGCCTCTCTTTCACTTTGTCACAGCTTACCCTTCCCCCTCCCCATATCCTCAAGTCCATTCTCTAGTAGGTCTGTGTCTTTATTCCTGTCTTACCCCTATGTTCTTCATGACATTTTTTTTCTTAAATTCCATATATATGTGTCAGCATACAGTATTTGTCTTTCTCTTTCTGACTGACTTCACTCTGTATGACAGACTCTAGGTCCATCCACCTCATTACAAATAGCTCAATTTCGTTTCTTTTTATGGCTGAGTAATATTCCATTGTATATATGTGCCACATCTTCTTTATCCATTCATCCGATGATGGACACTTAGGTTGTTTCCATCTCTGGGCTATTGTAAATAGGGCTGCTATGAACATTTTGGTACATGACTCTTTTTGAATTATGGTTTTCTTAGGGTATATGCCCAGTAGTGGGATTGCTGGGTCATATGGTAGTTCTATTTGTAGTTTTTTAAGGAACCTCCATACCGTTCTCCATAGTGGCTGTACCAATCACATTCCCACCAGCAGTGCAAGAGTGTTCCCTTTTCTCCACACCCTCTCCAGCATTTATTGTTTCTAGATTTTTTGATGATGGCCATTCTGACTGGTGTGAGATGATATCTCATTGTAGTTTTGATTTGCATTTCTCTAATGAGTAAAGATGTTGAGCATCCTTTCATGTGTTTGTTGGCAGTCTGTATATCTTCTTTGGAGAAATGTCTATTTAGGTCTTCTGCCCATTTTTGGATTGGGTTGTTTGTTTTTTGTAATTGAGCTGCATGAGTTGCTTATAAATTTTGGAGATTAATCCTTTGTCAGTTGCTTCATTTGCAAGTATTTTCTCCCATTCTGAGGGTTGTCTTTTGGTCTTGTTTATGGTTTCCTTTGCTGTGCAAAAGCTTTGAAGTTTCATTAGGTCCCATTTGTTTATCTTTGTTTTTATTTCCATTTCTCTAGGAGGTGGGTCAAAAAGGATCTTGCTGTGATTTATGTCATAGAGTGTTCTGCCTATGTTTTCCTCTAAGAGTTGGATAGTGTCTGGCCTTACATTTAGGTCTTTAATCCATTTTGAGCTTATTTTTGTGTATGGTGTTAGGGAGTGATCTAATCTCATACTTTTACATGTCCCTGTCCAGTTTTCCCAGCACCACTTATTGAAGAGGCTGTCCTTTCTCCACTGTACATTCCTGCCTCCTTTATCAAAGATAAGGTGACTATATGTGCATGGGTTTATCTCTGGGCTTTCTATCCTGTTCCATTGATCTATCTTTCTGTTTTTGTGCCAGATAACTACATTATTATTGAGATTTTTCTTGACCTATTTTCTTAAAGGTGTTAAATTGATTGCAAAAATAGCCCCAATTAATGGTTTTCCGGCATCCATACTTTTTGCAATACTACTTCACAAGAGGTGGAGTCTATTTTTCCCTAACCCTTGAATTCTAATTAGCTTTGTGACTTGCTTTTGCCAACAGGGTGTGGCAGAATTGTATGCGTTATGGGTTGAATTGTATACCCCCAAAACAGATATGTTGATGCTCCTAGTACTTCAGAATGTGGCCTTACTTGTGAATAAGGTCTTTACAGAGGTCATCAAGCTAAAATGAGATCATTAGGGTGGGCCCTAATGCAATCTGATCAGTGTCCTTATAAAAAGAGGAAATTTGAAAACAGAGACATGCACCAAGAAGATGGTCTACAAGCCAAAGAACACTGCAGGTTACCAGAAGCTGCGAGATCAGGCTGGAACAGCTGCTTCCCTAGTGTCTTCAGAGAGAGTATGACCCTACCAACACTTGGTTTCAGTCTTCTGGCCTCCATATCTGTGAAACAATATATTTCCCGTTTTTCTAAACCACCATTTTGTAGTACTTTATTGTGGCAGCCCTAGGAAACCTATCATACAGATGGCGTGATAGTTCTGAGCCTAAGCCTAAAAATGCCTTGATTACTCTCTCTCTCTCTGTCTCTCTCTGATTACTCTCCCTCACCATAAGAATATGCCTCGCAGAGTCTGAGAACAAGTCCAGACTAGCTTGCTAGATGAGAGATGAGCCTATGCCAGCTGACCACAGATATAGAGTAAACCCAGCGAAGACCAGAAGAACTGCTCAGCCAACTATAGACACATGAACAATTATACACTCTTATGGTTTTAAGTGACCCTAATTTTGAGATGCTATGTTGAGATATTATCATTGTGATAAATAAATGATACAGAAAAATCATGCAAAAAACACATAATATTAGAATGTTACCTATGGAGGAAGGTGAATGGGAAATAGAGAAAAAAATGAAATAGATGGACAAAAGGGGCTTTTTGCAGAATAATGAGGGTAGTATGCAATGACTAATTAATTAATTCAACCCTATGCAACAACTGTAATATATTTAAAAAATTAAGAATGAGGTCTAGGGCCTCCCTGGTGGCGCAGTGGTTGAGAATCCGCCTGCCGATGCAGGGGATACGGGTTCGTGCCCTGGTCCGGGAGGATCCCATATGCCGCGGAGCGGCTGGGCCCATGAGCCATGGCCGCTGAGCCTGCGCGTCCGGAGCCTGTGCTCCGCAACGGGAGAGGCCACAACAGTGAGAGGCCCGCGTACCGAAAAAAAAAAAAAAAAAAAAAAAAGAATGAGGTCTAAAAGCAACTATATATTGGGAAGGTATGGGGGTGGGACAAGAGCTGTGTTATGGGTTGAATTATGTACCCCTCAAATTCGTATGTTGAAATCCTAAGCCCCAGTACCTCAGAATGTAATTGTATTTGGAAATGGGGTCACATGGTAGATGTAATTAGTTAAGATGAGGTCATTATGGTGAGCCCTAACCTAATATGACTGGTATTCTTATAAAAAGGGGAAATTTGAACATAGAGACATGAACCCAGGAAGACAACCATATGAAGATGAAGGCAGATTGCAGGGGTAGGGTGAGGGAGGCAAGAGTGGAGGGGATGCTTCTACAAGCCAAAGAAGCCCAAAGATTTCCAGCAAACTACAAGAAGCTAGGAACAGATTCTTCTTTACAGCATTCCAAAGGAACCAACCCTAGAGACACCTTGATTTCAGACTTCCAGCCTCCAAACTGTAGGACAATACGTTTCAATTGTTATTGTTTAAGCTACCGAGTTTGTGGTGCTGTTTTGTTACAGCAGCCCTAGTAACTGTGTCAAGGTGTGCTGAGGAGGTAATTACTCTTTTCTGACCCATAACTGGATTATGAATTCCCAGGATTTGGACTGAATGTGAGTTGGTAGTTACCTTCCCCTTCTGTACTCAGAACTTGGTGATGTTTATTTTCCCAGACACTATCTCTTCAAATTAAGCATTTCTCATATTTTGAATTTTCATTGAGAAATATTCAAATTCAAGATTTCCTCATCAAAATGGCAATATTTGGACTGGATCAAGACAAGCTTTATTTTGGGATTTTATCCATTTATCACAAATTCCTCTCCTGTTTCCACTTCAATAGTTAGGTTCATAACCCCCATATGCCATTGGTCACAGAGGAGCTAAAATGATTAAAAAGGCTTAATCTGAGGAACAGAAGGTAACAGCTAAAATTAGCGGTTATATGTATCATGGAGGTGACTGCAGAAACCTTTAAGATGATAGTCAGTATTTACTTTAGCTTATACTGTCCACTGTTCCTAGGTCCTGGGTTTTCCTCCCTGTCAACACTCACCTCTGAGGAAATTCCAAGTTAGAGAAGTCCAAGAAATTTTTGTGTAGCTGCTTTTCTGCTGCCATCTGGTGCCTTTCCTCAGCCCCTCTCCCCATTATGTCATGGCAACCTAAAAATAAGTTGTTGCCTAATTAACTATACACACATCATTCCCATACTTTCCATACTCTTCTTCTCTTCCTCCTCCAATGACATGCCAGTTTCTGAATCCTCATAATTCTGTTCTTCATCAGAGAACTCCATGGTTTCAGAATACAAAGAGTCCTCTTTGCTGTCATAGATAGTGCACTCTGGGTCATCATAAGCATCCTCTTCCACGGAGGTGTCTGCATCTTCAGAGTACCCAACAGATTCTAGATATTCCTCTTTTCCTAAGTGTAAAGAATCATCTGGCTCCTCATATCTCTGTTCATCCTGTAAATACTCAATTGTTGCTGGAAATTCATATTCAACATTCTCAACCAATTGCAGAGATGTGAATTTTGGTGTGTTGTATTCCTTCTCATTTTCCCTTGAGGACCAAGCACTTTCCCGATAACCAGCCTTCTTGTCCGTGAAAGACTCAGAGGTTTCCAAATCCAAGTGTTCTTTCTCTTTGAAGGATATGGTGATCTCAGGATTCTCAGGCTCTTTCTCTCCAGGAATAAAAAATACCTTCCCTGCTTACTCCCACAGGTTGCGGTGGCTCTATATACTCATGTTTTAGAAGTTCTGGAAAGAATAGGAAAGGTTGGGGGATTTTTATTTTAGTTTTTGAAATTAACAGATGTTATATAATAACTTGACTTTCCATGACCTTAAAGCATCATCTCCTTCATTTCACTGGATAACAGGAACACCTACCACCTCCTACATAAATGGCAGCGACTCAACTGTCAGAACTTTCTCCCACTGAAAAATATCAGATCACACTCCTGCCTTGCTCAAAAGTTCGAGTCTTTCACAGCAAACTCAAAGAGTAAATGAGTGAAATAGAAAACTTGAATCCTGTGTTTACTTGTGGATTTACTGTGACCCCAAACCAGCTCAGACTACATAAGGCCATTGCTAATGAAATCTGATCCTAATGATTTCTAATCAAGAAGCAAATAGCTCTGATTTGGAATAAGTCCTGGAAATAACAAGACCTATTTCTCTAAGCATACGGGTCCTGTACTACATTAGAGACCATTAACATTAATCTTTTTATCTGAGCCTCTGCCTCTCTAACATCTCTTAAAATAATCTTCACTATTTTTTAGAAAAGGAGCTACACCTGCCTCTGGTAGTAATTTACAGAACTGCTAAACAATTCATACTGGAGGAAGTGCACCCTCATTTGCCACTAAGTATCTTTGAACATTGAAAAATTAGAATTTGATTTGCTCCAGAAAACTAAGGTTCTGCTGGCATTCTTCTCACAGAGAAAACGAAGTTGTGGACTTTCCTGGTGGTGCAGTGGTTAAGAATCCGCCTGCTAATACAGGGGACACAGGTTTGACCCCTGGTCTGGGAAGATCCCACATGCCGTACAGCAACTAAGCCCGTGCGCCACAACTACTGAGCCTGCGCTCTAGAGCCTGTGAGCCACAACTACTGAAGCCCGCATGTATAGAGCCCGTGCTCCTCAACAAGAGAAGCCACCGCAGTGAGAAGCCCATGCACCGCAATGAAGAGTAGCCCCCGCTCAATGCAACTAGAGGAAACCCATGCGCAGCAACGAAGACCCAACACAGCCAAAAATAAATTAAAAAAAAAAAATGAAGTTGCTAATCTACCACATATGTGTGTTAAAAATTATTTTTCCTATATTTTCAAAATGGCTATACTAAGTGAAAGATGCAGCTTTTGGTCTTGACGTTGTTAATACCCATGAATTCACTTACTTCATAAGGAAATCCTGATGTGTCACTAACAGTAGTCTCTTTCCAACTATGAGTATTTCAGAATGTCACTGCCAGAATAATAAGTTTATACTAGCACTAAAACAAGTGCAGGCTTTGGGGACATTCCCTGGTGGTGCAGCATGTAAGACTCCATGCTCACAAGGCAGGGGGCCCAGGTTTGATGCCTGGTCAGGGAACTAGATTCCACATTCATGCTGCAACTAAGAGTTAGCATGCCACAACTAAGGAGCCCACCTGCCACAACTAAGACCCAGCACAACCAAATAAAATAAATAAATATTTTTAAAAAATTGCAGCTTTTGGATTGAGTTTGAACAAAAAATTATAAATCCCCTAAAACAATAAGATACATCATTCCCTGCATTTTAAATCTTGGACACTTTTCCCTTTTATCATATTTCAGTGAAAATTATCTCCAGGAGAATGACAAATGAAAATAAAAGGTAAAAATTTTATTTTTTTCAGGAAATCTGCCTCCTCCCTCTCAGCCCAAAAAAGTGTAGAAATTTAACTTACCATGATTCAAGTGATTTAAGTCCCAAATGGTAGCTGACTCTGAAAAAGTACTAAGTAGGGCTTCCCTGGTGGCACACTGGTTGAGAATCTGCCTGCCAATGCAGGGGACACGGGTTTGAGCCCTGGTCTGGGAAGATCCCACATGCCGCGGAGCAACTAGGCCCATGAGCGACAACTACTGAGCCTGTGCGTCTGGAGCCTGTGCTCCGCAACAAGAGAGGCCGCGATAGTGAGAGGCCCGCGCACCGCAATGAAGAGTGGCCCCCGCTTGCCCCAACTAGAGAAAGCCCTTGCACAGAAACAAAGACCCAACACAGCCATAAATAAATAAATAAATATTTAAATATTTAAAAAAAAAAGTACTAAGTAAACAGTTGAGAAAAAGCTGACCGCTCACTTCTCCCTTTTTCTGTACCAAAATTAACAGCTTCCAACTTTTCTTCATGGGATCTATAATATTCTCCAGAATCTCATACTCTTCCTCAGAAATTAGCCTCTGAGAGGTTAATGTACCTAAGATACAATCAGGATCTTGTTGGAGGATTTCAAGTAACTTTTTTCATTCTTTTTCTATGATTTCTGAGGGAACACTCCCAGTAGCCAATGTTCCTGTTTTCTGCAGAGTAGGAAATGAACTATGAAATAGTTCCAATGCATAAATACAAGTTTTGGGGGAGTTTTTTTTTTTTAAGGCAAAGAGTAATTCTATTTGGCAAAGATTAACTATGTCAATGATGCCTAGTGTTGGAGAAGGGGGATAGAAACAAGCCAAAGCAGCAGGGGAACCCCGCCCTCAGCCCCCACGGACCCTGGCTCCTTGTAGATTATTTATCGTTTTTTGACGACTTGACTCAGTTTCATATGACTTAGCCCCTGAGAACTCCTCTGAGTCAACTCCTCTGAGAAGCCTCTCTTGAACTTCAGATTGGACTAGGTATTCTCTACTCTGAGCTCTATCTGAGATAATAAGAATGTGAATTGATTAACCCTTTTGGAGAGAAATCTGTCAATATGCAGCAATAAATAAATAAATGTGACAGATAAAAATCAAAATTCATTCCATTCAGTGCAGCAATCTCACTGCACTGAATAGGAAATTATCTTATGGAAATAATCAGACAAATGCCCAAAGATGTATGGACAAGAATCTGCATTACAACATTTTTATAATAGCAGAAAATTGAAAATAACTCAAATATCCACAAATTGGGGTTTATGGAACAAATGTTGATACATCAACAATGATGTTACCTAATCAGGTCTGGCTGTTCACCACTCAAAAAATCAATACTTGAGGGAATTCCCTGGCTGCACAGTGGTTAAGAATCCGCCTGCCAATGCAGGGGACACAGGTTCGATCCCTGGTCCGGGAAGATCCCACATGCCCGTGCGCCACAACTACTGAGC
Organism: Hyperoodon ampullatus; assembly: GCF_949752795.1. Classification (NCBI taxonomy): domain Eukaryota; kingdom Metazoa; phylum Chordata; class Mammalia; order Artiodactyla; family Ziphiidae; genus Hyperoodon; species Hyperoodon ampullatus. The sequence goes on along the minus strand of NC_136917.1, from coordinate 142,971,722 downwards.
CTGCGCTCTAGAGCCCACAAGCCACAACTACTGAGCCCACGTGCCACAACTGCTGAAGCCTGCGCGCCTAGAGCCTATGCTCCACAACAAGAGAAGCCACCACAATGAGAAGCCCGTGCACTGCAACGAAGAGTAGCCCCTGCTCACCACAATTAGAGAAAGCCCATGCACAGCAATGAAGACCCAACACAGCCAAAAATAAAGAAATAAATGTAAATAATAATAATAATAATAAATACGAGAGAGAGAGAGAGAGAGACAAATATTGGTAGAAAGGAAAGTTGCTTTTAATCAGAATGCTGGCAATCTGGGGAGATGGTGGACTCAGTGTCCCCAAAAACCACCTCTGAAACTTACGCTTGGCCATGAAAGTTTTTATAGGGAAAAAGGGAAGTAATCTCAGTTAATCATTGAGATAGGGGGTGGGAGTCGCCATCCCCCCCCCCCCAGCTGTGTGCAGACTTGTATGCAGGCTTGTCAACTTCCTGTGATTTTTCTTTAGATGCTATCTTGTTCACACAGTTTGTTCGCCAGATTACTGAAGGGGAAGCTAGGGAAGAGATCTGGTCATCTGTTGATTACTTATTCTTCATTTCAACTTCTTTGATCTATAGAAAGAACCAACAGATTAGGCAAGGTATTGTGTGATCAAGATTTGAAGGGCATGCTAGGGCTGGAGATGAGTAGAGCATAGAGCATGGGGGCGCCTGGTTTCAGGTTAGTGACAAGGCAAAAGGGGCCTCCTGCAGAGAGGTCTTCCCTGTGCCACAACTACTGAGCCTGAGCTCTAGGGCCCGTAAGCCACAACTACTGAGCCCGTGTGCTGCAACTACTGAAGCCTGCGCACCTAGAGCCTAGAGTTCCGCAACAAGAGAAGCCACTGCAGTGAGAAGCCCGCGCACCGCAACGAAGAGTAGCCCCCACTTGCCGCAACTAGAGAAAGCCCGCACGCAACGACCAAAGCAGCCAAAAATAAATAAATAAATAAATAAATAAATTTATTAAAAAAAAAAAAGTAGGCCCAATTCCTAGAAATCCCCACCCCTTCCCCCAAATAGCTGGAATACTCCTCCTACTCATTAGCCTATGAAATTACCCACCCCTAAAAAACCTGACCACCCCATACCCTGGCGCCTTTCTTGCCTTCTGATATGGCTCACACTCTGTCTGTGGAGTGTGTTTCTCTCTAAATGAATCAACTTCTTACCTATCACTTTGTCTCTCACTGAATTCCTTCTGTGATGAGACGTCAAGAAAAGACCGTGGGGTCTAAATCCTGAGACCAGGTGTGTGATCTCTGTTCAAACACCGTGGGTTCAAGTCCCAATCTGGGTTTTGGCTGGGTTCGAGTCCCAATCTGAGTTATACATTTTCAGAAGTGAGCTGGGGGAAGGGTGGCCAGGAGATGAAGATTTGAAAATACATCCCTCACATCAAATACAGTGAAACAGGTGTAAAAATTTTGTTTGCAGGTAGGAGTTTAAATTATGTGATTTTCTTAAAAGAGGAAAGTCAGCACTAATTTCATCTATTGTAGGAAAAAAAGGCAGGTCAAGAGACCTGAACTATATCAGAATAATAGATGCAAGATTTATGAAGTCTCTATCACTCTCTGCCAAAAGGCAAAACGCCGTAAGTAACAGCAGAGATTGCAACAGGGAAGACCCAATTTTGACTCCACGTTGGATCTGTTTCTTTGACTTTAGCATTTGCTTTTCGTAGCTTTTGTTATTATAATCATACATAATGGATTACCTCAGGGAACCCTACCCACCTGTGAATGGCTGCAAGAAAGAAGAAATTAACCATCCCCTCCCCAAGGCTGGTCATTCCAGAAGATGTTTATCCTGTTTACTTTACTTCCTCCCCACATCTCCCTCTATTCTGCCTTTTTACTTTACTTCCCTCTCTGATTCTATGAAAGAAACTGGCATCCAGACCCTGCTAAGATGGTTTTTTGGGGACCCTAGTCCGCCATCTTTTCAGTCCACCGGCTTTCCAAATAAAGTCGCATTCTTTGCCTCAACACCTCGTCTCCCAGTTTATTGGCCTGTCGTGCAGCGAGCAGAGTGAGCTTGGACTCTGTAAGAAGATCATCTGTTTCAGAAGTCATTCTACTCCTGACCTAAACCTGGCATTTGGATAGAAATCTGGAAATGCTAAACTGGCTTCATAGGCCTCTATAGAGCCAAGGGCCTACCTGACCAGGGCCAGAATGGTGTGATTTCCAGCACATCAAAAAGGGATAAGAGGAAAAATATTTCACTCTGATGTTTACAATTTGGGGAATGTCTGGGGTAAAAGAGACTCTGACATAGTGCCTGCCACACAGTTTGGTTCCTCAGTGGTTGCTACCTGTCCTACCCTTCCTGAAACCCAGCAGCACACTGTGGGGCCCTCCTGGGTACAAAAGCCTTTCCATGTCCCCTTTCTCTTGTTTGTAGGAAAAAGGCTTCAGCCTCCTAGATCTTCGCTGCTGTGTTCCAAAGGGTAGATTCGAACAGTTACTAATTAGGGAAGTGAGGGAATGCAGAAACAAAAGAAAGGCAGTCAAGAAACAATAGTGCAGCAATAAAGCAGAGTCCTAGTTCCTCCCCAATGGATATACATAGTAATCTGATACAAATTTTTGAGTTCTGCTATCGGAACTAAGGCCCTCAGGTGGAGGTGGAGGGTGGCTGAGCACAAGATTCCTGGAACACCATTCTCTTACCTCACCACCAACCAATCAGAAGAAAGTCACATGCCCTGCAGCCCTTATTCTGCCTTTAAAATCTCTTCCCTGAAGGAATTCCCTGGTGGTCCAATGGTTAGGACTTTGGGCTTTCACTGCAGAGGGCCAGGTTCAATCTCTAGTTGGGAAAATAAGATCCTGCAAGCCGCGCCATAGGGCGAAATAATAAATAAATGATTTAAAAAAAACAAAAACAAAAAATCCTTCCCCCGAAACCACTGGAGAGTTCAGGTCTTTTGAGCATGAGCTGCGCTGTCCTCCTTGTTTGGTCCTTTCTCTCCTCCAAACTCCAATGTTTCAGTTTGTTTGGCCTCACTGTGCCTCAGGCACACTAACTTGGGTTCAGTAACAGTCTACACTGATCTCATGTCATAACACTTGTGCTAAGCAAAATAATGATCTTCTCCAAAGATGACACAACCTGTGAATATGTTACAAGGCAAAGGACAATTCAGGTTGCTAATCAGCTGACATGGAGACTAGAGAATTATCTGGGTGGGGCCAGCGTACTTACAAGGGCCTACTAAAAGATAAACAGGCATAGTTAAAATTTAAGTTTATTTTAGCAAAAATCGATCCAAAAAGGGCAGCACCAAACCGGAAGTGGTTAGTAGCATTCTATGAGCCAGGGGAAAGACTTTATAAAGTGTGAAACAAAGAAAGGAAATTATTTGATTGCCTGTAGCTTAAAGACTAGCTGGTGGTTTGTGATTATCGTCCTTAAGTGTAAAATACAGTATTGTCAACTGTAGATGCAGTATTGTACTGCAGATCTCTAGAATGTATTCATCTTGCGTAACTGAAACTTTATAACTCGTTGATTAAATGTTTAGTATTAAGCCGTTACGTTTGTGGTAAATTGCTAGAATGGCAGTGGGGAACTAATACAACACCTGATCCAGTTAAGTCTCCCCTGAACTGCAGTTTGGTCCAAACACCCAAATGTTGGCCTTCTCTCTCTCTCTCCCCTGGCTGCACCTCCCCCTGAACCCCCTACTCCCCACCTACCACTTCCATGAGGACAGGGACTATGTCCTGTTAATGTTTCTATTCCCAGTTTCTAGAAGAGCCTAGTACTGACTAGGCACTAAATCAACTGTTAACCTGTCAAAATTAAACCTCTAATTCCTAAACGTCACCTTGTTCTGCTGGTAGTTAGTTAATTACCTTTGCCAGTATTTCACAAGTGATAGGTCACGAATTGTTTCCTTTAGAAAGCGCGCACATTTAGGATCGTTTTTCCCTAACTCTTAAATGTTTGGATATTTTATCCTTTTGCGACGGTAGGGGCTTTCCTAGGCAAGGTTACAAGTGGATTAGCGTTTATCAAGAAGGCTTGGGAGGCTTCCCTGGTGGCGCAGTGGTTGAGAGTCCGCCTGCCGATGCAGGGGACATGGGTTTGTGCCCCGGTCCGGGAAGATCCCGTATTCCGCAGAGCGGCTGGGCCCGTGAGCCATGGCCGCTGAGCCTGAGCGTCTGGAGCCTGTGCTTCGCAACGGGAGAGGCCACAACAATGAGAGGCCCGCATACCGCAAAAAAAAAAAAAAAAGGTCTGGGAAGCACCAACATTAACAGTATAGTGTTTCGAAGTACAGATGTCCAAGCTCCATCCAAAGCTGCTGAACCAGATTTCCTCACGTTAGAGTTTAGGAAACAATACTTAACAAGTTCCACGTCTGATTCCTTGGCATAACAAGATTGGGGATCAAATCATTTGCCTCTAAAGTACTATAGTTAGAAAAAACATTATTTGCCTTTCTCATCATATTCTAAGCCCAGCTCCGTCCTCCTAGCGACTTCTCAGCGATGATCAGCGTCAGCCGAAAGCTTCCGTCGGGACCGCAGAAGAACCTGGCGAAGAACTCCAGTCCCAACCCGAACCCTACACAGACGCCCACCCCGGACCCAGAAAGCTGTGAGCCCCGCCCCTCTGAACCTTCTATTGGCCCCGCCTGGCTCGGGATCCTCCTCTCGACCCCACCCACGCTACAGCGACGGACGCTTGAGAGCGGTGCACCGCGCCCCGCCGGAAGTACTTTCCTGGGCGGAAGCTTCTGAGCGCGATATAGCGGAAGTGCCTTTTCTTTCGGTCTCTTTGGTCTCGGCGGCAGAAGCGGGATGGTGAGTTGTCTGCAAGGGATCTCGGAATCGGCTTCCATCCTAGCGCCCTGCGCCGCGTTCTTTGCTGTCCGTGGGGGCCCGGCAAGGTTTCCGATAAGGGGAGCCGGTGGGCAGGAAAGGGACATGTGGTGGCCCTCGAGAGGCAGAAGAATGGCCCCTGTTTGGGAGTGCGGGGCCTGCAGTCGTGGAGCTGCAGCTGCTCTAGGCACCTTGCTTCTGCCTGACCTCTGGGGAGACCGCACAGCCCTACCCGCCTATGGGAAAGGACAGAAGAAGCATAGTTTGAAAGTGGCTCTGTAAGCCAAGGAATCGTTGGCGGTGCCCTGGGCAGGAGCTCTTAGATTTTGGAGTAGGGGTGGTAGGAAAACCACGTTATCTCGTTTTTTGCATTATATCTTTTTTTCTTCTTTTTAATGTAGCGGATTTCAAAACACAGCAGCTCTTGCAGGGGGCTTTAGATGACGTGAAATTCCGATAGAGGTCTCTGATTTAGCATTTAAGAAAAGTCAGACTCCTATGTTTATAGCATTTGAATTCTTAATACATTGCAGTCGATGTGAAAACATGTAAATAAAATAAATACACCACATTTTTTAAAAAAAAGAAAAGTCAGACTCCCACAGTTTGAGACCTTGTGGTTGTCATGAAATCTTATCAATAGTTTCTTTAACTGAAAACGTAAGAACGTGTGTAGAAATTGCTAGATTGAAGAATCGTCTGTCCCCTTAACTTGTAGACGAAGGGAACGTCCTCGTTTGGGAAGCGTCGGAATAAGACGCACACGTTGTGCCGCCGCTGTGGCTCTAAGGCCTACCACCTTCAGAAGTCGACCTGCGGTAAATGTGGCTACCCTGCCAAGCGGAAGAGGAAGTGTAAGTGCATGTTTACTAGACTCTGATAGAGAGTATCATGGCGTTGAGAATTGTCCCGTGTTTGTTTTGTACCTCAGTGGGGATGACTGAGCATTAGGCGGTCCCTAGAAGAACGGGGCATCTGTATAGCGATGAAGCGGGGTTAAAACCCAAGCAGGCATTTTTAAGTATATTGACCGACAGAGCTTACAATGTGTGTGGGGAAAACCGTTTAGAACCTTCACTTGAATGTGTGTTTTAGATAACTGGAGTGCTAAAGCTAAAAGACGAAATACCACCGGGACTGGTCGAATGAGGCACCTAAAAATTGTATACCGCAGATTCAGGTACAGTTTTCATGTTTCAGTTTTTTGTGGTTTTGTCAGCTTGCATAATTATCCTCTCAACTGCTCTGGTTGGTGGGATGAGGTGTTAGCAAGGAACTTTTTTCTTCTGCCACCATAAGCTTCAGATCAGTTAGTTTAGATCTTGTGAATCTTTCAGTAAACAGTAGTATGAGCTATACATGCTGGGGCTTAGTTGGAGCTAGACTCCAGAAAATGTGATGACATTTGTTAGCATACCTACATTTCACTTTCCTACCAAACTTTGTCAAGGTAATCGTGCATAAAGGAGACTTTCGGGTTTTGTGGCTTTGGGCAAGTCTGCTATAGAAACCTGTCAGTTGCTATTGCGTTTGTATAGAAAGAAATTTTATAGTCTTTTATTACTTAAAGACGGGCCTTAGAGTTTTAATTTCAGCCCCCGTCTAGACTAAACAAATTGCATTTTAGTGGTAGCTTTTGAGGGGTTAACCCACGTAAGGTCTCAGCTGAGGTGATTTCTTTGTTGGGGAGGGTGGTTGTCCTGTGCAGTGTAGGATATTTAGCAGAATTTCTGACCTCTACCGCTCAATTCCAGGTTTTCAAATTTTAAAAAACCTCAAGACAGTTTGGGGGTTTGTAAACAACACCCTTAGATGTGCTTGTGTTCATGTGCTGAAGTGACCTTTCTTTGCGCTTTGCACTTCATAATGTATAAGACTATTATACAGTAGTATAGGCTTAGGATTCAGTGGTCTGCTAGTTCAATGTAAGAGTTAAGAGCATGAATTGAAGCCAACTTTAACCTGTCTGTCCCTCAAAAGAGGGATAATGGTACACTACAAGTAGGTGTTAATATTAAATGAGTTAAGATATAGAGTAGTTAAGCAGTTGAGAAAATGTCTACCATTAAACACATTGTTTTTCCTTGGCTAAAGGAAAGTAGGATCTCTGGCTCGTAATTTAAGAACCCGTTTTCACAGATGCCTTAGGAATCTTAAGTGGTGGGGAAATACTGGCCCAGTGATCAGTACAACCAAATACGTTGCCCTTTTTTCTTTCCAATTAAAGTTATCTGTATTCCTGAAATGGCTATCTTGAAGCAGAAGGAAGTAAATACTGCAGCTTATCAGTGATGTAGTAAAAATAAATGTCTGAACATATGAATTCAATATTGATTTCAGATTTAACTGAGATAAGCTCATAAAAATCTGTTATAGCAACAATCAAAATGTATGCGTTGGCATTGCTGAAGTAACTGTTCTTGTTTTTAACACGGTGCAGGCATGGATTCCGTGAAGGAACAACACCTAAACCCAAGAGGGCAGCTGTTGCAGCATCCAGTTCATCTTAAGGATTTCAATTATTAGTCACGCAATAAATGTTCTGGTTTTGAAAAACTCTGGTGTGCTAAGGTATTTTTAATAGGCTTGTATCAATGATTTGTATAGGTTTGCGAATGGTACAGCTTAAAATCAGATTTACTTGTTAAGTGGCTGTTTTGGAACAGTAACTTTTGAACTGGGTTGTGATACTGCTTAAGAGGACAAGGAACAAGCAGAATTCCAGGATTCCTTCAAGCTGACAACACTGGCAGATGATGTGAAGAATATAGTGAATTTACATAGTACAATTCTTAGTACAACACATATTGATGTTTAAAATGTTAGAGTGAATGAAAGAGCATAACTTAATTTCTTTTAGGAACATCTGTGGTCTTTGGGGAGTGGTTGTCAAATCATTACGATAGGCTTTGGAGTACTGATGAGAACGTGAAGGATAGGAGTTAAATGAATTCTATTTTAGAAAGGTGATTTTTTTCTTTTTTCTTAAAATGTTTACTGGAGTATAGTTGGTTTACAATATTGCGTTAATTTCTGGTGTATAGCAAAGTGATGCAGCTATACATATACTTTTTCAGATTTTTGGAAAGGTGATCTTAACTGTTGCTTGGCACCTAGGTAATAGGCTGTGCATGCCGTTTAAGGTGGTCAGCTAAGTGAAAAACTAAAGCAACCTGCTCAGTGTGAGTCAACAACAAAATATGGAAGAAAGTTTGTAGGGCCACAGGCAAATGCAGTGGATTGAGTAGAATGTAAAGGAAGGCCAAGTATAAACTTATATTTGTAGGCTAAAGGCAATTGATAAATAGATCCCTAGAATTACTTTAACCCTTAGCTGGGTGATCATTGATTTTCGGTGCTTTGAATTTTTTTGCCTTGCTTTCCTAGTTCGAGTGTTACTGCCATACAGTTTTTTGGAGTGAAGACAGGGCTGATTTTGTTGGACTGCTGAATGAGAGAACAGAACATTAATTAAACAACATAAGTGTTGGAACAACTGGCATAAAATAGCAGTGTGGCCAAGCTGTGCTGTCCTAGCTTTTAGCTTCCCATTGTATTAAGTATAATGTCCTTAACCTGACCTTGAAGGGGTCTTCATGATCATCACTGCCTCACCAATCTTACCTTTAGAATGCATTCCCAAAATTCTAGCTAATTCCTTTCCTCCCGCTTTTTTCCTAACTCATCCTTCAGGTCTTAGCTTATATTTAACTTCTACAGAAGCCCCTGCTGATCTAAATCTACATTGGGCTTCCTCCCAATATGTGAGACTCAACATAATGACTCAGTACTCTGTACTTTAGGGATGCATAATTGAGAGCATGGTTCCTGGATCCAGCTGACATTCGTTAGTGTGATTTTACTGCTGTGCCTGTGCGCAGTTGTAAGCTGGAGGTCTTATGGGCTTCCGAGTTCAGTGAGTGAAGGTGCTTCTACAGTGGCTGCAGCCTAAAGTTGGTATAGCAGGTTCAAGTTTATGAAATTGCTTTTGACCTACAAAAATAATGGTTTTAATATATTTTGGCTTCAGAGTACTGAAATAATCTAACTTGGTGTTAAGATCTTTCTGAAATCTTCTAGTGTTACTAATGGTTGATTCTTGAGTGATGGAGAGGCCCATTAAGATAGGTAATGCCCAGGATGGAATAAATATTAGGCCTTGAGGTGAGTGGGCACTGACCTGAAGATGTGGAATTTCTAAATCCTGGGCCAGAAAACAGTTGGCACAAAGGGGTTGTGAGAGAGGTGGGCAGTGATGCATTAAGAAAGGCCTGTGTGTTTGAGTGTAAGGTGAGCTTATTTCTTGTTTGCCAGTGCCTATGACCCTTGACAGGTTGGGTTTCAGTGGGAAATTGTCTGATGCAATGGTAAGTATCTCCATAGATCATAGGTGGCTCACAGACCAATTGAGGCTGCTCCAATCACAGTTAAAATTAATTTTAAGACTTGGGGAGCAGCAGTGGGAGAGAGATGGAGCTAGGTTAACACATTCAGTATAGAATGCAAACAGGTGGATTCAGTTCATTGAATACTGGTTTGCAGGAAGTTGGCATCTGACGTATCTCATCGTGTCCTGAGGGTCAAAGTTGGTTTGGACAGTGGACCTCAATCTGACAAAAGATGCCTGGGGCCTGTGCCACAACTAAGGAATTTGTGTTTCTTGGGCAGAGGGTACTCAGGACCAGATGGGTGTCACCAAAGGGTATCTCAATCACAGAAACTGTGGTTTGTCAGGTTGAGAGAATGTCAGGGGGTTGGTAAGAAGAATCTAGAGGGGTGAGGATCAGGTTGTGGAAGGTCTTGAGTATTATACTAAGGAGTTTGGACTTTAGCTTGAAGCAATGATAAATCTTGGAAGGTTTTAAGCGCACACAATGGCATGATTAGTTATCATTAGCAAGATTAATATGATGGTGATGGAAGGTGATGGTATGGATGTGATATGTTTTGAAGCTGGAAAACCAGGCAACAGGTTCTTAAATAGTCTGAAAATCATGAGGTCGTGGACTAAGGTAGCAGTGGGGCTGGCTGTAGGGGGGATGTCTCTACTGAGAACATGTAAAACTTGAATCAAAGGGAGTAGCTTCCAAGCCCCCTCTTGCTTCTGTATCATAGGCTGTGTGAGGCTTCCATGGGATCACATATATAAAAATATAGTGGGACTTCCCTGGTGGTCAAATGGCTAAGACTCCATGCTCTCAATTCAGGGGGCCTGGGTTCAATCCCTGGTCAGGGAACTAAGATCCCACATACTGCAACTAAGCCTGTGAGCCGCACCAGAGACCCAGAGCAGTCAAAAATGAATTAAAAAATAATAACTTAAAAAACAGCATTGTGTCTGCAGTAGGCCTCAAATATTGGAGGTAGGAGTCTTAGATGTTTTGGACTAGGGGGCAAGGAGGTGGTGCATTCATTGAGAGGGAATATAGGGTGGAGGCAACATGGGGGGAAATATTAAAGTTAGGTTTTGTTGCCTGTGGGATACCAAGAGGAAGTACATTGGAAGAAGTGAGTAAGCCTGGTGGCCGTTCAAGTGGAAAGCCTGGGCTAGAGGTCTGCATTTGGAGGTAATGAACAGAGTTGTGAAAGGGAACTGATTTTAGGGGTTAAAATGGTGAAGATAATTTAAATGGAAGTATGAGGTGATGGTGAGACCTGGTAGGCATTTAGAAATGATGAGAAAAAAAGGACTTCCTTTTTTCTTTTTTTTTTAAGGATTCAGTTTCTTGACTGATGAACTTCAGTAAACCATCCTTGACTCAGTAATGGTTGAAACCATTTGAAAATACAGATACTCTAGAAAGAAAAGACAAATTGGAGAGGCTCAAGGAAAGATTTGGGGAGATGTCCATAGGAGACACGAGGAGAGAGAGTGGTTCATTAATTTGTTCAACATAATGCATATGATGATGCTACTATGAGCTAGGCAATGTTAGAGATACAGTGGGAGCAACAACCGACATGGTTGAAGTTGACAGTTGACTCTAGTGGTTGCAGAAATAGCCCAGGACATAGGATAGGGTTGAGTCACACAAACCAAGTATTGTATGTGGCTGAAGCCAAGGAGAAAAAGATTTTAAAATTAAAAAAAAAAAACTTCCGGGATTTGCAAACTTGAGGTTAGTGTTTATTTCCATAAACCTTGTTTCAATAGAGCATCAAGAACAAAGCCAGCTTGCTAGAGGTTCAGGGGAGATTGGGCAATGAGAAACTACAAGTTTAAAATTAAACACACTTTTGGAAGAACCTAGATGTTCTGTGATTCCCTTTCATCTCTGTTGATACAGTGCCCCTTATGAACCAGATCTAGTGACCTCTGTGTGCCAGAAGCAGTTCTAGGCCAAGGAGATACAAGTGGAAAACAAGGCAGACAAGAAATCTTTGTCTGACAAAGATTTCAATAGCATGTGTGTGTGTGTGTGTTGGGGGTTGACAGACCTAGAACGGGTAAGCAATTTCGGGTAGTGACAAGTGCTGTGAAGACAAAGATATAAAGAGTGTGATAGAGTGGGAGCGGAGGAACCTTTACAAAGGTGGTTAAGAAAGTTAAATCATGGGAATTCTGTGGCAGTCCAGTGGTTAGGACTCTTCACTGCTGAGGGCCCGGGTTCAATCCTTGGTCAGGGAACTAAGATCCCAACCCTAACTTTTACCAAATTAAATGATAAGGAGCTTTCTCTTTCTCATTCGTACTACATATGGATTATATTTCATTTTGTTGGGGGTTTTTTTCCTCAAAACAAAAGGTAGTTCAGATCATAAGCTGAGAAGCACAGGGCAGAGGCTATAAACCTCAGGAATCAAGAATGGAACCTGAAGCAAAAGTTTCCTTGTATGGTAAGGTAGAGGGATATCTTGTTCAAAGAAAGTACCAGTGAAAAAAAATGGTTCTCATGTATGCAGGTGGCTTGTAGATTACCACAGGCATAGTATGTTGATTGAGGTAAAAACACAGTTCTTATTTTTGTGTCCTCGTCTTTATACAGTGGAAATATGGTCCTGTGCCCCAGGATGAAGACGTGGTCTGACCCTTGTTCTTTTGGATTGTTTACAGATAACAAAAAATATTCTCCAGTCATGATTAGTTGTGAAAACAGTTTTATTTTAGTAAGTTATTTTTTTATTTCAAATAAAATTTCCAGTCCTGTGTTATAGTCAGACTTCAAAATTGACTTAACCTTATCTCACATCTTCCAGCTTGGGCCTCCTTTGGGTTGGAACCAGCAGTGGAGAAGGGGGCATGGTCCCTCTGATCTCAGCCTTCTCCCTGTATACATTCTCTGGGGCTTGTGAGCTGCAATTGCACTCCTCAGTGGGTTTAAGAGTAGACAGGAGGAGGAAGGAGAGGTGGGGGGATGGGGGATGGTTCTTCCTTGGCTGGGTGGGTAAACAGTGTCTGGACCCTGCAGATGATTAAACTTTTCCTCTCTTGGGCATTTGTATGACCTCTCCTGTAGTTCCCATCTTAATTCAGAATAGTCTTTTGTGATTCCTTCCTAGCCCCTAGGATCCAACCTCTTTCTCCTGAGGTTTTCTCTACCTCTGAGGGCCCTATGGAGAGGATTCAAAATTATCCCATGCTGTTTATCCCTCTCTCCTGAGTGGCCCACATCTTGTCCACAGGAAACATTCCCACCTCCCTAGCCTGAACAAGTTCTTAAGTGCAGGGACATCTCAGGCAGCAGCACTCTCCTGGCCCCCCACCAAAACAGTTGCAGGAAGCAAATTTCAAAGCCTTCTGAGTGGTTCCTTTGAAGTTTCCTTCCCTAGGTTTAGAGCTACAAGGTAGTAACCCCCTTTTCCAGGAAGGTTGAGTTGAATACTTAAAACTCTTCAAAGAAATTTCTTTACCAGTCTTTCCCTTGGACCCCTCTATATCCTTGATCTGGCTGAGGATTCTAAAAGCTGTGACCAGATGTAAACTATTATAGAATGGATAAACAACAAGGTCCTACTGTATAGCACGGGGAACTATATTCAGTATCCTCTGATAAGCCATAATGGAAAAGAATATTAAAGAATGCATATATATGTATAACTGAACCACTTTGCCGTACAGCAAAAATTAGCACAACATTGTAAAACAACTATAATTCAATTTAAAAAAATGGTTCTTGTATACATTTCCAGTGTGTGTGTCTGTCTGTCTAATTTGGTACTTCGGGCCCACTGCAGTGAAAGCGCCAAGTCCTAACCCCTGGGCCACCAGGGAATTCAGAGCCCTAATCTAATAGTGTTACATTTATATAGCTCTGCAAATAAACATCTAGCACGTGTAAAAAGTGTGATTTGCCCTCAAAAATGTTTAAAGTGATTTGAACTCTAGAGTTACTATGTGGAGGAAATTAAGGCCTGTAGGGGAAAGGTCTTTTGTAAAAAAGACAACTGATAAAACAGGGTATTGGAGAAAGGTCCAGCTTCCTTAAGTTACGGCAAGTGGTAGAGGTGGCTGAGGAAGAAGCAAATGGGATTAATACCAGGTGGCCAATAGTTCTGTTTCAGAAACACGACCATCTTGGGCAAATGGGAGGAAGGATGGCTTGTCAGTAAATGGCTTAGCCACCTCAAGAGTGGAGAGGGCATAGAGCAGAAACTGTGTATGGTCCCTGTTTTGCAGGGGAGCGGCCCTCAGAGAAGAAGCAGCTCCCCAAGGCAGGAGAGAGACAGGAAGCAGGAAGCCTCAGAGAGAAGTACTGTTCAATTAGGATGACGAGAGAAACCTCTGTGAACATACACCTCTGAGGTAGCACAGCATGGTGCAGTGCTTTAAATTTGCAAGAGACTTGAGATGGTGTAATAAAACTTTATTTTGGAGAGGAACAAACTAAGGCACAGAGAGATGGTGAAAGGTATATATTTTCTTTTTCTGGTAATAAGGATTCTGACAATAGTGAGTGTTACTGGAATGCATTTAATACAGACATTGTACAATGTAAAATTCCTTTTGTAGAAAATTTGTCTTTATTAAATAGAATACTTACTCATCTATGGCCTAGGTGTGGAACCACAGTGCTAGTCATATATAGTACAGACATCTCATTAACATATGTAATTTTAGCACTGGATTAACTCTTTAAAGGTAGTAGAAAGCCATTTTCCGGTCATCTTGATCAGAGCAAATCTGCCCTTTCCTGATTCCTGCCCTTCCCCCAAAAAAAGTCCTATGAGAATATACTACAGGGTTTTAAATTTTTGAACAGCTCTAAATTTTGAATAAATTTCACATCAGAGACAACTCTTCGAATCTAAGTAGATGAACTATAGGCAGATTTAAAGACTATCACATGGGACTTCGCTAGTGGCGCAGTGGGTAAGAATTCCAGTGCAGGGGATACGGGTTCAATCCCTGGTCTGGGAAGATCCCACATGCCGCGGAGCAACTAAGCCCGTGCGCCACAGCTACTGAGCCCTCGCGCCTAGACCTTGTTCTCTGCAACAAGAGAAGCCACTGCAATGTGAAGCGCGCACACCACAACGAAGAGTAGCCCCCGCTCTGCACAACTAGAGAAATACCACGCAGAGCAACGAAGACCCAACACGGCCAAAAAGTAAAAATAAAAAAAATAAAGTATCACATGATGCCTTTTGGTATTTTTCAATTACTTGAATTTAGACCAATGCTAAAATCTGTGCAGATGCAAGCACAGAAAGTCATTTAGTATTTGCAAAATAAGAAAACTTCAGTTATTGCTCAAAACATGGTAATTATATATATATATAAACAGAAATAACATGTAAAGTATAAAAATACAAACATCCAATTAAAATAGCTGGTATACCGGTGAGGGTTCAATGAGGAGACAAGTCACATAGTAACTTGAACAGGAAAAGATTAAGGGATTAGGGTAATAAGGGATTGGCTAGGAAAAACTGAAGTGAACTCTTCAGGAAGAGCAGAAATAAGAAGCAGCCACTACTAGAGCAGAGATAGAGCACCCAGGATGAGGCCTCCCCACCCCCGGAGTTGAGATCCAGATGTCTGAGAAGATGCAGCATAGCTCACTGGATGTTGAAGTGTCTTGTTTCTGGGACTTGCTGGGAAGCCACCAGAAGGATGATGGCGGGGAAGCCATTCATGGGGAGGTGCCTTACCCAACAATGTTCTGTTTTGAAGCTGCCTGAAGGGGGTCCAGGGAAAGCTGGTCATTAGAGGCACCTAGCCAGTGCACAGGGCAGGAACCTGGCAGTGGAGAAGCCACCAACACTGCAGGGGCCCGGCATTAGGAAAGCCCCCATACTGTGGGAGCTTGGTCCTGGAGAAACCGTAGGCCTCTTTCTGAATCACCAAGAATCATTTTGATGCAGCTTAGAGCTCTTTGTCAGATTCAATCTGAGTAAAATCTGTGCTGAATTGGCCAATATAAATGTCTGTAAAATGTGCTAGACAAGCATCTAGTATAAATATAACACGAGCCACAAATGCAAACCACATATGTAGTTGTAACTTTTCTAACAGCCTCATTTAAAAATGTAAAAAAGTTAAAGCTAATTTTAATAGTATATTTTATTTAAATTTATGCCCAGCATAGTATTATTTATCTTGTAATCTTGTATCTTATTGTAACCCTGTAATCTTGTGTCTTATTTTATTTATCTTGTAATCAGTATAAAAATTGAGATATTTTATATATTTTTTTTCATACTAAGTCTTCAAAATATAGTGTGTATTTTATACTTTCAACACATCTCAGTTCGGACTAGTTGCATTTCAAATGTTCAACAGCTACGTGTGGCTGGTGGCTATCCTACTGGGTAGCCCAAACCTAAACAATAACAAGTTTAGTGTTTTGGGGTTGAGTCATCATTTGGTAAAGTTGTCTTCATCTAAAATAATGCTGGGACTTCCCTGGCGGTGCAGTGGTTAAGACTCCATGCTCACAATGCAGGGGACCTGGGTTCGATCCCTGGTCAGGGAACTAGATCCCACATGCATGCTGCAACTAAGAGTTCACATACCACAACTAAAGGAGCCCACATGCCACAACTAAGGAGCCAGTGCAACAAATAATACAAAAATAAATATTTTTTAAAAAGTAAAATAATGCTGCATTCACCATGTAAGTATATAGGTAAAATCAAAACAGTTGCTAGCTTTTAGGTCACATAGTTAATTAACTTAAGCCAAGATTTTTACCTGTAAAATGGTACAAAAGTTGTGAAATGGAGCAGGACCCTATGGTCCTTACCCCCCATGTCCTCAGCCTGCCTTTTGTCTGTGAAAAACTTCAGCCAAAGAATAAGTTTCATCAGAGAAGTGAGAAAATGTAGAAACAAAGACAGTCCAGCAAGACTAAATAATAATAGTTGTCATTAAGCAAAATCAAGGACTTTTAGTTCCCCCTCAAGGGCTATAGATAATATTCTGAGCCATGTCCTGTGAGCTGTCTTATAGATAGGGAAACCCTCACTAGGTGGAAGAAGTTAACTACATGATGGCCAGACGGTAGCCATGACATAAGGTGCCACAATTCCAAGAATTGGCCTCAAGGAAATGGGAACAAACCAACCTTGGAACTGAAGATTAATCGTACTTAAAACAGTCAAGATAACGCTGGTCAGACAACCAATGACCAATTTCAAGATGACTGTCAGAGCTGACTGTATTGTTTCTGCACGTAGCCCCCTCCCTCAGCCTATAAAAGCTCTTGACCCCTGATTGTCAGTTGGCGGGGGAGTCGGCCTTTGGACAGGTATCCGCACCCCCCACCACCCGGGTTGCCGGCGTCCAAAATAAAGCAAAGTTTCCTTTCTACCAACCTTGCCTCTTTATTGCTTTTGAGTGGCGAGCAGCTGGACCCCACTTTCGGTTACAGTTGTACCTACTTCGTAACGTTCGTTGTGAAGTGTTGCTATGAGAATAAAATGGGATGGTGCATATAAAGTGTTCAGCATGGTGCCTGGCACAGGGTAAGAGTCCGATAAATGTTAGTGATCATAATTATTACTATGTAGGTAATATTCCTGGATAATGGGTATCACTGATAATAGCAGGAAGACAAAACCCTATAAGACAACATGTATCTTGGTGAATTCACAGTGGTCAGCAGTGTCTGCTCTATGCTAGAGACTCTACAGCACTGTAGGCTCAGAAATTTGATTTGATCAGAACAATGAGTGTGGCTTATCTCTCAGGGGAAGCTCTTGTTAACCAAATCATCAAGATAAATGTATATTCAATAAACTAATTTTTAAGAACATTCTATCTACAAATGTAAACTGTACACTGTCTATGTGCTAGCCACTGATCTGGGCATTGGGAATATATCAGTGAACCAAGAAGGGTAGGAAGCGGGGAGAGTGGTCAGGCATAAGCCCAAGTCATGTTTAAAACAAAATTACAGTCAACTCATTATTCAGGTAGGGTGGGTTAACCACTGGGGGATTAGCTTTGATTGAGGTTCAGAAGCTACTTGTTGTGGATTCGGTTGAAAGGCAGAGGGAGCAGAGAAAGCATGGTCCTGAGATGCCTACCACTTGAGCTCAGTTTCAACCTCAAGGCCTTAATTTCTCCATCTACTCAACTTCTCCACCACACCATGCACTTCACCCGCCTCTGTGGTTAATCAGCAAACTGATTAATCCACTCCCAGATTAAATTAATAATTGTTTGAAAATAGGCTTGCCAATTGATCAAAAGTATAACTGTCAAACAGGCAGAATGCCCCTGATGTTCTGACAAACACTCTCTAATTCTGACAGCACTCTTATTTTTGTGTTCTCGAGGAAGCATCTTTCTATAGCTCACAGGAACTGACCAAAGAGGAAAGCAGGAAATCTTTGCTTTAACACATAGGCCACAAGGCACTGCCCAAGATCAGACAGTGTCTAGGAACACAGCCAAGCACAGCCTAGTTACTTACACTATAAGTCTTACCCAAATGGATCTATACCTGAAACTAGACCCAATTACTAGGGGAAAATGTGGGGAAACACTGATCCAGCATTCCCAATTCTAAACATGTACCCTACACAAGCACTATCACAAGGGTACAAAGTTATATGCCCATGGGCATTTGTTGCATTATCTGTAATATAAAAAATAGAACAACTAAACCCCCTAAGTAGAGGCTGAGTTCAACAAATTACTGTACCTCTTTACAATGGAATAGCAATACAACTGCTTAAAAACAGAACAAACCAAAAAAAAAAAAAAAAAAAAAAAGCCTTTACTAAAAGCTGCAGTAGTCAAGATAGTGTAGTATTGGGACTTCCCTGGTGGCACAGTGGTGTGGTTAAGAATTTGCCTGCCAATGCAGGGTACATGGGTTCGAGCCCTGGTCCGAGAAGATCCCACCTGCCACAGAGCAACTAAGCCTGTGTGCCACAACTACTGAGCCCGCATGTCACAACTGCTGAAGCCCGTGTGCCTAGAGTCCATGCTCTGCAACAAGAGAAGCCACCGCAATGAGAAGCCCGCGCACTACAAGGAAGAGTAACCCCCACTCGCTGCAACTATAGAAAGCCCATGCACAGCAACAAAAACCCAATGCATCCAAAAATAAAGTAAATAAATTTATTAAAAAAATAAAAACAAGACACAGGCTTGGAGAAAATATATGCAAAACACATGATAAATGACTTGTATTCAGAACTTAATAATTAAAAAATAAATTGCCCAATTTTTAAAATGGGCAGAAGATTTGAATAGGTAGTTCACCAAAGGACAAATATGCATGGCAAATAAACACAGGAAAAGATGCTCAACATTAATATCAGGGAAATGGGGGCTTCCCTGGTGGCGCAGTGGTTGAGAGTCCGCCTGCCGATTCAGGGGACACGGGTTCGTGCCCTGATCCGGGAAGATCCCACATGGCGTGGAGCGGCTGGGCCCGTGAGCCATGGCCGCTGAGCCTGCCCGTCCGGAGCCTGTGCTCTGCAACGGGAGAGGCCACAACAGTGAGAGGCCCGTGTACCGCAAAAAAAAAAAAAAAAAAAGGGAAATGCAAATTAAAACCACAATGACATAGTACTACACATCTAATAGAATGGCTAAAATAAAACAAATAAATAGATAAAACTGATAATACCAAGTGCTAATGAGGAACAACTGGAATGCTCATTCTTTGCTGGTGGAAATGAAAAATGGTACAGCCACTTTAAAACAATTTGGCTGTTTCTTAAGGTTAAATATATACCTACTATAACCCCAGCACTCCTACTCTCGAGTATTTATTCAAAAGAAATGAAAATGCAAAGACTTGTATGTGAATGTTCATAACAGCTGTCCCTGCTCCAAGAATTAGAAACAATAAAACATCAAAACTAGAGAATGGATAAATAATTTTTTCTTTTTTTTTTTTTTTTGCCTGAGCCACATGGTTTGTCGGGCCACAGCAGTGAAAGCACTGAGTCCTAACCGCTGGACCACCAGGGAACTCCCCAAGAATAGATAAATAAATTTTGGTATATCCACACAATGGGATACTATTCAGCAATAAAAAGCAATAAGCTACTGACACATGCAACAACATGGATGACTCAAAAGTGTTATGCTAAGTGAAAGAAGCTGGATGCAAAACACTGTATATTGTATAATTTTCTTTATATGACATTCTGAAAAAGGCAAAATTATTATAGTTACAGAAATTAAAAGGTCACAAGGGAATTTTGGCAGGTGATGCAGTTATTCTAAATCTTGATAGTGGTGATGCTTACACAATAGTATACATTTTTCAAAACATTGAAATCTACACCTAAAAAGAGTGAGTTTTATTTTATGTCAATTACACTTCAAAAAACGTCTAGGGGGCTTCCCTGGTGGCGCAGTGGTTGAGGGTCCGCCTGCCGATGCGGGGGACGCGGGTTCGTGCCCTGGTCCGGGAGGATCCCACGTGCCGCGGAGCGGCTGGGCCCGTGGGCCATGGCCGCTGGGCCTGCGCGTCCGGAGCCTGTGCTCCACAACGGGAGAGGCCGCGGCAGTGAGAGGCCCGAGTACCACAAAAAAAAAAAAAAAAAAAAAAAAAAAAGAAAAAAAAGCGTCTAAAAAAAAGAAGGGAAGTTAGAAGACAATGGAGCAATGACTTCAAAACCCTCAAGGAAATTCTTTACAACTTAAAACCCTATGTCCAATCAAACTATAAGGTGTAAGGGTAGAATAAAGACATTTTCAAACACATAAGCTCTCAGAAAATTTTACTTCCCTGAGGCTTTCTCATAAAACTACTGGTGAGATTGTTCCACCAAAACCAGGGAGAAAGGACAAAAACAAAAACAAACAAACAACAAAAACGGAAACCACGGCATTAGAAAACAATAAACCCAACATAGGAGAAAGGGAACGGACTCTCCAGAACAATATTGAAGGGGATTCTCAGATGAGAACTCTGAGACAGGTATAGAAGGCAAACAACTGAAGCAGGTATGAAAGCTCTAGGAGAGTTCAAGAACCTCAGACTGATAATACACATCACATGTGCCATGTCTTTGAGAGATTTTAGACAATTGGTACAAGTTTGGGTTGAATCAATACGTACTTAGAAATCTAAGCAAGTAAAACCCATGAAAAAGTATTAATTCCAGGCGAAACAAAAAGCCTTTTATAAAGGTCAATTATAATGTACATAATCCAGTAAGGCGCCTAGAACATTCTCCATGTTAAAATTTCAGAGTCAAGCAATCTAGAAGCATTTCAGTAAAAATAAAATATACTAGACTAAGAACAAATTCCTAACATATAAAAAACTCCTGAATTCCCATATAAAACCAACTTAATTTTTGAAATTAAACACTCTACACATGTTATGATGTACTTCAATTGTACTTTATGTAAGAGAAATAATAGATATAGAGAATATGAGAATTACATTAGTAATTTCACATGATGGTCACATAGGTAAGGAATAATATTCTTTACTAAAAAAAATCAGGTCTTTAACTCTCTTTTCTTTCTTATATAATTTATTAGTTTTAAGGAATCCACCAGGGGCTTCCCTGGTGGTGCAGTGGTTAAGACTCCGTGCTCCCAATGCAGGGGGCCTGGGTTTGATCCCAGATTAGGGAACTAGATCCCACATGCATGCCACAACTAAGAGTTCACATGCCACAACTAAGGAGCCCATGTGCCGCAACTAAGGAGCCCACCTGCTACAACTAAGAAGCCCACGTGCTGCAACTAAGGAGCCAGTGGGCCACAACCAAGACCTGGCAAAACCAAATAAATAAGTATTTTTTAAAAATCCACCAAAGCTATATTACAGCTCAGTTCTTCCGAGTATATCCTCAACACATTTAACACAACTTCTTTTTCTTTTTTTTTTTGGCTGTGCTGCATGGCATGCAGGATCTTAGTTTCCTGACCAGGGATCAAACCACTGCACCCTGCAGTGGAAGCGGTAAGTCCCTTACATAACTTTTATTTAATAAATCTATATCATAGTAAGATTCTTTTAGAAAGTATAAAATATTTCAAAATATTTTAAGAAAGTATTTTAGAATGGAGACCAAGCTTTTAAAAATTTTTTAAATAGTTTACATTTTCCTTGTTTCAAAAGCCTTTAAGTGTGACAGAAAAGATATAGATGAACCTTAATGGAAATTGCTAAGGGAAAGAAGCCAGTCTGAAAATACTACATGCTGTATGATTCCAATTATATGATATTCTGAAAAAGACAAAATTATAGAGACAGGAAAAAGAGGAGAATGGTTGAACGTGTGAAGCAACAGGAGATTTTTTAGGGTAGTGACACTATTCTGTATGATACCATAATAGTGGATACAAAAAAAAATAGTGGACACATGACACTGTCGAGACCCACAAAAATTTACAGCACAGTGAGGCTTAATGTATGCAAATTTTAAAAAATCATATGGGAAGTCGTAGTATAAGGTCTAATATAAAGTCTCAATATTATGTGTTGCCTTAACAGTCATGTTTATTACCTGGGAAAAATGGGAGGGCCTACAATGGCCTAACTGTATGTCCCTGTCCCCACTCTTCCCATAGATAAGTTCCTCTAGCTAAACCTCTAACTCTCCATACTGAAGGGACCAGGCACAGTCAGTGCTGATCCCTGAGTAGTTAGTTTCAGTTCCCTGCCAGCTTGTGGAATTATTCAAACAACTAATCAAATTCTTCACAGGAACCAGAGGGCACCTCATCCTCTTGGTACTACAAAACTCTCTCCCACAGCCTCTGGTAGTTCCTTCTGTTCCTGAGTGCGACTTCCGTATGGCAGTGCCTTCTCTATGTGGTACCCTCCTGCCCGAGAGACTGTAAGTATATGTGGCCAACGGACTGCTGTTGAGGTCATCTGTCCTGTGTCGGGTGTTGTGTGTTTGGCTATTCCCAAAACCCTAGGGAGGGAACTCTTCCCTCACTAGCAGGGTGACTAGGAGGCAATTAAAACAGAGGTTGGGGGACCCGAGGATGGAATGCAGATTGTGACAACATAATCTGTCTGTATTGTACATATATGAAACGACCTCACTGAAGAGGGTGGAGGAAATAGGTGATTACCTGAGGAAATGGTGGCATTCAAGATTACCACTTGGAAGTGAGTGAAGTCGGTAAAACTAAAGACAAAAGCAACTGCACACAAGCACTGGACTCAAGTTGATAAAACTGTTATTCACAGGAGTAGGGTTAATAATTCTGATACTTCCATAAATGTACACTCATATTGAGCAATTAGATAAATGGAAGTTAAATGATGGAAGCTAGGTTTCTCACTGTTGGAGCAGGAATTTACAGATAAGCAATGGGAATGGCTAGAATAATCTATGTGGCAATGAATTAGAGTTGGTTGTATGGATCAGTATGAAGTCATGCTTGGCTTAATATAGACAGGGGTGGTTCCACATAGAGAAATAGAGATATGGGTATATTTATTAGTTAGAATACACACACATATTTCCTTGCTCTGTCAGCTGAGAGGGTCTAGAAGCAATTACACTCCAAATACCAAATCTTGGGTTCTAATACCACTCTCCAATAAAAGTAACAAGGACATCTTTGAGAAATGGCTGATCCTAGGACCAGGACAAGAAATATACAAGTTGAGCATCTTGTAGTGTCAGTAAGTAAGTGACAGACAAACAAAAACAACATTGATGGGCTTCCCTGGTGGTGAAGTGGTTGAGAGTCCGCCTGCCGATGCAGGGGACACGGGTTCGTGCCCTGGTCCGGGAAGATCCCACATGCCGCGGATTGGCTGGGCCCGTGAGCCATGGCCGCTGAGCCTGTGCATCGGGAGCCTGTGCTCTGCAACAGGAGAGGCCACAGCAGTGAGAGGCCCGCGTACCGGAAAAAAAAACAAAAAACAAAAAAACAACATTGATGGAGACATGTCAAAGGGATACAAGAGCCAACTGAAAGAGCACCCAATGACCAAAGCTGGAACAATCTGAGCAATACAATGAAGGAGTATTGGATTATAACTCAGTGTATAAAGTAAATATTCATGTGTCTATACTGCTATAAATAAATGATCAAATAAATAAATGGGAGAGAAGAGAGAAATCTCCTGTGAAGAATTCCAAATAATTTAAATAAATATCCCACCTTAAAGGAGAGGGAGCATAACTCCCCAATCCTTAAGTGCGGGCTATGCTTAGTGATTTCCTTCCAAAGAGTACAGTATGGAAAGGAGGAAGAAACGCGTGACATTACTATAGAGAAACCCAAATAAACCTTTGATGTGATGTGATTAAGATAGACCATTGTTTGTGTTCTTCCTCCCCAAACCCCAATAACGCCAATCTGGCCATGAGAAAAACACCCAATTCCAACAGAGGGGCATTCCAGCAAATATCTGACTAATACACCTCAATACTGTCAAAGTCATAAAAAACAAAAACCAAGATATCTGAGAAATTGTCACAGCCAAGAGGAGCCTAAGGAGACATGACAATTAAAGGTAATGTGGTATCCTGAACGGGATCCTGGAACAGAAAAAGCACATTAGGTAAAAACTAAAGAAATTGGAGGGCTGCCCTGGTGGCACAGTGGTTGGGGGTCCGCCTGCCGATGCAGGGGACGCAGGTTCGTGCCCCGGTCCGGGAGGATCCCACGTGCTGAGGAGCGACTGGGCCCGTGAGCTGTGGCCGCTGGGCCTGCGTGTCCGGAGCTTGTGCTCTGCAGCGGGAGGGGCCACGGCAGTGAGAGGCCCGCGTAACGCAAAAAAAAAAAAAAAAAAAAAATTGGAATAAAGTATGGACTTTAGTTGATAATAATATAATACCAACACTGGTTTATTTTTTTCATTAATTGTAACAAATGTACCATATACTGTAAGGTGTTAGTAATAGGGGAAGCTGGGCATGAGTATATGAGAACTCTGTACTATCTTTACATTTTTTTCTGTAAATCTAAAGCTGTTCTAAAAATAAAGTCTACTTTAAAAAAAGCATCTGGGAAGCCTAGAGAGTGATAATATCCAGCAAAGTAAATAATAAATAAATAAGGAACTGAGGGGAAGGAAAATACGTTAATCCAGGGATGAGGTTAGAATACTAACATGCATGCCTTTAGCAACGATGTTCTTGGTTAGAGGTAGGCTGTACATTTGGGTCCGCAGAAGTAAGGAAGCTTTGAATGTCTGTTTCTCATAGCACCCTCCTGCACTGAGGACAGAGACAGCAGCAGAAGAGCAGAGAGACCTGAGCTGGGCTGCTGCCCGGAAGCCAGTCTATAAAGGATACTGCACATCTCGGGGGCGCCAAAACGTCACTCTAATCTTTATTTACCCGAGTTCTTCTTGGAAGGGTGTGGCTAAAAAGAACTACTTTGGTAAGTCACTTGGGGTGGGATAAAACCTCCTCACCCCACAAAATGCATGCTTAGGTGGCCTGTGGACTGCTAAGAAGTTAGGGTCTGGGAACTGCAGGGTCTTTGTTTCCTGGGACACCGCTCCAGACATCCTTTTTCTCTGCCTTTCCACTTAAATAAACGTTGAATAATTTTTCAAGAATACTGTTTTGAAGGAAACCAAATTACTAGTTGGAACAGAGAGCCCAATTATTAGCCTATTAAAGGCGTCCACATGTTATCAGCCCCTTGTATTACCAAACTGAGCAAAAACGAATCTAACAGTAACCAGAGCCAGACAGTCCAACGACCTCTCTCTCTGATAGTCTCAGATGATCCAAGGGCACAATTTAGACGATCAGCCTACCCTTCAGGCAACCATCCAAGGACATCATTTCCCTTAACTGATAAGAATAGGGCAGCAAAGTGTTTTGAGTTACATTTTTTTGGTGAATGACTATTCTTCGTGCGGCTGATCACGGACAGATTCACGTGCCTGATACTTAGTGAATCAACTGAGAGGTGGGCAGGGTTGACATTTTCTTATTAAAAGCAAGGAACCCGGGCTTCCCTGGTGGTGCGGTGGTTGAGAGTCCGCCTGCCGATGCAGGGGACACGGGTTCGTGTCCCGGTCCGGGAAGATCCCACATGCCGCGGAGCGGCTGGGCCCGTGAGCCATGGCCGCTGAGCCTGCGCGTCCGGAGCCTGTGCTCCGCAACGGGAGAGGCCACAGCAGTGAGAGGCCCGCGTACCGCAAAAAAAAAAAAAAAGCAAGGAACCCAACCAGGACTAACCAGCCACATTTACCTAGAGATGGAGTGAAGGAGTCCTTGCGAACAGTGCTAAGATTTTCCCTAGAAAACAGCTCTGGGCCTATTTTCACAAGGGTAATTGAAGCTTAAACTTCATCACCATGAGGGGGTTGCAAAAGTTTTAACCTAAAAATATTTCAAACCAGGAGCTGGGAATCATCAACCCTAGATAAACAGGGGAAAACTATCCACAAACTAATTTTAATCACTGTAACTTCCTAGAGAATATCTAACATAAATTGGCTCTTTTTCCTGTTTCTTTCATAGGCTCACACTGCTTCTGGATCTTCTTAATTATCCATATTCTCTAAGTGAGCGTTCCGTCCTTGGGTCCCTTAACGCTACAACCTGGGGAGATCTCAACCAAATTCACCGCCCTACACTGCTGTTTGTTTGGTGAGGACACCCTATCTGTATCTCTACACTGACCTTTTTTTGGGCTAATAGACTGTATTACCCGTACATTCCTGGATATCTTTCCTGAAGGTCTCTCCGATGCCTTAACGTTACATAGAGAATTCATTCTTTCTGCTGAACCTCCATTCCCCATCCTCCTGACAATCTCCCCAGAAACCTGGGAGGTAATTAGGATTCCTTCCTTTCTCTCTCTGTCCACACCAATCTCTGTACCTCACTAATTTCATATCTAAACAGGTCTTGAGTTTTTTCCTTTTTATACATGGTGCCTGCCTCATCATTTCTTCACTAGGTGATTGCAAGTCTCTTGTCACACACATTGGTCTTGCTCTTCTCCAAGACTATCCTCCACACTAAAGTCAGAGTTAAAATTTTTTTTTCTAACAGTTAATTTTTTCAACTCTGTAATATATGCATAAAGTTTAAAACCAAAACGTTACAAAAGGGTACATAGGGAAAAGTCTGCACTTTGCACCTGACTCTCAGTCACCCAGTTTGCCTTCCCAAAGGCACCCGTAGCTATCAATTCCCTTGGTAAAGATTGTATTTCTAAAAGGCATCTACTTCACATCTTCCCATGGCTCACCACTGTCTATAAGAAAATGGTGAAACTGAGAAGCACATATGAGGCCTCTCAGGGTTTTGTCCTGTTTCTCTCTCATTTCGTCTAGTCAGTCCCTCTATCCATCCAGATTTTGTCTGCTGTAAGCATTTTGCTCTTCCCTAAAAAGTCTAAGGCTTCCTTCCCTCTGTGATTTTGTATGTGCTGTTTCTCTCACCTGGGATGCCTTCCCCAAGTTCCTTCATCCCCCATGCCACCCTTTTCTTTGAGTACAAAGTACTCTTAATACTCCTCTAAATATGTTCAATTTTAAAAGACTTTGTGGACCTCTGCAGATAAAGGTTATGCCCTTGTCTCATGAAGCCCTTTTAGGACCATATGTATATATATGTTTTATTATAGCACCTATCACATTGCTTGGCCATGTCAAACGTAGTACTATGTTCCTTTGTTTTTTGAGTCCTCAGAGCTTAACAATCTGCCTAATACCTACTTGTTGTTGAATAAATATTGAATATTAGTTACAATGTAACTACTACTAAGGATATATTAGGCTGCATTAATAGCAACACAGTACTTAAAATTTTTAGTTCTGGCCACCACATATACAGACAGATGTTGAGGAAGTATAGTATCTCCCTGACAATGTACGGTTTACTAACACTGTGATGGCCTTAACAAGAAAAGACTAATAGGGTGCGCAGCTCCCTCCGAATCTCTGAGGGGCTAAAGAGGAAGCAGCTGACAACAAACTAGTGAGTTTCCCCATGAGACCAGAGGTTCTCCACCACAGTGTTGGGTCATCTTGGTTTGTCTTCATCAGTGCTGAGAGGTATTGTAACTTATTTGCGCTAATAAAAGTTAAAGTACTGGGGCTTCCCTGGTGGCGCAGTGGTTGAGAGTCCGCCTGCCGATGCAGGGGACACAGGTTCGTGCCCCAGTCCGGGAGGATCCCACGTGCCGCGGAGCAGCTGGGCCCGTGAGCCATGGTCGCTGAGCCTGTGCATCCGGAGCCTGTGCTCCGCAACGGGAGAGGCCACAGCAGTGAGAGGCCCGCATACCCCCCTCCAAAAAAAACACAAAAAAGAAACAAAAGACAAACAACAAAAAAAAGTTAAAGTACTGAAATTTGAAAACAATTTACCTTTCCCCCCTCCTAAACTAGACTGGATTCGAGGTTACTTCTACAAAGTCACTCCTGCCCACTTCTATTCCAGTATACTTTGCTGAGATAGGGGTACAACTGATGGGTCTGGAAACTGGGCATAAGTCACAGTTTACCTTATCTTTACTTCCCCCCTGGAAGAATGATGAACATGTGAATATTATCTATTGTGGGGTTGGGGGGATACAGAGAACTGCCCTCCTAGATTATGAGCTCCTCCAGGGTAGGGACCATGACTTTTCATTTTGTGTCTACCCATAGTGTCTGGGTGGAAGAAAATGTGACAAAAACTTTTAAAAAGGACTTGAAGGAAAGAGAAAAAGCAAAGGAATAAAGGAGGTTTATCATTTACTTTCTTAGAAACTGTTAATTGAATTCCATTTTTAACTCAGCATAAGAAACAAACAAACAAACAAACAAAACCAGCAATAAAAGCTGCTTAGGGACTTCCCTCGTGGCGCAGTGGTTAAGAATCTGCCTGCCAATTCAGGGCACACGGGTTCGAGCCCTGATCCAGGAAGATCCCACAGGCTGCAAAGCAACTAAGCCCGTCCGCCACAGCTACTGAGCCTGCGCTCTAGAGCCCGCGAGCCACAACTACTGAGCCCTCCTGCCACGACTGCTGAAGCCCGTGCGCCCAGAGCCCGTGCTCCACAGCAGGAGAAGCCACCGCAATGAGAATCACGTGCGCCGCGGTGGGGAGTGGCCCCCGCTCGCCACAGCTGGAGAGAGCCTGCGCGCAGCAAGGAAGACCCAACACAGCCCCAAAATAAATAAATTAAAAAAAAAAAAAGCTGCAGAAACTCACATGACAAACAGTAAAGGTGAAGAAACAACAGAGCAAAAATTACAACAGTAACCACTGCCTACCCCCCAAATATCTCAGTAATCAAAGATTTCTTAACTTTTTGGCTCTTCAAAATATGTGCAGTCCATAATACAGTAGGAACTGACTATCTATCCAAGGCTAGTTGTAAATGTTCTCTGATTATCTGATGTAATTCTAAGCTCAAAGGCTTTTGCCTCTCCTGCAGTACCTTGCTTGGAACAAAGCTGTGCTTAATGCACATTACTTTTATTTCATAAATATAAAGTATATAAAAACCAGAAGAGTTGAGTAACTTTCACTGGGAAGGAAAAAGGTAACATTTTTAGTCTTTTTTAAAAAAATATTATTTTCATGAAGAGTCTAACTCTTTGCCCATTGACACCTGTCCAAATGCTATGACACTGCAAAACTGAGATCACATACACTTTTTTTGGACACTTGATTTTGCCCATGTTAAAGGAATATAATTGAGTAACACACTCACTTAAAATTCGATTACAGATAAGCATACGTTCTCTACTGCCCCTGTGATATGCCATGATCCCATCTGTATAGACTAACTTTTACTCACTGAAAGTACCATAAATATTTGTCGATTGATTTGGTTGATGCAACTGTAAGCCTTGTTTTCAGTTCAAAGTCTACATTTTACTGGTAATCTAAAAATATTAATTCCTATACATCCAAATGTCTGCGTAGCATCCTGCTTCCCGAACACACACACATTCACCCTTAACCCCAACCTGCTCCTTCCTCAGAGCTTGTGGGGAGAACATTTCAGGAGGTCATCCAGCAGGAGGAAAGACCAACATCTCTCGCTTCTTGAGCTGTCGAGGTGCCCAATAGCAACTTAGTGGCTCAAAGTAAAAAACAGCAGCGCGGGTGGCAGGTGGGGTGGAGGAAAAGGAAACTTCATCAAAGATGCAAGTGACAACTCCCAGGGGCTTAAAGATTCCATCCGAACAGGAAAAATGAAAAGGTTAGAAAACAGTGGCAGGGTGGTGTCTCTAGCCATGTTTCAATTCACGCTGCTCTGATCACAAGCCACATATCTGCCTTACCCAAGCAACTTCCCCAGTGCCCATCTCCCCACCCTGGAATAGGAAGGGGAGCGGGTCCCCACGACTCCGGAGTAATAATTAGGGGAGACCACTGCCTGCAGAGACTCCACCAGAGGAAAGGAGCCGAGGGGCCGCGGCCCTTCTCTGCAATCCAGGAAGCCCCCTCCCGCGCGCAGGTGGGCGGGCGCCCCATGCCGCAAGGATGCAGGGCATGGAGCGAGGTACCGGGGCCCCTCCCAGAGACCCCCGCCAGCCCCGCCAGGGGGAGCGTCTGCGCCCGACGGCCGGCTGCGGGGACACGGCAGACGGCGCAGGGCGGTGGCTCGGCGACGCGGCTCCCCTCCCGCGTCCCCACCCTCTCCCCGCCCGCCCCCGGCGCGGCCCTGCCCGCCCCCTCCGCCCCCTCCCGCGGCGCCATGCGCAGACTCAGTTCCTGGAGAAAGATGGCGACAGCCGAGAAGCAGAAACACGACGGGCGGGTGAAGATCGGCCACTACATCCTGGGAGACACGCTGGGGGTCGGGACGTTCGGCAAAGTGAAGGGTGAGGACCTCCGGGGCAAGGCTCGGCCCCGGCCCGGGATCCGGGTGACTTCCGCCTTTCGCATCTCTTCATCCTCCCCCGCCCCTTGCGTTCCTCGTCCCCCGGGCTCGGCAGTCCCTGTCCAGGCTCCGGCCGGAGTAGAGCCGGAGGCCACGGCGGGACTGCGGAGCGGCGCCCCGTGGGAGGGCGGGGGTGGGGTGGGGACTGGTCGCCATGGCGACGGTGCGACGGCCGGAGGGGCTCGTCCGTGCGAGGGGCGGGGATGCAGAGGTGCGAACTTTCCCAGGCCGGATGGTCGGGGGCTGCACTACTCGCTCCCTTAGCTGGGTGGGGGCGCCGGGGTCTTGGCCGGGAACCCTGGAGAGGCGGCTCGCCGTTCGTCCCAGCTGTGATCCCTCGGCTCAGGGCCAACCCATCGGTTCCCTGGCCGTCCTCGGCATTGTCCATATTTCCGTCCTCTTCAGAAGGCTGTTGACTTACCTGCCCTGGCTGATTCTCAAGTGTGAAATGTGTTCCCCCGAAGTAAGGTTGCTTTGGGGAGTAGTTTACAGAGTTAAAAAAAAAAAAAAAAAAAAAAGGCCATCTCGTCGGAAAGGATCACTAAGTTTTTTCGGAGCAGTTAATGAATATAAACTGGTCCTACATGTATTTGCGATCCTTGGTTTATGGTCTGAATGCAGACGCCGTGCCTTCAGTGTTTCTGAATTACCAAACCTGGTAGGCAGTGCAGATTTTGCTTCCAGATAGTGTTTATTAATTCACTGATGCAGTTAGTTTCCGTTTATTTTCACAGGATATTTATATTTTAATAAATAGTTTTATGTACATTACTTGAAAAAAAATTTTTTTAAAGAAAAGTGGAATCGCTTACCCTTATGTTTCAATACAGTATTCCGGAAATAATAAACTTGCTCTCCAATCCACCAATGCTGGCACAAAAAATTTAATTGCAGATTTTGTGAGGCATAAATATTTTTTCCTTCAAAATATTTGACTTTGTTATTAGGGATGTAGAGGAAGGAAGTATGGAACTGATAAAAATAATTCATGCATTGGCTTTGGATAAATAGCCTGTGACTTGAATATACTAAGGTCTTGGTAAATATTTGACTTGAAAGGGAAAAAAGTTTGTGAAAGTCTGTACAGTGAATTAACTAACTGAGCCTTGCTCTATCGGAGCTAAATAAACATTTTCTGATTTTATCTAGGGATGGAAGAGGAGAGCCCTTCCTTCTCTTGCTCTTTCTGAGTCATAGAACTGGAAAATTGCTGTATAGCCCACAGGGAAGCAACTGCCTAAACCTTCTTAAGAAAATCAGCAAGGCCAACAATGTAAGAAAGTAAGAAGCAAATGCCAGAATAGGGTAATAACAGCCATTAGGGTGGGTCTGTATTAGGCCAGTAAGATGTTTCTGTGCTTTTGAAGTTATTTATTTTTGGCGATGTTCTCTTTACTCGTTAGCGATTACAAACTTTCAGTTTATAAGTATTTGTAAGACATACTCATTAATGCCACCCAAATAGTAATGACAGTTTTGACGCCTTCACCCCTCCCAGAGTTCTGTTTGGATTAGGATACTCATTGTTTTCCTAATATAGACCTGAGCAAAGTCAGGTCTCACTTTCTTATTGGCTAGGTGGCTCTTGGCATGGCAGATAGGAAAGCAAGAGGATATTTCTCATTTCCTGGGTTTGATCTGTGATGTGGCTGTGCCTTGAATCCCTCCAGTGGCTGCTATTCCTTAACCTTCGCTCCTCCACATGTGCTTCTCTTGAAATACCACACACTGTCGAAGTCAACAATCTCTCCAGATATAGAAAGGCCAGTATTAGTCAAAGGATCATAGGTTTTATAGATATGGTTCATTTGTTCATAAATACATTAATTGATGTTGGTCAAAATCTTCAACCAGTGCATTTTTTTTTTTGTGGTGGTGTTGTTGTTTTTTTTTGCGATACACGGGCCTCACACTGTTGTGGCCTCTCCCGTTGCGGAGCACAGGCTGCGGACGCACAGGCTCAGCGGCCATGGCTCACGGGCCCAGCCACTCCGCGGCATGTGGGATCTTCCCGGACCGGGGCACGAACCTGTGTCCCCTGCATCGGCAGGCGGACTCTCAACCACTGCGCCACCAGGAAAGCCCAGTGCATTTTTTTAAAGTTGTTAAACAGTTGGGATGCTTTCTGCCCCAAATAAGAAAATCCAACTCAGCCTAGCCAAGAACATCTCTTTCTGTGCTTCTCTGTCCAGAGCAAGGAAGCCCCAGCATAGCCCTCATGAGTCTCATTGGCTCAATCAGTCCCTCTGGCCAGGGATACCATGTGCTAACTGGCTTAGGCTTGTGTTCCTATAAGTAGGCACTAGCAGGGGAGATGGTATTACCCTTAGAGGAATATGGCCCACTCCTGGACGTGTGTGTGTGTGTGGGCATCTTCTTCTGAAGTACTTGAATAGTATGGGGGGACAGAGTAGATACCTACACAGAAATGGGTTTTTTTTAGAAGAGAGGAAGGGGGACGTAGCTGCGCAGTGAGCAAGCAAAAATAGCCACCGTAGTGGTGACGATGGTAACTTACAGTAGCCAAGAATTTGACAAGAATTCTTATAAATTATATGATTAGCCGCGTATTTCAATGGAGACAATTTGGATTAGATAGAGGTTTTAAAATTGGTCATACACATTGCTAAATTTAACATAGAAAAGGAGTCTAATAGAGGATGTGATACAGATATGCAGAAAAATTCCCGATACGGTATTCCATCTTATAGGAAAACTTACTGGGGGGGGGGCGGCGCAGAGAGGACTTTAAATTCATATGAATTATTTTGTTTCTTGTTACAGGTTTAAAAAAGATCCTTTGGTAATTTAATGGTAACATTTTGAGGGGAAACTTTAAATAGACAACTAGGGTTAGTTTGGGATTATGCTTGATTTATCTTATTATTTCCAAGATACGTTTTTCTTTCCCCCCCCTCCCCGGTTGTCAAGGTGTTAGTCTCCACTCCCTCGTGGGGTCCACTCCCCTTTCCTCCCAGGTAGAACAATTATAAAAGCATGGATGAACAGTCATGTTACTACTGCAGTAAATTTAAATGACAGTCTTTGTTAGTTTTCCAAAAGAAGATGCCTCTTTAGTAGGGTGGGTAGTCTTTGGCAAATGAGTTGTTTATACATACAATCTATTTATTAATTTGGTGAGTATTTCTATATAAAACTGCAATTTAAGATAAATAGGTGAGTCTGAATGAATCAAAGAAGTTACTTAAAAGCTTCTTTAAGTAAAAAATCGATATGTGAATTAGAGCTATATATATCAGCATGGGTGAATTTCAAGTATATAAGGTTAGGCCACAAAAACAAGAAGTTGAAGAATATATATAGTCATGTTATTCATATAAAATTTAAAAACATGCAAAAACACTCATGCATTACTGGTAGGAGTACAAATTGGTACCACCTCTATAGAGTATGACAGTATTTATTAAAGTTAACCCAGCAATTCAACTTCTAGGAATTTATCCTATAGGTGTATGAAATAATGAGTTATTCATCGTCATACTGTTTGTAAATACAAAAGATTGGAAGTAACCTTTCTAGTAGGACAATAGTTAAATTATGGTTTATCCATACAGTGGTATACCTTGCAAACATTAGGAAAAAAGGAAAAAAAGCAAGAGACTTCATATAATACAGGGAACAGTTTCCAATGTGTATCTTTTTTTTTTTTTTTATTTTGCGGTACGCGGGCCTCTCACTGTTGTGGCCTCTCCCGTTGTGGAGCACAGGCTCCGGACGCGCAGGCTCAACGGCTATGGCTCACGGGCCCAGCCGCTCCGCGGCACGTGGGATCTTCCCGCACCGGGGACGAACCCGTGTCCCCTGCATCGGCAGGCGGACTCTCAACCACTGCGCCACCAGGGAAAGCCCTCCAATATGTATTTTTAAGAGGAAAAAATAAGCGGATAGTAGAACAAAGTATATAGTATTCCTACCATTTGTGTATAAAGAGCAGGGACAAATTAAAGTAAGTGTAACTACTTGCATATGTATAGAGTGTCTATTTAAAGATACACACGAAACTGTTACATTAGTTGTTCAGGGGAGGGGAACTAGGTAGCAGAGGGACATGTCACTGTATATCTTTTTATAGTTTCGAATTGTGTAGTGCAGGTATTATGTATTCAAAAGAATATATAAAATTAAATTTGTAAAATAACCATATGAAAAACATTGTTACTGGATCATTTATGGATTCATACCTGTGGGAAAGACAAACACCACATTCAAGGTAGTGGTAACCTCTAGGGAGAGAGAAAGGAGAAAGGAATCTGGGAGGAGTCAGACTGGGCTTCAGTTGCATCTGTAATATTTTACTGCTTAAGCTGCTGTTGGGTGGAACATGGGTATTTGGTTTGCCTTTTGGGATGCCTGAAATGTTTGGTTAAGGAAAGGTACCTTTCTCACATTTCCACCTATAGCTTTTAAAATTCATCCCTCTCTAGGATTAAGTTATTTCCCTGATACTTTTAGCAGTGAGATTTTTTTTTTTTTCAATTTTAGAGTGAGAATGAAATGGTTGGGTGATTAGAATATCTTTATAAATATTTCCATCTTTGTGGCATCTCTTTATCAGCATTTAAAATTCTCTCTTTCAAAGTATGATCTTGTTTTACTTCAGGATTACATAGCTGATTAGAAGAGCATCTGTTTACACTGTTCTACAGTTAGACAAAGTTCCCTTTAGAAAGCAATAACAGGTTGTTAGCTAATATTTAGTTGACTCATCTGTTGCTGTTGTTGTGCGGGAGACATTGTGAATTCTGGTAACCTTTGCTGTGAATGACTCAAGTCTTCCATGGCAGAAATACCTGTCTTCCATTTCACTCAAAAGCAATATCTTAGCATTACTGTAAAACAGTGACAGTCTGAAGAGTAATGTTTTGACCTTTGGAAAAGGGGAGAAATATCTTAGTAATGCATATTCCTGACAAAGTCCATTTACTGCACGGATTGACTTATGGAGCAGCAGTTAATTTGGCTGCAACTGAGTTAAGTCACTGGAGAATCTTTAGCCTAGTTTTGAGAAAACAGTTCAGGTTTTGATATTGTGCCAAGGCTTTTTCTCCCTTCCCACTGCACTTTGATGGTGGGGTAGAGCGGAGAGGTCCAAGACTTGGAATATTTCTAATTAGAAGACCGGTTCCAACTTGATCAGTTAATAGCTTTACTTCAACAAATTAATCTCCCAGAGCCTCATGTTACCTGCATCATAGGTTTATTGTGAGGATCGAATGTGATAATGTTTTTCCTAAGCTATAATAAGGTGACTATATTTTCAAAAGTATTATGCTACTGAAATTCTAATGCTGAAGTATGTTGGCAGTTGGGTTCAAGGCAGATATCTGTGTACCTACAAGTAAGGAAAACATGACATATTATGTTATGGCCTTAAATTAGTAAGATTTTGCTGGGTAGAAAAAGGGAGCAAAATAATAGGAGATACTGCCTATTCTGAAAGAGAAAATATTTAGAGTCATCAATGTTGGGATATATTTTAAAACTTTTGAGGGAAAAACCTGTATCCAATTAAGACTGGGAAATACCAGGTTAAACGTTTGCTGGGTTTCTTTACGGCAGGGCTCTTTAGAGCCATTACTGTATTAATATGTATAATGAGTTTCCAAAAGGGAGAGCAGACATCCTTTCCCAGACTCCTTGATTGTGAAATCTTTTTCTGTGGAGAATCTCCAGTCCTAGTGTTTTGTAGAGCATACTTTAGAAAGTCTATTCTAATAATTTTAGTTTTATGATTTTTTCTAGCCCATAGAAACTTAGAATCCTGAAATTAGAACATTGGAGAGGAGGCTGTGAGTTGACTCCTGATAGGCCGTGAAGGATGAGACACAACTTCAAAAAGCAGAAAACCCTAGGAGCTGGAACATAATAGTCTGGGAGCAAGAAGTAACTCCCATGGATGTCACTGTGTGAGGGCATAGGGAGTAACTGATGCTCATACAAGGTGAACATTTGCTTGGTTCCCCGTCATCACTGTGTTCCATTTAAGAATTCTTGGATGGGACTTCCCTGGTGGCATAGTGGTTAAGAATCCGCCTGCTGAGCAACTAAGCCCATGCTCCACAACTACTGAGCCTGTGCTCTAGAGCCCGCGAGCCACAACTACTGAGCCTGTATGCTGCAACTACTGAAGCCCACGCGCCTAGAGCCCGTTCTCCACAACACGTGCACCACAATGAGAAGCTTGCTCACCGCAATGAAGAGTAGCCCCTGCTCGCCGCAACTAGAGAAAGCCCATGTGCATCAATGAAGACCGAACACAGCCAAAAATAAATAAATAAAATAAATAAATTTATTAAAAAAAAAAAAAAGAATCTGCCTGCCAGTGCAGGGGACATGGGTTCAATCCCTGGTCCAGGAAGATCCCACATGCCGCAGAGCAACTAAGCCCGTGCGCCACAACTACTGAGCCTGCGCTCTAGAGCCTGTGAGCCACAACAACTGAAGCCCACGTGCCTAGAGCCCGTACTCTGCAACAAGAGAAGCCACCACGATGAGAAGCCCACGCACTGCAACGAAGAGTAGCCCCCACTTGCCGCAACTAGAGAAGGCCTGCGCGCAGCAATGAAGACCCAACGCGGCCAAAAATAAATAAATTTATTTAAAAAAAAAAGAATTCTTGGATATGTGTAGTTCACTTTAGAAAACCTGTTTTCAAAAAAGATTACTTTTGTTAACTTGTTGATTTTAATGGTGAATATCGTAAACCTATCAGTTTCCTAGGGCTGCAGTAACAAAGTACCACAAACTGGGTGGCTTAAAACAACAGAAATTGTTTTGGAGTTCTGGAGGCCATAAGTCCAAAATCAAGGGTTTAGTAGGGTTGCACTCGCTCTGAAGGCTTTAGGGGAGAATCTATTTCTTGCCTCTTCCAGCTTCTGGTGGCTCCTGGTGTTCCTTGGCTTGTGGTAGCAAAGCTCCATTCTCTGCTTGTCTTCACATGGCCCCATTTGTGTGTGTGTGCCTGTGTTCTCTCCTTTTCTTATAAGGACACCAGTCATTAGACATAGAGCCTACCCTACATCTAGGATGATTTCGTCCTGAGATCCTTAACTAACTACACCCCCAAAGACCCTATTTCCAAATAAGATCCCATTCTGTGGTTATAGTAGACGTGAGTTTGTGGGGCGGGGGACACTTTTCAACCCACTGCACTTGCCATTACAGTTTATGTGCTTTTATTTATTTATTTATTTGGCCGTGGTGCACAGCTTGCGGGATCTTAGTTCCCTGACCAGGGCTTGAACCCAGGGCCTGAACCCAGGGCCTGGCAGTGAAAGCCCTGAGTCCTAACCACCGGACCGCCAGGGAAATCCCTATGTGCTTTTAGTTTTATGTTCTTAATTTCTCCCTTATGATGCAGTCATCCCTCAGTATCTGTGAGGGATTGGTTCCAGGAGTCCCTGAGGATACCAAAATCTGTGGATGCTCAAGTCCCGTATATTAAGTGACATAGTACAGTCGGCTCTCCATACCCTCAGGTTCTGCATATGGGAATAGGGAGGCTGAATGTTTATTTACTGAAAAAAATCCTAGTATAAATGGACTCTTGCAGTTCAAACCCGTGTTGTTCAAGGATCGATTGTACTTTTTGAGTAACTTTTAAACTGGTTTAATAGAATGAATAAAACGTCTTCTTTGGTATCTTGTATTAAAACATTGAAATCAATAGGAAGCAGGTTTTTGTTAGACTGGATTTATTTTTCGTATACAAGAAAAAGGTCATAGTAGCAGTGTCTGGCACATAGTAGGTGCAGGTGCTCAATAACTATTTCTTAAATATATGAATGAATTTTTAGAATAAGTCTTATTAGTATGGGGAATTCAGTCTATTATTTTCAAAACTACAAGACTGTAAATTAAGGGTTCTGCTTATATGTTCAACTTCTACTATTTATGTTTTATTAAAAGGATATTTAGGGCTTCCCTGGTGGCGCAGTGGTTGAGAGTCCTCCTGCCGATGCAGGGGACACGGATTTGTGCCCCGGTCCCGGAAGATCCCACACGTCGCGGAGCGGCTGGGCCCGTGCGCCATGGCCGCTGAGCCTGCGCGTCCGGAGCCTGTGCTCCGCAACGGGAGAGGCCACAACAGTGAGAGGCCCGCGTACCGCAAAAAAAAAAAAAAGGATATTTAGTATTATTATACTATGCAATACTCTTTTGAGGATTATCTTTTAAAAAATATCACATTTCACTTACCCTTTTTGGAAAAAGCACAAGTTTTGGAGACAGATCTAGCTTTGTATTTTTGCTTTGTCAGTCACTAGCTGTGTAACTTTGGGCAAGTTATTTCATCTTCCTGTGCCTCAGTTACTTGTAAAGTGTTGCTAATAATACTGGTCTTCCAGGGTTGGTGAGAGTTGGAGTCAGTATGTTTGGGTACAAAGTGGGTATGTCATGAATATTAACTAGTGAGTTGTATACCTTAATTATGTATTATAAATCAACTAGATTTATATTTTAAAAAGTAGTAGTCATTTAAAAAAATCTGATTTCAACTTAAGTCAAATGAACTTGCTTTCACCTCTGTGCTCTTCTATGACAGAAGTGTTTCTATAGTTTTTGGGTAGTAGGTAAAATCCCTGTCAAGGACTTGGCACTATGTATATATATGTCTAGCAATATTATGTTGAAAATTAACCAAAGTTAGGAAGTGATTTGAACTTTGGAAGCTAGAAATCTCTGGTATTGATGGAATGGAGGAGGATGAAGCAGGTTAGTGAGATTGAAGCTTATGGGGATGGAAACTAGATGCATAGAAATTACAGCTATTATTTATTTAGTACTTATTATGTACCTGGATCTAAGTGGATAAAAGGGACAAATCAAAGAGCTGAGATAAGATTGGCTATATAGGATTAAATCAGAAAATTTAGGACTGATGAGCTAGGAATGGGGGACAGGTTTGGGAGCAATGGAAAATAAATAACCCTAAATAGCAATAGCCATCCTTTCTTTATTGAGCACTTAACTGTGCCGGTCACTATGCAAAGTGCTTTACAAAGCCTACTTCATGTCACCCTTATGGAGTACGTGGTATTCTGATTTTGAATAGAAGGTTGAAGTAATTTAACTTGTTCAAGTCAAACATTTAGTAGATACCTTCATGCAGGACCAAAGCCCAGGTCTTTGTGACTGCAAAGCCCATGCTCTGTACACAGATTGCCTTCTCATGTGGAAGTGGAATTGGGTGCTTAGCCCTACTCCTGAAAAAGATGAATCTGTTAATACCTATCATTGTTTTTTTCTTCTCTTTGAAATTTTTCTTAATTGAAAGGAATATTAAAAAGTAAGTAAAATTTGAAAAAAAAAGATCAGTGTAGAATAACTTTTAATTATGGCACATTATCATTTTTATGTAAATATTTTTGTATAGCTGGAAAATGTAGAATACATGTACAATTTTTGTTCTTTTCATGTTTATGAGAGCATTTCATGTAGTTTTTCTATGAGAGTCTGTTATGTTGGAATGACAGTATGTTAAACTGTTCTCTGAAATTGGTCATTTAGGTTAATTGCAGTATTTGTTCTTACATAAGACACTAATAAACATTTATGCACATTTTTTCAT
Organism: Hyperoodon ampullatus; assembly: GCF_949752795.1. Classification (NCBI taxonomy): domain Eukaryota; kingdom Metazoa; phylum Chordata; class Mammalia; order Artiodactyla; family Ziphiidae; genus Hyperoodon; species Hyperoodon ampullatus. Next base: position 142,932,068 of record NC_136917.1, on the reverse strand, counting down.
TTACTTAATTCTAAGTTAAATTACAAGTAGAGGAACAACAAATTAAAAAAAAAAATGAAATAGCACCCTTAATGCTATTCTAGGACGTTAATTGCCTTTTTATTGCCCTAAAATGTACTGTTGGTTTACACAGCCATGAAAAAGGAATTATTATACTAATATTCCATTAAAAGAACCAAACTGTTGGGACTTCCCTGGTGGTGCAGTGGTTAAGACTCCGCACTCCCAACACAGGGGGCCTGGGTTCTATGCCTGGTCAGGGAACTAGATCCCACATGCATGCAGCAACTGGGAGTTCGCATGCCACAACTAAGGAGCCTGCCTGCCACAACTAAGACCCAGTGCGACCAAATAAATAGATAAATATTAAAACAAAAACAAAAAAACCCAAACTGATCATGTACTCTGCCTATTGACTTAGTTTGGAATGTCTGTGTATGTGTGAGAATTTGAATGATCTCTTTACAGTTGTTGTCATGACACCTTCCCCCTCCCTGACATTGTCTTAATTTTTGTTTGAATATTTATGCAATCACACTTTTGTGATTTCTTCCACTGTTTCAAAAGTGAAGAAGTTATGCCTCTATACTTCTAATTAATTTATAATTTGATGAAATGCTCAAGTTTTAGAAAAAAGTTGAGCTATACCTTGATTGTCTGGTGATTGATTTCATTCTGTTTATTCTGCCTTCTTTATTTTTTTGGGGGGGTGTCTATTATTTATAGGTGGAATGATATTCTACTCCTTATTACTCATGATTTGAATTTTACTTGATTCCCTATGCCTTGTCTATCACCTTCCCTCCTACTCTTGCTAATTTCTTCCTTTTTGGTATGTGCTCCATAAAATTTTCTGTCACATATCTGCTGCAACTTACTGCTTTCTAAATGATTTTAGTTGTTCTGTTGTAAAGTTTGTCTTGCATTCTCTTATTTCATAACTTCTTTATTTTCTTATCACCATGAAATAGTTAATAATTTTCCAGAACATTCACATATTTCTCAAGTGAGCATTATTAATGTCCATTCTTTTGTTTGCTTGTTTAATTCTTTTGGACTCGTTTTGGTGTTTCTTATCTTACAGTTACTTTGGTCCTCTTCAGAGGCCAGGAAGGTCCCAGGGACCCAGGCTGCTTTCCATTGGTACTTTCCCTGGCAGCGTTAACTGGCGTATAGTAGATGCTCCATACATAAGGCCAAATGAATGAATTTGAGAGAATGCTTTGAATTTCCTATTCCAGGTCCTTATTTAATGACAGAATGTACATCAAGAGTTTCAGATAAGCCCTAATTGTTTCTTAAAGTTAATTGGGCTTGAAAATAAATTAAGCAGAGTATGGTATAAGAGGAGATTGGTCAGTGAATTGGAGTTTCATCAACCAGTTGATGAATTGGGTGATGAATTGGAGTTTAGACCCAAATGGATTCTGCCAATATTAACTGGTATTGTTGCTATTTCCCGGTTCTGTTTCAGTTGTGCAGTTAATGGGAAAAGGTTCCTACTAAGCCATGCTTGGAGTTTTGGGAGGTAGTTGGGACAGATGAGATTAGTACTTACTCAGTATCAATAAATTAGGTGTCAGAAAGAAGATACTTTCTGAATTAGGGTTTAACAGTCAAGTTGACTCCTCTTAATCACATCTGATTGGTACTGGAGACTGGAGAAAACCTTATCAGAAATTAGAATGTGCTTGATTTCTACAGTTCATTTCAGCTGTGACTATAGGTTTTTCTTCCTCACTGGTTTCATATATATTTTAATGATGTTTTGATGGAAATATATCCAGTGCATTATGTTACCGTGCCATCTTTCAGGAAGCGTCTATAATTTCTTAGCTATGAATTGTTCTTTTTCTGTTTTTTTAATTGAGGTATAGTTGATTTACAGTATTATATTCATTTCAGGTTTACAACATAGTGATTCAAAATTTTTATAGATTTATACTCCATTTAAAGTTATTATAAAATGTTAGCTACATTCCCTGTGCTGTACAATATATCCTTGTAGGTTATTTATTTCATATTGATACACAGTTTGTACCTCTTCATCCCCTACCTCTGTCTTGCCCCTCCCCACTTCCCTCTCCCCACTGGTAACCACTAGTTTGTTCTCTATATCTGTGAGTCTGTTTCTGTTTTGTTATATTTACCAGTTTGTTTTATTTTTTAGATTCCATGTATAAGTGATGATATACAGTATTTGTCTTTCTGTCTGACTTATTTCATAGCATAATACCCTCCAGGTGCATCCATGTTGTTGTAAATGGCAAAATATCATTCCTTTTTATGGCTGAGTAATAGTCCATTGTTGTATATGGAGATATATATATACCACATCTTATTTATTCATTCATCTGTTGATGGACACTTAGGTTACTTCCATGTCTTGGCTATTATAAATAGTGCTGCTATGAACATCGGGGTGCATGTATCTTTTTGAATTAGTGTTTTTGTTTTCTTCAGATATATACCCCAGGACTGGGATTGCTGGATCATATGGTAGTTCTACTTTTAGTTTTCTGAGGAACCTCCGTACTATTTTCCATAGTGGCTGCGCCAATTTGCATTCCCACCAGCAGTGTACAAGGGTTCCCTTTTTCCACATCCTCGCCAACATTTGTTATTTGTAGACTTTTTTTTTTTTTTTTGCGGTATGCGGGCCTCTCACTGTTGTGGCCTCTCCCGTTGTGGAGCACAGGCTCCGGACGCGCAGGCTCAGCGGCCATGGCTCACGGGCCCAGCCGCTCTGCAGCACGTGGGATCTTCCCGGACTGGGACACGAACCCATGTCCCCTGCATCGGCAGGCGGACTCTCAACCACTGCGCCACCAGGGAAGCCCCTATTTGTAGACTTTTTGATGATAGCTATTCTGACAGGTGTGATGTGATATCTCATTGTGGTTTTGATTTGTATTTCTCTGATGATTAGCAATGTTGAGCATCTTTTCATGAGCCTATTGGCCAGCCATGGATGGTTTTGAGATTAGGTGAACTATATAAATGGTACTTACAAGAAAAGTTCGAGATTCCCTTTACATTGTAGTAGTTTAAAAATGGCACTTTTTGGAGATTAATCCTTTGTTAGTTGCTTCGTCTGCAAATATTTTCTCCCATTCTGAGGGTTGTCTTTTCTTCTTGTTTATGGTTTCCTTTGCTGTGCAAAAGCTTTTAAGTTTCATTAGGTCCCATTTGTTTATTTTTGTTTTTATTTCCCTTTCTCTAGGAGGTGGGTCAAAAAGGATCTTGCTGTGATTTATGTCATAGAGTGTTCTGCTTATGTTTTCCTCTAAGAGTTTTATAGTGTCTGGCCTTATATTTAGGATTTTTTTTTCTTCCATTTAGGTCTTTAATCCATTTTGAGTTGATTTTTGTGTATGGTATTAGGAAGTGTTCTAATTTCATTCTTTTACATGTAGCTGTCCAGTTTTCCCAGCACCACTTATTGAAGAAGCTGTGTTTTCTCCATTGTATATTCTTGCCTCCTTTATCAAAGATAAGGTGACCATATGTGCGTGGGTTTATATCTGGGCTTTCTATCCTGTTCCATTGATCTATATTTCTGTTTTTGTGCCAGTACCATACTGTCTTGATTACTGTAGCTTTGTAGTATAGTCTGAAGTCAGGGAGCATGATTACTCCAGCTCTGTTTTTCTTTCTCAAGATTGCTTGGGCTATTCAGGGTCTTTTGTGTTTCACAGATTGCCAGCAAACACATGAAAGGATGCTCAACGTCACTAATCATTAGAGAAATGCAAATCAAAACTGCAATGAGGTATCACCTCATACCAGTCAGAATGGCCATCATCAGAAAATCTACAAACAGTAAATGCTGGAGAGGGTGTGGAGAAAAGGGAACCCTCTTGCACTGTTGGTGGGAGTATAAATTGATGCAGCCACTACAGAGAACAGTATGGAGTTTCCTTTAAAAACTAAAAATAGAACTACCATACCACCCTGCAATCCCACCACTGGGCATATACCCTGCGAAAACCATAATTCAAAAAGAGTCATGTACCACAATGTTCATTGCTGCAGCACTATTTACAGTAGCCAGGATATGGAAGCAACCTAAGTGTCCCTCAACAGATGAATGGATAAAGAAGAAGTGGCGCATATATATAATGGAATATTACTCAGCCATAAAAAGAAACGAAATTGAGTTATTTGTAGTGAGGTGGGTGGACCTAGAGTCTGTCATACAGAGTGAATTAAGTCAGAAAGAGAAAAACAAATACTGTATGCTAACACATATATATGGAATATAAGAAAAAAAATGGTTCTGAAGAACCAGGGGCAGGACAGGAATAAAGACGCAGTCGTAGAGAACGGACTTGAGGACATGGGAAGGGGGGAGGGTAAGCTGGGACGAAGTGAGAGAGTGGCATGGACATATAGACACTACCAAATGTAAAACAGATAGCTAGTGGGAAGCAGCTGCATAGCACAGGGAGATCAGCTTGGTGCTTTGTGACCACCTGGAGGGGTGGGATAGGGAGGGTGGGAGGGAGACGCAAGAGGGAGGGGATATGGGGATATATGTATATACATATAGCTGATTCACTTTGTTATACAGCAGAAACTAACACACCATTGTAAAGCATTATACTCCAATAAAGATGTTTTAAAAAAATGGCACTTTTACTTTATGATTCTCTGATAATCCTTTGGGTTAGACTATGTTGCGATTGAACATTTGCTCATGTGCTGGGAAGATTTGTATTGTGGGAGTATTGTGAAGGTTAAGAAAGTATGGGGGGGGGGGTGGGTCCCAGCAACTTGGGCGGCAGGAGGAGCGGCAACGGCCAGGCAGCCCAGCTTCGCGAAGGCTCTCGGTGTGCCGCGGCCCGCAGGCACCCGGCACACGCCAGCGCCTCTGCCACAATGCCCAAGAGGAAGGTCAGCTCCGCCGAGGAGGGGGCAGCGAAGGAGGAGCCCGAGAGGAGATTGGTGAGGTTGTCAGCTTAACCGGCTCCCGCAAAAGTGGAAACGAAGCCAAAAAAAGGCAGCCTGAAAGGATAAATCTTCAGCCCAGAAAGTGCAGACAAAAGGGAAAAGGGGAGCAAAGGGAAGACAGGCTGAAATGGCTAACCAAGAGACTAAAGAAAACTTACCTGCAGAAAACAGAGAAACTAAAAATGAGAAGAGCCCAGACTGATGAAGCAGGAGAGAAAGAAGCAACTCTGATTAATATCACACATCCGGCCCTATCAGTGGTGCCTGTCTCCCTCCTTGTACAATCCAGAGGAATATTCTTATCAACTATTTTGTAAATGCAAGTGTTTTAGTAGCTCTAGAAACATGTTTTAAAAGGAGGGAATCCCACCTTATCCCATTTTTTAAGTGTAAATGCTTTTTTTTAAAGAGGTGAAATCATTTGCTGGTTGTTATTTTTTGGCACAACCAAAAAATAGTGGGATATTGAATATGGAAAGCTTTGATTATCTTGGGTGTCAGCTTAACATTCCATAGATGAGGGGTAGCTTTTATATCCTATAATACAAAGCATACTAAATGGCAGTTTGGAGTCAGTTGTGCATTTAATGCCTTAAACACTTTAAATTACTTCTTTTCCCATGTTGTTTTTGGTTGAATTGTTTCCTAAAGCAAACCACTCACTCTTTGATCTTGGCTCTCCTGGTCAGAATTTTGTGTACTCTGTAACATCTTTGGTTGTGGTAGTCCAGTTCTTCTCGTAACTTTGTTAATGTGCTCTGAACGATTGACAATTTGGGTATGTAGTGTATATGATATTAAATTGTGAATTAGTGGGACTTACAATGTAACAGCATATCAGTATTTGAAGATATTGGTACTTGATACCCTGTCAAGAAAAATTTGCGTCCAAATTTTAAGCTGGAAAGTCACTGGAATAACTATTCAGAAAAGAATCAAAACTACATGATTTTTTTAGATTTTTGGTACGTATGTTAAGAATTGTATACAATTTAGGAACTTCCCTGGTGGCACAGTGGTTAAGAATCTGCCTGCCAATGCAGGAGACTGGGTTCAAGCCCTGGTCCGGGAAGATCCCATGTGCCTCGGAGCGACTAATCCCGTGCACCACAACTACTGATCCTGCGCTCTAGAGCCCGTGCGCCACAACTGCTGAGCCCGTGTGCCACAACTACTGAAGCCCACGCGCCTGGACCCCATGCTCTGCTACAAGAGAAGCCACCGCAGTGAGAAGCCTGTGCACAGCAAAGAGTAGCCCCCGCTCGCCGCAACTAGAGAAAGCCCGTGCCCAGCCGCAAAGATCCAACACAGCCAAGAAAAAAAAAAGAATTGTATACAATTTAAATGTCTGTGCTGATCCTCAAAACAACCAGTAAAATCTCAATTATGAAAAAAAAAACAAAAAGAAAGGATCTGGACAAAATGGAAGGTGAACTTAGGTGGTAAGTTACATTCTTGAAAGGGACTGAGTTAGGACTCTGATTTAAACACTTTTCTTTGAGTCTTACTTAACAAAGACTTTTTCTTCCATTGTGAAATATCTGTATAATCTAACCTTAAATTTAATATTATTAACTAAAATATTTAAGCAAAGTAGCAAATGCTTAAAAAATTCAAAATAATGAGGAACCACTCCATCCCCTCTCCACTCCTCTCAACTGCAGGGGGTTTCATGGGGCAGAAGATCCCTTCACTCATTGTCTTGGTTAGCTTGGTGGGGAAAAAAAAGTTAAATTGTTGAAAACCATTGGACCCGATGATCTGTAAGGTTCTCTTTAGTTCTAAAATTCTAAACTTCTTATTGTTAAATTGTCAAGAGCACATATTAAGTGAGGAGCAAACAATGTGTCTTTTTTTATCTTTTAGAAAAAATAATTATCTCATTGCTCCTGTGATTAAAAACCTGCAGTGGTTCCTAATCCTTGGGGTTTTTTAAAGGATGGTCAGGCTCGGCTCCATCCCAAGTCCCAGATCAAGCAGGAAAGTCTATTGAGATTGGAATAATGAGAAAAATTCTTTGTTTAAAATAATGTTTTAAATACAAGGAGTTTAAAATATCAATGCTGAGTTTTCAATTTGGAAATAGTAAAAAATATTATATTAACCTGCCAGCGCCGCCATAACAAAAATATTGCAGACCGAATGGCTTTGACAACAGAAATTTATTTTCTCACAGTCTAGAGGCTAAAAGTCTGAGATCAAGGTTTGGTTTCTTCTGAGGCCTCTCTCCTTAGCATGCAGATGGCTACCTTCTCTCACTGTCCTCACATGGTTTCCTGTGTGTACCTCTGCTGTTTCTCTGTGTATCCATATTTCCTCCTAAAGGCACACTTGTCAGGTTGGATCAGGACCTACCCCAACTGTTTCATTTTAACTTAGTCATCTCTTTAAAGGCCTTATTTCCAAGTACTATCACATTCTGAGGTACTAGGGATTAGGACTTCAACATATGGATTTGGGGGGAGACAATTCAGCCCATGAAGGATTTCTTGTTATCATTACCCTTGATTTTCAGCTGGTAATTATGAAGATTGCCAGGGAAAGCTCTTTGATATTGGTCTTACAAACTATGTTCTAATTTAGAAGAGAACATTTTCTTCCTGAAAAACTAAAACTCTAAATCGCTTATTTAAAAATGGAAAAAAAAATTTTTTTGAAATGTAATACATGTATATTTTAAAATGTCAAATAGTGCTAAGAGGTCTATTTATAAAACAGAATTTCCTACCCCCACTTTCAACTCTTAGCTGTTTCTTCTTGTATTTATCTTTTTAAAAATTAAAAAAAAGTTTTATTTATTTTAATTTTATTTTAATTTATTTAATTTATTTTATTTTTGGCTGCATTTGGTCTTCATTGCTGCGCACGGGCTTTCTCTAGTTGTGGCGAGCGGGGGCTGCTCTTCATTGCAATGGGGTGGCTTCTCTTGTTGCAGAGCACGGGCTCTAGGCGTGCAGGCTTCCGTAGTTGTAGCACGTGGGCTCAGTAGTTGTGGCTTGCGGGTGGTAGAGCACAGGCTCAGTAGTTGTGGCACATGGGCTTAGTTGCTCCGCGGCATGTGGGATCTTCCTGGACGAGGTCTCGAACCCGTGTCCCCTGCATTGGCAGGTGGATTCTTAACCACTGTGCCACCAGGGAAGCCCTGTTTTTTTTTTTTAACTTCCACATTTCTAATTAATAATGCATGCATAAAAGTTATCTTAATTCTTGTTGACAGACTTTTTGTTAAATTCTTATTATGGTTGATGAGGATTTAGTTCTTTCTTAAGTTATTTTATTTTTATATTGAGGTATAGTTGATTTACAGTATTATATTAGTTTCCAATGTATAACATAGTGATTCAAAATTTTTATAGATTATACTTCATTTATAGTTACTATAAAATATTGGTCATATTCTCTGTGCTGTACAACATATCCTTGTAGCTTATTTATTTTATACATAGTAGTTTGTACCTCTTTATCCCCTATCCCTATCTTGCCCTTACCCAATTCCCTCTCCTCACTGGTAATCACTGGTTTGTTCTCTTTATCTGTGAGTTTGTTTCTTTTTTGTTATATTCGCTAGTTTTATTTTATTAAAATTAAAAAAAATTTATTGAAGTATACTTGATTTACAATACTGTGTTAGTTTTAGGCATATAGCAAAGTGTTGTGGATATATATACATATTATGTTCTTTTTCAGATTCTTTTCCATTGTAAGTTATTATAAGATATTGAGTATAGTTCCCTGTGCTGTACAGTAAAATCCTTGTTGTTTATCTATTTTATATATAGTTTTATCTGTTAATCCCATACTACTAATTTATCCCTTCCCACCCTTTCCCCTTGGGTAAGTTTGTTTTCTATGTCTGTGAATCTGTTTCTGTTTTGTAAAAAAGTTCATTTTTATTATTATTTTTTGATTCCACATACAAGTGATATCGTATAATATTTGTCTTTCTCTGTCTGACTTCAGTCAATATGATAATCTCTAAGTCCATCCATGTTGCTGCAAATGGCATTATTTCATTCTTTTTTATGGCTGACTAATGTTCCTGTGTGTGTGTGTGTGTGTGTATCACATCTTCTTTATCCATTCATCTGTTGATGGACACTTAGCTTGCTTTCTCTTATGCTTTTTTTAAAAAATAAATTTATTTATTTATTTTTGGCTGCGTTGGGTCTTTGTTGTTGTGTGTGGGCTTTCTCTAGTTGTGGCGAGCGGGGGCTGCTCTTCATTGTGGTGTGCAGGCTTCTCATTGCAGTGGCTTCTCTTGTTGTGGAGCATGGGCTCTAGGCGTGCAGGCTTCAGTAGTTGTGGCGCATGGGCTTAGCTGCTCTGTGGCATGTGGGATCTTCCCAGACCAGGGCTCGAACCTGTGTCCCCTACACTGGCAGGCGGATTCTTAACCACTGTGCCACCAGGGAAGTCTGCATGTATCTTTTTGAATTAGAGTTTTCATCTTTTCTGTATATATGCCTAGGAGTGGGATTGCTGGATCATATGGTAGTTCTACTTTTAGTTTAGGAGACTTAGTTTAGTTTAGTTTTAGGAGACTTCTACTGTTTTCCATGGTGGCTGCACTGATCTACAGTCCCACTAACAGTGTAGGAGGGTTCCCTTTTCTCCACACCCTCTCCTGCATTTATTATTTGTAGATGTTTTGATGATGGCCGTTCTGACCGGTGTGAGGTGATACCTCATTGCAGTTTTGATTTGCATTTCTCTAATAATTAGTGATGTTGAACATCTTTTCATGTGCCTATTGGCCATCTGTGTCTTCTTTGGAGAAATTTCTATTTAGGTCTTCTGCCATTGTTTGATTGGCTTGTTTTTATATATATATATATATATATATTTTTAAATTTATTTATCTTATTTTATTTTTGGCTGCATTGGGTCTTCATTGCTGCTGCACGTGGTGCTTTCTCTAGTTGCAGTGAGAGGGGACTACTCTTCCTTGCCATGCCCCGGGCAGCTTCTCTTGTTGCAGAGAACAGACTCTAGGTGCACAGTCTTCAGTAGCTGTGGCTCGCAGGCTCTAGAGCGCAGACTCAGTAGTTGTGGCACGCGGGCACAGCAGTTGTGGCTCACGGGCTCTAGAGCGCAGGCTCGGTAGTCGTGGCACATGGGCTTAGCTGCTCCGCAGCATGTGGGATCTTCCCGGACCAGGGCTTGAACCCGTGTCCCCTGCATTGGCAGGCGGATTCTCAACCACTGAGCCACCAGGGAAGCCCTTTTTTTTTTTTGGCTTGTATATATATATATATATATTATTTTTTTTGCAGTACGCGGGCCTCTCACTGTTGTGGCCTCTCCCATTGCGGAGCACAGGCTCCAGACATGTAGGCTCAGTGGCCATGGCTTACAGGCCTAGCTGCTCTGCGGCATGTGGGATCTTCCCAGACCGGGGCACGAACCCGTGTCCCCTGCATCGGCAGGCGGACTCTCAACCACTGCGCCACCAGGGAAGCCCTTGTTTATATTTTTGATATTGAGAGAGCTGTTTATATAGTTTGGAAATTAAGCCCTTATTGTTCTCATCATTTGCAGATATTTTCTCCCAGTGCATAGGTTGTCTTTTTATTTTGTTTGTGGTTTCCTTTGCTGTGCAAAAGTGTATAAGTTTGATTAGGTCCCATTTGTTTATTTTTACTTGTATTTCTTTTGCCTTGGGCTGATCTAAGAATATATTGCTATGATTTATGTCAAAGAATATTTTGCCTGTGTTCTCTGCTAGGGAGTTTTATGGTATTATGTCTTATATTTAAGTCTTTAAGCCATTTAGAGTTTACTTTTGTGTATGGTGTGAGGGAGTGTTTGAACTTCATTGATTCACATGAAGCTGTCTGGCTTTCCCCACACCACTTGCTGAGGAGACGGTCTGTCTGACTCACTTCACTAAGCATAATAACCTCCAGGTCAAAGAGTTTAGTTCTTTTGTACCTTTTCCTCTACACCCCCATTCTCCTAATATAATTATGTCATACTTTAAAAAAAATCCATATTCGGTGTTTTCATAATTGTGACTGTGTAAAAACTATCTACTAAGCCAATACTATGACTATATTTACTTATAGAACTTTTCATTTTTCCTGGAGTTATTAATTTACCTCCTTTTTTCATTTGCTTAGTTTTCTTCTAACCTAAGGCTTAATTCTCCACATCTTCAAATGCTTCTGTAAGATCTTTCTCAATGTAACATTCCATACTTTCAAACCTGTCAGATAATTTATCTGTCTATTCTTTTTTCTCCCTAGAAATAACCGTCCTGGATCCTCTGCAACATTTCTGTATGGATTTGTTGCCTACCAGCCTTCTACACAGCCGTTACCTATGACTTTGCTTCATTACCTTATTGGGGATTCTCTTCTTTTTCTCCTATATTGGATCCCTTCTTACTGAATACCATCTTGGTTTCTTTTTATTTATTTATTATTTAAAGAAAATTTTTTTTATTTTTAATTTTCTTTTTGAATTTTTGAATTTTATTTTATTTTTTATACAGCAGGTTCTTATTAGTTATCCATTTTATACATATTAGTTTATACATGTCAATCCCAATCTCCCAATTCATCACACCACCCCCTCCCCACCACTTTCCCCCCTTGGTGGCCATACGTTTGTTCTCTACATCTGTGTCTTAATTTCTGCCCTGCAAACCAGTTCATCTGTACCATTTTTCTAGGTTCCACATATATGTGTTAATATATGATATTTGTTTTTCTCTTTCTAACTTACTTCGCTGTGTAAGACAGTCTCTCTAGATCCATCCACATCTCTACAAATGACCCAATTTTGTTCCTTTTAATGGCTGAGTAATATTCCATTGTATATATGTACCACATCTTCTTTATCCATTTGTCTGTCAATGGGCATTTAGGTTTCTTCCATGACCTGGCTCTTGTAAATAGTGCTGCAATGAAGATTGGGGTGCATGTATCTTTTTGAATTATGGTTTTCTCTGGGTATATGCCCAGTAGTCAGATTGCCTGGGTCATATGGTAATTCTATTTTTAGTTTTTTAAGGAACCTCCATAGTGGCTGTATCAATTTACGTTCCCACCAACAGTGCAAGAGGGTTTCCTTTTCTCCACACCCTCTCCAGTATTTGTTGTTTGTCAATTTTCTGATGATGCCCATTCTAAATGGTGTGAGGTGATACCTCATTGTAGTTTTGATTTGCATTTCTCTAATAATTAGTGATGTTGAGCAGCTTTTCATGTGCTTCTTGGCCATCTGTATGTCTTCTTTGGAGAAATGTCTATTTAGGTCTTCTGCCTTTTTATTTATTTATTTATGGCTGTGTTGGGTCTTTGTTGCTGCGTGCGAGCTTTCTCTAACTGCGTTGAGTGGGGGCTACTCTTCACTGCAGTGTGCGGGCTTCTTATTGCAGTGACTTACCTTGTTGTGGAGCATGGGCTCTAGGCACGCGGGCTTCAGTAGTTGTGGCATGTGGGCTCAGTAGTTGTGGCACGCGGGCTTCGGTATCTGTGGCTTGCAGGCTCTAGAGTGCAGGCTTAGTAGTTGTGGCGCACAGGCTTCGTTGCTCCGTGGCATGTGGGATCCTCCCGGACCAGGGCTCGAACCTGTGTCACCTGCATTGACAGGTGGATTCTTAACCACTGTGCCACCAGGGAAGTCCCTTCTGCCCATTTTTTGATTGGGTTATTTGTTTTTATAATATTGAGCTGCATGAGCTGTTTATATATTTTGGAGATTAATCCTTTGTCCGTTGATTCATTTGCAACTATTTTCTCCCATTCTGAGGGTTGTCTCTTCGTCGTCTGTAGTTTCCTTTGCTTTGCAAAAGCTTTTAAGTTACATTAGGTCTCATTTGTTTATTTTTGTTTTTATTTCCATTACTCTAGGAGGTGGATCAAAAAAGATCTTGCTGTGATTTATGTCAAAGAGTGTTTTTCCTATGTTGTCCTCCAGTAGTTTTATAGTGTCTGGTCTTACATTTAGGTCTCTAATCCATTTTGAGTTTATTTTTGTGTATGGTGTTAGGGAGTGTTCTAATTTCATTCTTTTACATGTAGCTGTCCAGTTTTCCCAGCATCACTTACTGAAAAGACTGTCTTTTCTCCATTGTATATTCTTGCCTCCTTTGTCATAGATTAGTTGACCATAGGTGCATGGGTTTATCTCTGGGCTTTCTGTCCTGTTCCATTGATCTATATTTCTGTTTTTGTGCCAGTACCATATTGTCTTGATTACTGTCGCTTTGTAGAATAGTCTAAAGTCAGGGAGTCTGATTGCTCCAGCTCCATTTTTCTTTCTCAAGATTGCTTTGGGTATTTGGGGTCTTTTGTGTCTCCATACAAATTTTAAGATTTCTTGTTCTAGTTCTGTGAAAAATGCCACTGGTAATTTGATAGGGTTGCATTGAATCTGTAGATTGCTTTGGGTAGTATAGTCATTTTCACAATATTGATTCTTCCAGTCCAAGAACATGGTATATCTCTCCATCTGTTTGTGTTGTCTTTGATTTCTTTCATCAGTGTCTTATAGTTTTCTGAGTACATGTCTTTTACCTCCTGAGGTAGGTTTATTCCTAGGTATTTTATTCTTTTTGTTGCAACGGTGAATGGGAGTGTTTCCTTAATTTCTCTTTCTGATCTTTCATTGTTAGTGTATAGGAATGTAAGAAATTTCTGTGCATTAATTTTGTATCCTGCTACTTTACCAAATTCATATATTAGTTCTAGTAGTTTTCTGGTAGAGTCTTTAGGATTCTTTATGTATAGTATCATGTCATCTGCAAAGAGTGACAGTTTTACTTCTTTTTTTTTTTTTTTTTTTTGTGGTACGCGGGCCTCTCACTGTTGTGGAGCACAGCCTCCGGACGCGCAGGCTCAGCGGCCATGGCTCACGGGCCCAGCCGCTCCGCGGCATGTGGGATCCTGCCGGACCGGGGCACGAACCCGTGTCCCCTGCATCGGCAGGCGGACTCTCAACCACTGCGCCACCAGGGAAGCCCTACTTCTTCTTTTCCAATTTGTATTCCTTTTATTTCTTTTTCTTTTCTGATTGCCATGGCTAGGACTTCCAAAACTATGTTGAATAATAGTGGTGAGCGTGGACATACTTGTCTTGTTCCTGATCTTAGAGGGAATGCTTTCAGTTTTTCACCATTGAGAATGATGTTTGCTGTGGGTTTGTTGTATATGGCCTTTATTATGTTGAGGTAGGTTCCCTCTATGCCCACTTTCTGGAGAGTTTTTATCCTAAATGGTGTTGAATTTTGTCAAAATCTTTTCCTGCATCTATTGAGATGATCATATGGTTTTTCTCCTTCAATTTGTTAATATGGTGTATCACATTGATTGATTTGCATATATTGAAGAATCCTTGCATCCCTGGGATAAATCCCACTTGATCATGGTATATGATCCTTTTAATGTACTTTTGGATTCTGTTTGCTAGTATTTTGTTGAGGATTTTTGCATCTATGTTCATCAGTGATATTTGTCTGTAATATTCTCTTTTTGTAGTATCTTTGTCTGCTTTTGGTATCATGGTGATGGTGGCCTAATAGAAGGACTTTGGGAGTGTTCCTTCCTCTGCAAATTTTTGGAAGAGTTTGAGAAGGATGGGTGTTAGCTCTTTTCTAAATGTTTGATAGAATTCACCTGTGAAGCCATCTGGTCCTGGACTTTTGTTTGTTGGGATATTTTTAACGACATTTTCAATTTCATTACTTGTGATTGGTCTGTTCGTATTTTCTATTTCTCCCTGGTTCAGTATTGGAAGGTTATACCTTTCTAAGAATTTGTCCATTTCATCCAGGTTGTCTATTTTTATTGGCACAGAGTTGGTTGTAGTAGTTTCTTAGGATGCTTTGTATTTCTACAGTGTCCATTGTAACTTCTCCTTTTTCATTTCTAATTTTATTGATTTAAGTCCTCTCCCTCTTTTTCTTGATGAGTCTGGGTAAAGGTTTATCAATTTTGTTTATCTTCTCAAAGAACCAGCTTTTAATTTTATTGATTGCTATTGTTTTCTTTGTTTCTGTTTCACTTATTTCTGCTCTGATCTTTATGATTTCTTCCCTTCTACTAATTTTGGGTTTTGTTTGTTCTTCTTTCTTTAGTTCCTTTAGGTGTAAGGTTAGATGGTTTATTTGAGATTTTTCTTGTTTCTTGAGGTAGGCTTGTATTGCTATAAACTTCCCTCTTACAAATGCTTTTGCTGCTTCCCATAGGTTTTGGATCATCGTGTTTTCGTTGCAATTTGTCTCTAGGTATTTTCTGATATCCTCTTTGATTTCTTCAGTGATCTCTTGGTTATTTAGTAATGTATTGTGTAGCCTCCATGTGTTTGTGTTTTTTATGTTTTTTTCCCTGTAATTGATTTCTAATCTCATAGTGTTGTGGTCAGAAAAGAAGCTTGATATGATTTCAATTTTCTTAAATTTACCAAGGCTTGATTTCTGACCCAAGATGTGATCTATCCTGGAGAATGTTCTGTATGCACTCGAGAAGAAAGTGTAATCTGCTGTTTTTCGATGGAATGTCCTATAAATATCAATTAAATCTATCTGGTCTATTGTGTCATTTAAAGCTTGTGTTTCTTTATTAATTTTCTGTCTGGATGATCTGTCCATTGGTGTAAGTGAGGTGTTAAAATCCCCTACTATTACTGTGTTACTGTCAATTTCCTGTTTTATAGCTGTTAGCAGTTGCTTCATGTACTGAGATGTTCCTATGTTGGGTGCATATATATGTATAATTGTTATATCTTCTTCTTGGATTGATCCCTTGATCATTATGTAGTGCCGTTCCTTGTCTCTTGTAACATTCTTTATTTTAAAGTCTATTTTATCTCATATGAGTACTGCTACTCCAGGTTTCTTTTGATTTTCATTTGCATGGAATATGTTTTTTCATCCCCTCACTTTCAGTCTCTATGTGTCCCTAGGTTTGAAGTGTAGACAGCATATTTATGGGTCTTGTTTTTTTTTGTTTTTTAAATTTATTTTTTTTATTTATTTATTTTTGGCTGCATTGGGTCTTTGTTGCTGCGTGCAGGCCTTCTCTAGTTGTGGCGCGCGGGGGCTACTCTTCTTTGCTGTGCATGGTTTTCTCATTGCGGTGGCTTCTCTTGTTGCAGAGCACGGGCTCTAGGCACATGGGCTTCAGTAGTTGTGACACTCGGGCTCTAGAGCGCAGGCTCAGTAGTTGTGGTGCACGGGCTTAGTTGCTCTGTGGCATGTGGGATCTTCCTGGACTAGGGCTTGAACCCGTGTTCCCTGCATTGCCAGGCAGATTCTTAACCACTGTGCCACCAGGGAAGCCGTGGGTCTTATTTTTGTATCCATTCAGTGAGCCTGTGTCTTTTGGTTGTAGCATTTATTCCATTCACGTTTAAGGGAATTATTGATATGTATGCTCTCATTACCATTTTCTTAATTGTTATGGGTTTGTTTTTGTAGGTCCTTTTCTTCTCTTGTGTTTCTCACTTAGAGAAGTTCCTTTAGCATTTGTTGTAGAGCTGGTTTGGTGGTGCTAAATTCTCTTAGCTTTTGCTTGTCTGTAAAGCTTTTGATTTCTCTGTCGAATCTGAATGAGATTCTTGAGGGGTAGAATAATGTTGCTTGTAGGTTCTTCCCTTTCATCAGTTTAAATATATCATGCTACTGGCTTCTGGCTTGTAGAGTTTCTGCTGAGAAATCAGCTGTTGACCTTATGGGAGTTCCCTTGTATGTTATTTGCCGTTTTTCCCTTGTTGCTTTCAATAATTCTTCTTTCTCTTTAATTTTTGTCAGTTTGATTACTGTTTGTCTCGGTATGTTTCTCCTTCAGTTTATCCTACCTGGGACTCTCTGCGCTTCCTGGACTTGGGTGGCTATTTCCTTTTCTATGTTAGGGAAGTTTTCGACTATAATTTCTTCAAATATTTTCTCGGGTCCTTTCTCTGTTTCTTCTCCTTCTGGGACCCCTATAATGTGAATGTTGTTGTGTTTAATGTTGTCCCAGAGGTCTCTTAGGTTGTCTTCATTTCTTTTCATTCTTTTTTCTGTATTCTGTTCCTCGGCAGTGAATTCCACCATTCTGTCTTCCACGTCATTTATCCGTTCTTCTGCCTCAGTTATTCTGCTATTGATTCCTTCTAGTGTATTTTTCATTTCAGTTATTGTATTTTTCATCTCTTTTTGTTTGTTCTTTAAATCTTCTAGGTGTTTGTTCTTTAATTCTTCTACGTCTTTGTTGAACATTTCTTGCATCTTCTCGATCTTTGCTTCCATTCTTTTTCTGAGGTCCTGGATCATCTTCACTATCATTATTCTGAATTCTTTTTCTGGAAAGTTGTCTATCTCCACTTTATTTTTTTTTCTGGGGTTTTATCTTGTTCTTTCATCTCGTACAAAGCCCTCTGCCTTTTCATTTTGTCTGTCTTTCTGTGAATGTGGTTTTCCTTCCACAGGCTGCAGAATTGTGGTTCTTCTTCCTTCTGCTGTGTGCCTTCTTACCATCTTGGTTTCTTTCCTGATTTTGATGGAATATTAATTCTCCACTAGGTCCTTAAGAAAGCGTGTTTAGAAGCTAAATTTTTGGAGACTTTGTCTCTGTTAAAAAATGTCTAAATTCTATTATAACCATTGATTATTTGGGTATAGCATTCAAAATTGAAAGGTAATCACTTAAAATTTTTTTCTTATTTTTAAAAACAGAAACTACATGCTCATGAACCAAAATTTTAAAGGTTCAAGAGATTATAGAGAAGTGTGTCTAACATGAGGGTGGTTTTTGGTATGATGCAACTGTTCTGTATCTGATTATAATGGTGATTACACCAATTTCTACGTCTTAAAATCCATAGAACTGCACACCAAAAGAAACAAGTTCAATTTGTATGTATGATAGTTTAAAAAAATGAAAAGTAAATTAAGAGAATTTAAAAGTACAAAAAGGTAGAGAGGGCTTCCCGCGTGGAGCAGTGGTTAAGAACCTGCCTGCCAACGCAAGGGACATGGGTTCGAGCCCTGGTCCGGGAAGATCCCACATGCTGCGAAGCAGCTAAGCCCGTGCACCACAGCTACTGAGCCTGCGCTCTAGAGCCCATGAGCCATAACTACTGAAACCCGCGTGCCTAGAGCCCATGCTCCGCAACAAGAGAAGCCACGGCAATGAGATGCCCGTGCACCGCAATGCTGCAACTGGAGAAAAGCCCACACGCAGCTACAAAGACCCTGCACAGCGCCCCCCCCCAAAAAAAAAAAAAAAGAGAGAGCAAAAAGAAGTTTCTTTCTTTCTCCCTTAGCCTTCCAGCTTTAAACATCTAAACGTTCAGGGGTAAATCAGGCAGAATTGAAAGGAACTTGACATATATTCACTATTATGTATAAAATACATAACTGATGAGAACCTACTGTATAGCACAGGGAATCGTACTCAATGTTCTGTGGTGACCTAAATCGTAAGGAAATGCAAAAAACAGGGGACTTATGTATCCCTATAGCTGATTCACTTTAATGTACAGCAGAAACTAGCACAACATTGTAAAGCAACTATACACCAGTTAAAAATTTTTAAAAAAAGGAACTTGGAACTGAGCAAGTATTTTTGGAGAATGCTAAGATTACTACTCTTAGAATAGTTCTAAATATGTTATTAATCAAACCTGGCGCTAATTTATTAAAATTATTTCTCCTACAGTTGGCAAACATGAATTGACTGGGCATAAAGTTGCTGTGAAGATACTCAATCGACAGAAGATTCGAAGCCTTGATGTAGTAGGAAAAATCCGCAGAGAAATTCAGAACCTCAAGCTTTTCAGGCATCCTCATATAATTAAACTGTAAGATCTGATTATATTAAATATAGTCATATCATTTTTTCATCATTTTTGTTAACCTTCTTAATCTGACAAGTGAGAAAGATGAGTGACATTGGTTTGGTCTGTTCCTGAGGGTTTTCAAATTTCTTCCTGTTCATGTATTTATCTAACCCCATTCATGGTCACTTAAGCCTAAGTTCACATTTTGCCCTTGTGATGATCAGATGTTATCTTTCTCATTTTTGGGACTGATGCTGTTCTGATAAGTTTCAGTGCCCCTATTGCTGTAGAACCAACAATGATTTGCTAGTAAAAACTCCTGCCCTCCAAATTTCCACATGATATCAGCTAGCCTCACTAGAGACAATAAAGTAGGGTCTCCACTTCCCCACACTGCTTATATCTGATAAAACAAGTAACAAATAATATATTTTCAGGAATCCAAATCCAAATCCAAATAATAGAATTTCAGGAATCTAAATTTCAAAAGGCAGTAACATTACCGTTGTTTTACAGCTGACAATTGTAGGATCTACAGTTAACTTATTTACTACTCAGCTTTATTATGCAGGCTATAAATTAAAACCATTTAGGCTTTTGTATTGAACTGGTGACTCAAAATTTGTTTCACTCTCACCTCTTCTCATTTGTTGAGGTGCCATGGTTTTAAATACCATCCTTATGCTGACAGCCCTTAATATACATCTCCTGCTTTGAAACCTGTTCCCTGAATATGCACACTGCCTATTTTACATCGCCATTTGGGTGACCATGAGGCATGTGAAACTCGATCTGGCCCAAACTGAACCCTTTATTACCCTCTCGTGCCTGGTCTTCCTGGTCTTTTCACCATCTCAGTTAATATCAGTTTCTCAGGGCAGAAACTTAGGAACTATCCTTAACTTTCCTATTTCTCTCACTTCCCAACCTCCATTCCATCTCTTCCTTCAAAAACTAAGATCTCATTCTAGTTCCTTCATTATCGTCAACCCAGTGTGGGCCCCCTTCATCTTTCTCATGGACTACTGCAGTAGTCACCTGCTTCCACCCTACTGCCCAGTCAGTTCTTCACATTGCTGCCATCAATTAAAGTTACCCTTTTACTTGGCCAGATCATGTGACTGTTTTGCTTAAAACCTTCAATAGCTTTCTTTCTCCCATAGAGTAAAAGCCAAAGCCTCATCATGGCTTTTAAGGTTCTGTGTTCTCTGCTGTCCAGTTACCTCTTTGACCCCACATCCTGTTTCTCTCTCCCAGCTCACTCTGCTCTAGCCTTCCTACCATTGCTCAAATGCGCCAGGCAGGTTTCCCCCTGGGGGCCTTTGCACTTGCTGTTCCCTCTGCCTGGTTCACCGTCTTCCTAGGTAATGGCATAGTTTGTTCCCTGATTTCCATTAGGCTCTGCTTAAATGTTACTTTATCAGAGAGGCCTTCCTTGAATACCCTGTATGAAAGATTTCCCTTAGTTTTGCTTTGATTCTCTTCATAGCATGTTCCACCACCTGAGATACTGTTTTTTATTTAGTGTCTGTTTCTTGGCTTCTGGAAAATAAACTCCATGAGAGCAGAGAATTTGTTTTGTTCCCTGCAGTTTTCCCAGCATCTAGCACAGTGCCTGGTGTATTATAGGTGCTTAGTAAACACTTATTGAATGAATGAATATACATGTTTTAATACTGGTAGATAATGTTTTCTCTCACCAGGTACCAGGTCATCAGTACACCATCTGATATTTTCATGGTGATGGAATATGTCTCAGGAGGAGAGCTATTTGATTATATCTGTAAAAACGGAAGGGTAAGCAGTTCTGATTTAATCCTGTATATATTTTGTAATTCCCCTGATCCCTTACTAGCATCAAAATATCAGAAAGCAATCCTGTTAAGAACTCTATTTAATAACCAGCTCCCTTAGTCATGTATTTGCCTAGAATCTTAGACTATTTAGAGCTAAGAAGCATCTTAAAGATTATCTCCTTAGCCTACTTACACAGATATGGAAACCAAGACTCACAGTTTATTTATTTATTTTTTTAAAAAATAATTTATTTATTTACTTTTGGCTGCATTGGGTTTTCATTGCTGCGCGTGGGCTTTCTCTAGTTGCAGCAAACGGGGGCTACCCTTCGTTGCGGTGTGTGGGCTTCTCATTGCGGTGGCTCCTCTTGTTGCAGAGCATGGGTTCTAGGTGCGTGGGCTTCTGTAGTTGTGACATTGTGGGCTCAGTAGTTGTGGCTCATGGGCTCTAGAGCTCAGGCTCAGTAGTTGTGGTGCCTGGGCTTAGTTGCTCCGTGGCATGTGGGATCTTCCTGGACCAGGGATTGAACCCATGTCCCCTGCATTGGCAGGTGGATTCTTAACCACTGCTCCACCAGGGAAGTCCCTCAAAGTTTATTTATTTTTATTTATTTACTTTTTATATTTTGGTCACACTCTGCGGCATGTGGGATCTTAGTTCCCTGACCAGGGATCGAACCTGTGCCCATTGCATTGGAAGCGCAGAGTCTTAATCACTGGACCACCAGGGAAGTCCGAGACTCACAGTTTATATATATGCTCAAGGTCACATAATTTATTAATGACAGAATTGGATTGAGACTCCAGAACTCACAATCTTCAGACTTTGCTTCTGGGGCATACAAATACTTTTAATATATATCTTAAATTATGTATGTAATCCTTAAAAAATATATTATTAAATACTTAAAGATCTAGGCCTTGCTAGTCAACCCTAGTCACATTTAAATTGCATTCATTTTTTGGTTTCAGAAATCTGATGTACCTGGAATAGTAAGAACAGGCTCCATGAAGGAGGTAGGAATTAGACTTAAAGAATTTAGAGTTGGAAGGAACTTTAGAAGACATTTTGAACAGTGTCTTAAGTTACAGATACAAAAACTGAACATTGCCCCCTGTGCATACTTTTTCTTACACCCAGCATATGTGGTATGCAAAAACCTCTTTCTGGAAGAGCCACATCAAGCACTGAGAAGCCAATTTTTTTTCCCTCCCAATCTAACATTCTTTATATCATTCACTCATTTGTTCTATGTAGCATATCTTTACTTTAATCAGAATCAAAATCATTAACCAAATTAATTTTGATTTTACCATTTCTTAACATGGTTCATTTCAATTTCAAGTATTCCATTTGTCTTTTCACTCCCCACTCCCCGCCCCCGCAATCCCGCACAAATATTCTGCCTAGAAAAATGGAAACAGACACAAATTGAATTGGTATCTTGCTTTCTTATCTTTTGTTTTTCATGTCTTGATCATTTTGCTTTACATTATGGGAATTTTCCTCAATTTTATCTGTTGCATATTAAAATTCCAGCTGTCATTTTTTCTTTCTTTCTTGTTTTCTGAAGTTGTCTTTCTTTAAATAGCCTATTTTTTTTGTTGTTCCACTGAGATAATAAATGTATCTGTCTGAGGATGACAGTTAGTTTAAAATTTTTTTCTTCTTCTCTTCCCTGGATTGCTTCTGTACCTTCCCTGCTCCCTGTTTCCTGTTTTTTTTCTATTCATTTTATTGGTCTTTGTCTTTTGTGCATGACCCTTGCTCAGATACCTGGTGATTCTGGGTTGTCCACTCATATTTGAGAGTGAGGTTCTAAATGCCAAGCTCATGAGGATGGAACTTATTAATTGGTGGGCCTTCCCATAGGTTGAATAGGTACGGACCTGTTTGTTTTACTAGGAAACACCAAATGTTAACAATTACAAATATTTTTCCTTGGATCAGAAAGTTGCTCCAGAAGAAACCTTCCAGTTTCCTTGAGCGTGTTAGCTTAGCTGCCAGTGCTCTGCGAGCTAAATGGGGAAAGGCCCGCAAGCCTCACTGGTTAGTATGTTGACTTTCATTTTATCCCCATGTTTTCCTTCTGGTGCCTCATTCCTACTCGGGTGTCCTTGAGAACAGAGCTGGTTCAGCCTTATTAAAAGTAAATCGTGGGTCTTATTCCCCAGTAAGGGTGAGCTTAAAACTTCTTTCTTCCATCAGTTGTCCTGTTTTCAGTCCATTTTTCACTTCTACCTTCAGAAATTCCCAACACTTCCAATATCTAAGCCCTTCCAGGAGTCTGCGTGCAGATGAGTTTATCATTGATTTCCACCCCTGAAGGCTTATTAGACTTCAGCTTTCTGTGGTTGGCCAAGTCTTCATCACTGTTCATCTACTCTCTAGCTTAGTGACTCCTTTTGATTACTGCTGTCTCTTCTCTTGCTCTTTTGTCTTTATATGCTGTCATCTTAGTGAGTTTCAAGGAGTGGAGACAAAAGGTTCCATCTGCCATGCTTAAATGGAAATATGCTTTGACTTTTCTAATCTTTCTTTGTAGACTTCCCCTCCTTGATCCTTTGTACTCTATTTATTATTAATAGAGTATAATTTTCATTTTTGTAGCCTATCTAGTTATTTTACCTCTTGTATTTTGCTTAATCAATTAAATTTTCCTCTCTTTCACATTTAGAACACATTCTTTTTTTCATGTAGTGTATTTGATATGAAGTCATATTAAAAAATGAACCTATATTCTAGAAATAAAGGTATTAGATTGCTAATGCATTATTACTTTCTCTAGAGGAAGGGTATCTCTGAGTGCTTTGATAGTTTTAGTTTTGCTTTCAAAAGAAATTACTGGTTCATATTCCAGATTATCCATACCATTTAAGGTGTAGAAACCTGGTTTTAGAATGCTAATTTGTGACCCGTGTTTGAGAATTGCATATTAGAGTCCTTTGCCTAGAGAATTAATAGCTTATTTATTAAATATGACTTCTTGGGAGCAGGCATACCCAAGTAATGGTTTTCATTTATGGAAAAAACATCATAAAATAAGAAAATATGGATAAATGGACAGAGAAGTTTTTAAAGAATATTTTTTAAAATGTAATTACAGCATAAGATGTAATTTTTTCAGTAAGCATAGTACAGATAAATGCTGTTATATTTTATAAAACAAATGAATTAAGGTTTTTCTTTTGTTAAAATTAAAACATCTTTTATTTCAGGAGATATGATAACATGGTTGCTTGCTAATTCATTAATACTGCTTAAATGTTGCTTTCTCTTATAGTCCACAACAGTATTCCCCACCCCAGCATAACTCTTTGTGCCCTTATCCTGCTTTGTTTTTCTTCAAAACACCCTTACTCCTTATATTGATATTTATATGTTTATTGTCGGTTTTCTTTAACTAGATTAGGGCCTTTTAAAAATTCATTGGTGTACCTTGAGTGCCTAAAACCGTACATGGCACATTGAAGGTATTCAATAAATATTTGTTAAAGGAATCAAGGATTAAATATTTGTAATTTAGAGGAGAAAACATGCCTACTTTCAGGTAGAAATTGAAATTATTTGAAACAGTGCATGAGATGAGGCGAAAGCAAGTTATTAGAGTGTAGTCAAGAGAGTGATAATATTAGGAAGTTGAGTTACTAATTTGGGTTCTAAGATCCTCCTAGCATTTCCGTTTAATGCTGCCTATATCTCCTCCCCGTTTCAAAAGTATCTCATGAGTGAGGTTCATTTGGAAGGTTTGTTACATTTTCACAGTTTTATAGGTTGGAAAATTATAGGTAGAATAATTTCTTTTGAAAGACACATGTTTAAGTTGCCTCTCTACTTTTCTTAGCTGGATGAAAAAGAAAGTCGGCGTCTGTTCCAACAAATCCTTTCTGGTGTGGATTATTGTCACAGGCATATGGTGGTCCACAGAGATTTGAAACCTGAAAATGTCCTGCTTGATGCACACATGAATGCAAAGATTGCTGATTTTGGTAAGGAGATTTTTATAGTTTCATATATTCATTATGTTCAACAAACATCAGTAGGATTCTTCAGATAACTTTTGCTTTTATATAATAGACTGAGTCCCAAAGTAGCATATCCTCACCATTTGTCTATGAGCTAGAAAAAGGAGTAAAAATAAGGAATTCTCTTAGCTTTATGTCTTTGAAATTGACTTTTATGACATAGGCAAACAATTTAAATTGGCAGCATTAGCGACATCACTTGAAAAGAGACCATTATTTGTGAAGGACCATTATTTAACTATTTGCTAAATAGTGCTATCAATAGAACGCACTGTTTCCAGTGTGTTCTTCTGATCAAGTATGGAGCAAGAGGAAAGAGACTGGGCTGGAGTTATTCAAACTTTGAAAGCCAGAAGGCAAACCATATGAACAAAATTATTTTTAAAAAAAGAAAGTAGGGCTTCCCTGGTGGCGCAGTGGTTGAGAGTCCGCCTGCCAATGCAGGGGACACGGGTTCGTGCCCCGGTCCGGGAAGATCCCACATGCTGCGGAGTGGCTGGGCCCGTGAGCCATGGCTGCTGCGCCTGTGCATCCGGAGCCTGTGCTCCGCAACGGGAGAGGCCACAACAGTGAGAGGCCCGCGTACCACAAAAAAAAAAAAAAAAAAAGTAGGGCTTCCCTGGTGGCGCAGTGGTTGAGAGTCCGCCTGCCGATGCAGGGGACATGGGTTCGTGCCCCGGTTCGGGAAGATCCCACGTGCCACGGAGCGGCTGGGCCCGTGAGCCATGGCCGCTGAGCCTGCGCGTCTGGAGCCTGTGCTCCACAACGGGAGAGGCCACAGCAGTGAGAGGCCCGCGTACCGCAAAAAAAAAAAAAAAAAAAGAAATGAAAGTAAAATATTTTAAATAGAAAAGCATAGTTTCAGCTTGAGGAAAATTTAATGAATTTATTTTTCCTTTATTTCTTATATAAATTGCCATTGACATTCTTAAACCTGAGATAAAAATGAATATCTACAAGTCTTTTTTTTTAGTTTCATTTCAAATCAGAGGAGATACTTATATTTTCTTAAGTTTTGTATATGTTTATATATTTTAATCTATAGAGATTCACTAAATAGTGCCCAACAGCTCTGAGCTACTGGGTTTTTTTTTGGTAACTGACTAAATTATTTGACTTTCTTATTCTTTAGTTGTCATTATTTTTTATACATTGTATTTTTGAGGAGGCAGAGTTTTCTCTTTTTTTGGCCGCACTGCGCAGCTTGTGGGATCTTAGTTCCCCCACCAGGGATTGAACCCGGGCCGCAGCAGTGAAAGCACTGAGTCCTAACCACTGGACCACCAGGGAATTCCCGAGTTTTCTTTTTGTAGTAGAACTATGAAGGAACTTTGATATTAAAAATTATTATTATTGGGCTTCCCTGGTGGCGCAGTGGTTGAGAGTCCGCCTGCCGATGCAGGGGATACGGGTTCGTGCCCTGGTCCGGGAAGATCCCACATGCCGCGGAGCGGCTGGGCCCGTGAGCCATGGCCGCTGAGTCTGCGCGTTCGGAGCCTGTGCTCCGCAACGGGAGAGGCCACGACAGTGAGAGGCCCGCGTACCGCAAAAAAAAAAAAAAAAAAAAAAAATTATTATTATTATTTTTTAAAGAATCAGAATGGAGGTTAATAGAAACTTTGAATTTTAATTCTGTTCTACATTTTTTTCTAGTAATTTCTATATTAATAAAACTTAAACATGCCCAGTTTATTCTATTAAGCAAAATAACCAATAGCTTAATATGCACTCATTAAACTCCAACAATGCACTAACTTTATATGTTGAAACAGATTATAGATTTTATGGCATAAAGGCAAAATATTTGGGAACAATAAAGACTATAGGATTCTGTTGAAGCAAAGAACAAAATGATGATTTATCACTTTAATGCAAACTCAATTTTATTGTTTAATGGAGTTTTGTTTTTATTTTTGTTCTTGGGAAATCTTGAGCCGTGAACTTTGTGCATTTTCAGGTCTTTCAAACATGATGTCAGATGGCGAATTTTTAAGAACAAGTTGTGGCTCACCCAACTATGCTGCACCAGAAGTAATTTCAGGAAGGTAGTGTTTGCCACCTCCTCCCCGCCCAATATATTTGTAATTGTCTTCCTTTCCTAGACTTTGTTAGTCTATAGTGTAATATTCAATTCTAGTGAAAGGAATTTAAAGCTTATTCTTTTCTTATCCAGAAGGTATTCTATTTTAAGAATAAAACCTTATAAGTGAATAAGGATTAAGGACTCCATTTATCGAGGAGGATGTTGGTTTGCAAGTCAAAATTATATTAGTTAGATGAGAGTACTTTCGTTTTTTCCCTTGTGGAAGAAACTGAAGGTTGAAAACTAGCAAGTTTTAAAGGTGAGACATTAAAAACTTGAATAATACAGAAATATCTAGTAGGAAGAAATAGTGTACTGTTTGCTTAGATGAAGAATTAAAAGTGTAATGTGTAGCTTTAATTTTTCAAATTAGCTTTAGCTTTTATGATAAGGTGCCTTGGGGAATTGGACTGAAGTATTGATAAAGTCCTCAGATTTTAGTTAATTTTCATTCTTTAAATCTTCTAGAGACTGAAATATTTTAAGAATTCTAATCTCTCAATTTACTAACCACCAGCATTGAGAACATGAGGATCTTAGTATAGGGCAGCTTTTCGGATAGTTTAGATGACAGGAAAATTTAATTTTTTGAAGGGTAACTGTTCTTCACTATACTACTGAAATTGAAAACAAAGAAGCTAAAGTTTGTTTACTAGTTTTTATAATTAACTTTTAATAACTTTTCATTCAAACCATGTTTCTTTGTTTGAATGTCTTACATCCTGATTAATTTAGAATGCAGAAATAGAGTAGTATTTTCTTTCTATTTTCATAAGCTTGCTTGCCTAGACTGTGTTAAGGCATGGTTATGAGTAAGGCAGAAATATCTAATTTTAGATTTATCAAGGTTTATCATTACCTTTTTATATTAACTTAATGTTTAATTATTTCATGTGAGTTGTCTAATTATTTTGGGAAGAAAACAATTTAGGACCTGGATACTGGGGGCAGTGTTAATTAAATAAACAAAAAGAAATGTAATTGTGCATATATGTAAGGGCTATTACTGAAGTCTAATTTTCCCAGTTTGGATAAGGTCTTTCTGTGAGGTCTAGATGTATGGAAACTTTTACTTTCAAAATAGTATATATTGATCAGTTCAATAATTTATTTGACCAATTTAAAGAAATCCTTTCCCTGAAGCCAGACTTTGAATGGGTTATCTAATTAGTCAGTAGCTAGCTAAGTCAGTAGGTTACGGTGTATTGCAAATAAGAGTTTAAATCTTCTTCGAATTAGTTAGCTGGGCTTCATTCTACAGCCTCAGGACCCATTTACCTTGGTATGAGGTCTCGGGTTATTGCAGAGAGTGGGTTTAGAGTCCATCACTAAAGAACATTCTCACTTGATGAAAGATCACTTAATATCTCCTCTGTAACCAAAAAACAATGGTTTTAAATTCAGTAATGATATGTTTGTTCAAAGTTTGGCCCTATTGATTGAGGACCCTTGTGAGGTAGTATGGAGAGAATTTTAGCTATAGTCTGTAACTTAAAAAAATTCTTAATTTTTGTTTTTAAAGATAATACTGATAGAATTAGTATAGAATCTGTACGTGTAGTACACAGCAGTGACTTATAGAAACCATATTCTGACTAATAATTATGAAGTATCTATATTTAAAATGATTAATTGATTTACTCTTTAAGTTACTAATGATTGTTTAATCCAATTGATATTTCCTGTTACAGATTGTATGCTGGTCCAGAGGTAGATATATGGAGCAGTGGGGTTATTCTCTATGCTTTATTATGTGGAACACTTCCATTCGATGATGATCATGTGCCAACTCTTTTTAAGAAGATATGTGATGGGATCTTTTATACCCCTCAGTATTTAAACCCTTCTGTGATTAGCCTTTTGAAACACATGCTGCAGGTGGATCCCATGAAGAGAGCCACAATCAAAGATATCAGGTGATAAAGTAACTTGATTATCAGATCTAATAGTATCAGTGATATAAGTAAAAGAAAATTTTGCAGAATATGTACAATGTAATCCTGTTTTTATGTTAAAAATAGTGTATAGACTCATTTATTTTATTTTGATATTTAAGAACACATACTAACCTGGCTGCTTTAGGGAAGTAAGATTGGTAGGAGGAAGGGATTTCACTTTTTTGCCTTTGTTTCTTTATTTGTTTTGAAATTGTAGCAGTGAACATTACATTACTTTTTTTTTTATTCCATACATCTACAAAGTTGCTTTAATGAAATTCTGAATACAGTATTTTTTATTAAAGTAAATGTGTATAATGTAACTAAAATAGAGGGGAATTCACTCTTAGCTAAGTATTGTAATAATATACTTGGGGTTCAGTAAGGAAAATATAATCTCTTCTAGGCATTTCAAACAGGATAATATCTGATCAGAAAAATAGGTGCTTACAAAATAAGGTGGAGGAGTTAAAGTCAGAAGTGGGGGAAGGGTGCTTTGACCCATCAGTTTTGTCACTCCTCACTAGTTCTTAGGACACCAGTAAGTTACTTTTTTTTTTTTAACATTTGTTTTTAATTCAAACAGAAAGTCACAAAAATTATAATCATCCTCATCAGTTCACTCAGTCCTATGTAATTAATTTTTTTTTCATCTTGATCTTTTGTTAGCACTTTTATGAATTCATCAGTTTTCCATTAGAGTTCTGAAAATGCTTATTCATTCAGTTCAGCAGTATAGTCAGTTACCAGAAGCCTGTACTTGTCAGTGTATTACTTTTTAATTTAAAAAAAGTGCTAATAAAAAATAAAAAGGACCCTGGTTAGGTATTAGATTTGGTAGTGATTCTTTAAGATTTTCTATAGTATGCTTCATGTTTGACTTTTACATATTCTCATGGGGACTAATATTTTTTCGTAGTAAATTTGTGTGTTGCTATTTGAGTTCTGATCTTATAAATTATTGTATTTTTTCCTTTTGTTCATCTCAGGGAATGAGAAAATTTTAATTCAATCAATGACATGTTTGTTTTTGTAGTAGTATACATTGAATTACATATGAAATTACTGTTTTGTAGGTAAAAAAGTCCATCAATTTTGCCAGTTGCATATGGTTCTACAGAATAGTTTAAATAAGGCAAAGGTGATGATGACAAATCTCCTTTTCAAATTTGGGCAGGTCATTTCTGATGAAGATTTTTTTAAAAACTGCAAACTTTGTTTCTTCTACCATCATTTTTCTTTCCTTTTTTTCCCTTATGGAAATTTCTCTTTTGGTCTTCTAATGGCTAGACAGCACACTTCTCTGAGATGGAGGGAGAAGGAAGAAAGAAATCAGACGTATATCTGGGAATAGTAAAGAAGAAAGCATTAGGATAATGAAGAAGAAAGAAAGATCATATGTACAACTTAAAGCTTGATTCCTAAAATAGATAACTAATAAGGACCTACTGTATAGCACAGGGAACTCTATTCAATACTATGTAATGACTTATATGGGAAAAGAATCTAAAAAAGTGGATATATGTATATGTATAACTGGGTTCACTGTGCTGTACAGCAGAAAGTAACACAACATTGTAAATCAACTATATTCCAATTAAAAAAAAAAGAAAAGAAAAAAGCTTCATTCCTTTCCATTTACTCCATATGCTGCAGACTAGCTAAAAAACAGACTGTGAGTGGCGGGGCATGACTTTACCACTAGAGGAGAAGGGCTAGTCATTCTGTAAAATTTATATTTCAGAATATCTTAGTGAGAGGTGCTTTTTCTTGTGTTTTACATGTTTTTTCCAATTTAAATGAAATATGTGATAATTGGAAAAGACTTAGAAAACACCAAAAAAATTAGAGAAGAGAATTAAAGTGATTTTTAATTCCATTACGCAGAATATAATCATTGTTCTTTTGGGTGTTTTCCTCTCTTAATGTTTTTAGTTTTAGCATATTTTTTTTACATAGTTCAAGTCAAAAATATCCTTTTACATATGAAGTTAGGAAATCCTCAGTTCCTTCATTAAAATAAGGGGATATTATCTTCACAGAGTTGTTTGAAAATGAGGTGAGATAATATATATGAAGTGTTTAGCCTAAAATCTACCACATAGTAAGCACTCAATGAATAATAGTTGTCTATTTTTGTTGTTGTTATATGTTTTGTCACTTAACATTATATCCAAAGAGTATTATAATGAATCCACAGACTAATTTTTTTCTCTTTCTGAGCTGGAAATAACATGGTCTTTGCCATTGCCATTTGTTCCAAAACTTTAAAGTGTAGACACTTTGTTTCTGGTTGCTCCAGCAGTGTTTTCTCCCTCTTAAAATCAGAGGAAGGCTGAAGAATTTCCCTTAACATATACAATGAAATGTGAGCCAGAAGGGGAAAATCTCAGTTTTAAAAAAATGATAGGGCTTCCCTGGTGGCGCAGTGGTTGAGAGTCTGCCTGCCGATACAGGGGACACGGGTTCGTGCCCCGGTCCGGGAGGATCCCACATGCCACGGAGTGGCTGGGCCCGTGAGCCATGGCTGCTGAGCCTGCGCGTCCGGAGCCTGTGCTCCGCAACGGGAGAGGCCACAACAGTGAGAGGCCCACGTACCACAAAAAAAAAAAAAAAAAAAAAAAAAAAGATAATACAGTATGAGTGTAAATATAAATGAATTCATATCCTAAACTCCCCCAAACTGTTATTTTCAGTCTCATCTCTCCTCGAAGTCCTTCTGACCCCTGCCATTTTCTCTCAGGGAACATGAATGGTTTAAACAGGACCTTCCAAAATATCTCTTTCCTGAGGATCCATCATATAGTTCAACCATGATTGATGATGAAGCCTTAAAAGAAGTATGTGAAAAATTTGAATGCTCAGAAGAGGAGGTTCTCAGCTGCCTTTATAACAGAAATCACCAGGACCCTTTGGCAGTTGCCTACCACCTCATAATAGATAACAGGAGAATAATGAATGAGGCCAAAGATTTTTACTTGGCAACAAGCCCACCTGATTCTTTTCTTGATGATCACCACTTGACCCGGCCCCATCCTGAAAGAGTACCATTCTTGGTTGCTGAAACACCAAGGGCACGCCATACCCTCGATGAATTAAATCCACAGAAATCCAAACACCAAGGTGTAAGGAAAGCAAAATGGCATTTGGGAATTAGAAGTCAAAGTCGACCAAATGATATCATGGCAGAAGTTTGTAGAGCAATTAAACAACTGGATTATGAATGGAAGGTAAGAAAGAAAGAGCATTCTGATTATTAGCACATTTGACAAACCTGCAGTCTGTATAATGTTTTATAGAAGAATTCCTTTTGACTTTGTTTTTCTCCATACCATATGCTAGGTTGTAAACCCATATTATTTGCGTGTTCGAAGGAAGAATCCTGTGACAAGTACATTCTCCAAAATGAGTCTACAGTTATACCAAGTGGACAGTAGAACATACTTATTGGATTTCCGTAGTATTGATGGTAAGTACATCACACAGAACAACATAGATGACATATTAGACCTTTTTACCTAATTTGGCATTTTAGTAAATCTTTGATTCTTTTGAAGCTTCTTGAATTGTTCCTAGTAATTCAATAGCAAAAGAACATAGAATATAGGATTTTGTGCCTTTGTTGACGTGAACATTTGTGTATCTTGTGAATAGTTTATTGTCCTTTTAAGATTATCTTCTAAAATCCTTAAAGCCTGATACAGCCTGATCCTAAAGTGATAGTTTCTGCTACATTTCTGTTTTTTGTAGTTCATTTTGGTAAGAAAAAATGTTTTATTTAGAATAAATGTTGACTTCTAGTAAATGGTGCAAAATCATACCATGGTTTGAAATGTACGTTAATTCAGATCTCCCATGCACATACACTCTTTTTTTTTGCGGTACGCGGGCCTCTCACTGCTGTGGCCTCTCCCGTCACGGAGCACACAGGCTCTGGACGTGCAGGCTCAGCGGCCATGGCCCACGGGCCTAGCCGCTCCGCAGCATGTGGGATCTTCCCGGGCCGGGGCACGAACCCGTGTCCCCTGCATTGGCAGGCGGACTCTCAACCACTGCACCACCAGGGAAGCCCTGACTCTTAAAACTAATTTACCTTATCTACTAAAAAGCCTGATGGAACACACTTGACTCATAATTCAAATAAATATCAATAATAATTCTACCCCAGCATTATGAAAGACTATAGCTGTGTGTGTGTGTGTATATATATATATAAATGTTCTCTCACAAACAGAAACTTTTTTAAAATAATTAATTAATTAATTATTTTTGGCTGCATTGGGTCTTTGTTGCTGCATGCGGGCTTTCTCTAGCTGCAGCAAGCAGGGGCTACTCTTCATTGTGGTGCGCGGGATTCTCACTGCGGTCGCTTCTCTTGTTGTGGAGCGCGGGCTCTAGGAGTGCTGGCTTCAGTAGTTGTGGCACATGGGCTCAGTAGCTGTGGCTCACGGGCTCTAGAGCACAGGCTCAGTAGTTGTGGCAACGGGCTCAGTAGTTGTGGCTCGTGGGCTCTAGACAGCAGGCTCAGTAGTTGTGGTGCACGGGCTTAGTTGCTCCGCAGCATGTGGGATCTTCCAGACCAGGGCCCGAACCTGTGTCCCCTGCATTGGCAGGTGGGTTCTCAACCACTGCGCCACCAGGAAAGGTCCCCAGAACCTTTAATTAAGTAGAAGTTTATGGCAATTCTTCATTGGCCAAATCAATTGAATTAAGATACGTTGCCACTTTTGTTCATTTAAGATTATATGGAATTATTAGATGAGATTTACCTGTGAATTTTTTGTCTTCTTTGTAAACTCAAAGATAGTACCTACATAGTATCAGAAAGACACAGTTTTGAGCTATGATATGTTGGCTAAACCTGTTTGTCTATGTCTAGATGGTATTTTTCTTCTAACACTTACTAATGCAGTCTGAGATACAGAATGGGTTTTATTTTTTTCCGTTGTATTTGGATTAAATTCATGAACCTTGGGGCTTCTCTGGTGGCACAGTGGTTGAGAGTCCGCCTGCCGATGCAGGGGACAGGGGTTCGTGCCCTGGTCCGGGAGGATCCCACATGCCGTGGAGCGGCTGGGCCTGTGGGCCATGGCCGCTGAGCCTGCGTGTCCGGAGCCTGTGCTCCGCAACGGGAGAGGCCAGAACAGTGAGAGGTCCGCGTACCGCAAAAAAAAAAAAAAAAAAAAAAAATTCATGAACCTTAGGTTTATTAGTACCTGGGTTTACCAATTGAACGGACATTTACTGTTTTTATATTGTGTTCCCAACTTAGGTTTTCCTTGATTTTTGTTCATTGGAATTGTTGTTCTTTTATAAGATCTTAAATCAAATATGAAGACAAAGTGGGAGAATGAAGAACACCATGATGAGAGTTAGGAGGCTTGGGTTCTAGATTTACCTCTCTCTTCATTTGTCACTTAAGTCTTAAGGGGTTTATGTTTTCTTATCAATAAAACGAGGAGTTAGATGAGATGATTTCCAGGATTCAAATTTTAAGTGCATTTATTCTATGATTTTAATATGGAAAGATTGACTTTTATTGCTAGGGAATGATGTTTATTAAGCCTCATTATTAGTTTATTGGGCTCTCTTAATCCTGGATTGCAAGACTGATGAGTAGCCAAATATGTACCCAATCTTAGTAAGTCATTAGGGGAATACATTGCTGTGTGTAAAAAAGGCAAGTGGCATAATACAGATTCATTGCTTCTATTTTAGGAGGTATTCAAAATAAACATGCTCTTGATAGCTGGTCAGTATTCTCACTTAAAGAAGCAAATTAAATACTATTAAAATTTTGGGGAGGGTGTCATGGATTATAATAAATTGAAGTTTTTTTTTACCCAGATGAAATTGCTGAAGCCAAATCAGGGACTGCTACTCCACAGAGATCGGGCTCAGTTAGCAACTATCGAGCTTGCCAAAGGAATGATTCAGATGCTGAGGCTCAAGGAAAGTCCTCAGAAGCTTCTCTTACCTCATCTGTAACCTCACTTGACTCTTCTCCTGTTGACTTAACTCCAAGACCTGGAAGTCACACAATAGAATTTTTTGAGATGTGTGCAAATCTAATTAAAATTCTTGCACAGTAAACCTAAAACTTTGCTATTTCTTTGATAGCAATAAGCATGCATAATAAATCATAGCCAAATGCTTCCATTTATAATCAAGTTATACATAATTATAACTGAGGGTTGGCCTTTTGGAATGCAGTTTGCACAGGGACTGGAACATGATTAATAGTTAACAGCATAATGTGCAGAAATGAATTAAGATAATTTTGTTCATTGTTCAGTAGGCATATAGAATAATATAATATACACAATGAATTATAGTTCTCTCAGGCTCACTTGATTTTTGGCTATTTTATATTTAGTGTATACAGGGCTTTGTCAAATATTAATTTACCATAAATTACCACTTCATGTATTAATTACGTGTTGATGTGTTATATATTTGCTTCATAAATTTATTCAATAAATATTTGCCTAGAATCCCCAGAGAACTTTATAGGTGATTTTGTTTTCTGGGCTCCGTAAATATCAAGTATCTTCAACAGTAGGGACAGCCTGGATGATTCTTCCATATCCCCTCCTTAATATTATTAATATTCTGTAGTATATGGTAAGTCACCTTAAAGATATTGGACGCATTTAAATTTTTTTCTTTCGTTTGGTAAGTCCAAAAACACACAGAACTTATATATTCAGACACTGCACTAAGTTTAATTTTACAATTTGCCCACTATATTCTGTACATAAATTGCTCTTTTTGTCACAAGAGCTGTGTTGCATATACTGTAAATAAATCATGCTGGTTTTGCCAATATCACAAAGTCCTCTGCTCATCATGTCGGTCAGTATTAAATGTATGCAAAAATTTCTAGTCATTCAATCATGTATCTTTTAAATTGATTCAGTGCATAGAACATGTCTTACAAACCATTTAAATGCTCAGATATGACTTTTTTTCCTAGACTTCATTATGGACATTTTTTAAAAGAAAAGTTGAAAGGCTGTAAGGTGATCACATGTGTATCTACCACTTAGATTCAACATTTGTTAACATTTTGCCATATATGCTTTATCTATATCTGTATATAGATACAGTTATATATATATGTGTGTGTGTGTATATGCTTTTTTCCCCTGAACCATTTGGATATTGCAGATATATTCATCACCCCTCAACACTTCAAGCATCTCCTAAAAAAATGATGACATTCTCCTAAAAAAACCCGTAATACCATTAAAAATTAATAATTCTCTAATGCCATCTAATCATGCATATTTAGATTTCCCCTGTTGTCCTACAAATTTATTTCAAACCAGGCGCCAATTAATGTTTATACATTGCATTTGGTGTCTCCTTCATCAGTTATTACTTTATTATTGTTTCGATAAAATATGGAACAGATCAGTTAGTTCTTCTAAATAGTAACATTTGCTTTGGATTTTAATTACTTTTTAAAAAGTAGCATTATGGAAACTGCCTAAAGTTGCTTAATCTTCCTAAGAGCTCTGATTTATATTTTCTTTCTCTTGCTCTTAGTATAATCCATTACATAATAGGTGTAAGAAAAAAATTTAGTCACGTCAGATAAAATTCGTATCATGTGTATGGTAATAAAAAATTACTGTGTCACCCATAATTGCCTTATACTATATTTTAACTTAAAGAAAAATTTTTTGGTATTAATTATTTTTCCATTGCAATGGAACTATCTTTTTTTCTCTTTTAAGAATCTTTGTATTGTAGTATTGTTTTTGGCACCTCTGTAACCAGATGATAATGTACTCAAATGTCGATAGCTTGCATAGTTACTGTAGTTGTAGATTTGGCTCCAGTACCCCTAGAAACATGCACTGAATTCAAAAGAAAAGCCTTGCTTCCTTTTGTCCAGGGCTTATTCTATTCAACTTAGAATCTGAATGCTGTATAAAATTACAGGAGTTCCATTTAAATGTAAGTTCAAACTGTATTTATAACTTGTATGTGGCCCTCTGTTTTGAGGATATTGACTTCATGTAGGCTCTAAATGCAGCATTATGTTCCTAATGTTAAGAACAGAAGACTGTATTTTTAAAGCTACAGATTTGTATATAGAACTAAGACATTGTTGTAATGTCTCTATAACCTGTTGTGGGGAGCAGGGAACAAAAGAGGAACCAATTAAATAGGACCTTCTAAAAATTGTTAATTTTGTAAACTGCTTCTTTTAAGTTATTGTGGTTCCTTTTAGTTACTGAGTTTTATTTTGAAGATATTTAAATATTGCACTTGTACAAATAGTATAATAAATGCACAGACTATTGCAGTAAATTCTTTTTTTAAGCTGGGATATTTGAAATGACAACTTTTGGTTGAGTATGTCAAGGTTGCATCAGAATTTTCAGAAATTTACTGTGGTTTGCAAATTCTTACTAATTGAAGATGTAAGGGAGTCAATGCAAATGATTTTTAATCTTTTTTTATTATCTTTTCAGCAATTTATATTTTTTGTGATTTTATGCAACCATATTTTTACTTTGTCTTGACAACTGAAAGATGTATAAGGTTTTTGCCAGAAATGTACTGTATACATAGTTTTAAATATAACAGATTTTACTGATATGTAAAATTTTTGCCATTAAAATAAATGATTTCTCACTGAGAGGAACTTTTCTACCAGGTTGGGGGATATGGGAGCTTAATATATCATATCTAATTTAAAATAATTTCACTGAAATAAACTCCATTGCTTTTACTTTGATTATATTTTTTCTTTGGATGGTTCTGTAGTTTTTCAGAGTTTTAAATGATTTTGTACAAAAAGTCCTGCCCTCTCACCCTGCCCCGCCCCCTACTTTTTGACCTTGTAGGGATACCATTCACACTGAATTAATGACTGGTGTACTATGGGTGGATGTAGAACTCCATGAACCTTTGGAATGAAAGAAAAACATGTATTTAAATCTTTTCCCCTTAACTCCTTCCATCTCCCCCATCCACAACAGAAATCATATTTTCATCGTGAGTTCTCTTCACTGATGAATGAAAGTCCACATAAAACATAACTATAAATTGGTAGTATGGTAGAAATCAATCTATGTGGTACAATATTTCTGAGACTTGTTCATGTATGTCTTGACCAGAGTATATTTAAGGATACAATTTCAAATACTTTGATTTGGAAAATGGATAATAAAGAAAAACATCATTTTTCATCGGCTTACAATGTGCTTAACTTTTTTAACTTCTGGGAAAACTACATGGAAAAAAAAGGCACTTGCTATGGCCGACCATCTGTGCCCCTTTTAAACAATGTGCCTAAAGTATAGTGCTTGAACAAATTTTAGCACTTGAACGTGGTGATTTTTGTCTCATCTAAATTAGTGAGTTTTTGTTTCATCTAAAAATTAACCACCTGAACAAAATATTAAGTTATATACAATAAAAATCAGAGCAGTTATCTTTGGCTGCTAACATTAGATTTGGTTAGAATTCCACTACTGTTAGAATTCAATCAGTATGAAATCTTACACGGCATTGTTGGCAGGGCTTGTGTTAGATTGCTGACATTCTGAATCCTTAAAATAGCTTGATAATTTTAACAGAACACGGTACTAGACTGTTATGAACAGCACACAGATTGTTCTTTTAGGGAACTTAATTACTCTTAAGTACCCTGACTGAACAAAATTGTACAAGAAATTCTCATCTGAAAAATAGTTATTGAACTGTTCTATTTATTGTAAACAAATAGGCTGTTCTATTTATTGTGGATGACAATAAACGTTAACTATGACAAATGTAGAGGATTTCTAGCAACTTGGAAGATGATCATGTCTATACAGACAGCATGGGAAATTATTAAATATATAAATAGATGCATTATGATCATAGACCAAAGTAAGTAGGAAAGTGGTGGGTGAAGGGTGAAAACAGTGTTGGAGGTCGCCTTTACTAGGGTAGAGTGGATCAAGATTAAGTTATTTGAGAGATTTAGGAAAGACTCCTTTTAGAAAGGGGTACAGCTTCGAGCACCGTTTAATTATTTTACTCTGCAAACTATATTCCCTCATAAGGCAACTATGAACCAAGCACTACGAATGTGACCATAAGGCATAAATCCTGCTCTGAATGCCTTGTTAGGGAGATATATATTTTTAAAAGAGTTTTATAGAGGTATAACATACATAAAAGTGCACAAATCATAAAATATTTGGCTTGATGTATTTTCAGTGTTTTAGGTTTGCAATGAACATGGCCATGTAAACCTCTAACCCAGATGAAGTAACATTGCCACCACCTTAGTAGTGCTTTTTTATTAATATCAGAAGTGATATAATATCAGAAGTGGTATACTATCACTTCTGCCCTATCCTACAGGCAACACAGAACAATCCTGGTATGATGTGGGAAGGAACTACACAAGAGTATGAATGCCAGGATTAGGGATCCTGGAGGTTGGCTACCACAATTGCATATTGCTCATTTTGAAAAAATTGGTTCACTTCCACAGTTCTTACTAATGTTGAAACATTTAATCCAACAATATATTATAAATAAAAATCGCATCTGATACCACCACTGATCTCATTGGAAAAATCTGAAAGTAATGGGAAGCTGGCAAGATCACTGTGGCAAATACATGTTTTCCAGAATGATGATTTTTGCTTAAATTCTTGAATTTTATCATTGGTAACTGTCGATTGTTTTCCTTGATGTAAGAGGCTCCCTTTGTTCATTTTCACGCAAAGGCCTGTCAGACCCAAGCCTGAAAACCAGCAGGGGTGTCAGCCCTTCTAAGTAAAAATTGTATTCCACAAAGAAAGCATCTACTTCAGTTTATAACGCAATTTCACGAGTGCTTTTATCTTGACATCATACTTCAATATACAGCAAAAGTACTTTGTACCTCCCATTTTTGTCACACTATTAAAAAAAATGTGTACTCAAGGGTCATTTTAATAAAATAATTTTTACTGCTTCTTCAAGGACATCGAGGGACTGCATCTTCTTTTTCTTACAATGAGTGTGCACAGTGGTAGAGAATACAATGACTACTAGTACAGCTTGGTAGCATTGCCCTGATTCGGGCTGAGGTGCCAGTGGTTTTAGCCACCATTGCTTTTGCACTCTCAGCGCAAATGTCAACATTGTGAAAAAGGTAAATGATGTCTTCATGTTAGTATGAAAACAGGGACAGTTTTGACTTTGAAAGGATCTTGACGACCCTCCCGGGTTCTGAGGATCACCTTTGGAGAATGCTTGCTCCCCATCAGTGGTTCTCAATGGGGTAGGGGTGGGGGGTCCATCTTTTTCCCAGGGACATTTTCTCATGTCTGGAGACATTTTTGCTTGTCACAGCTGGTGGGGTGGGAGTGGATGCTAATGGCATCCAGTGGGTAGAGCCCAGGGATGCCACTAAACACCCTGCCCCGCAAAGGAGAGGCCCCCTTCTAACAAAGAATCATCCCGTTGGAAATGTTACATCCTTGAGGTTGAGAAAAACTGGTCTACGAAAATGATCCACAGAGACATCGAGAAATCAAAACGATCTTAGTTTTTCAATTTCCTAAACACTTCCCTGTATTACATGTCTCCACTTTTTTTTATTTTCAAGACAGCTACTTTCGGGCCATAATTCTTTCTTCTTTAGAGAAATTGAGTCCAACATTTTGCGGTTTTTTTCCCCCAACGGTTGAGCCACAGCCGTACCCTTTTTCAGTCGGGTTTGCCTCTGTCTTCAGCGTCTGGACGACCTCATCAAATAGGTTGTAAACTCCTTTAGGGAGAGTCGTGAGTCAATGCTCTGGATTCCCCCCAAACCGTTTTCCCGGGCCTCTTCTGCTTTACCTGCTGACTGGATGTACCTCGTGGTACCGCCAGGGCTGTCCTCTCCGCGCGCACTCAGCCGGCGCAGCCGCAGTTTCCCGCGCTCCCGAGCTGTGGGCGCCTGCGCGCCGACGCTCTCGTCTGCCGGTAGAGGGCGCTCCCGGCCCGGGCGGCCCGGACTACCAGCCTCGGAGGGTAATAATGGGGTAGGGGCGGCCGCAGTGACTTCTGGGATTTGTGGTCCCGGGGAAAGGATTGCGGAAGAGAAAAGCGCTAAGAGTCGCCTCTTCCCTGCCAGCTTCTCTGGACTGTTCGCACGCCCCAGATCGGGCAACCCCCTATCTTGGGACACCCTGCACCTACGGCAAGCAGGTAGGAGGTCGGGCGCCGTAACTTCCGTTTCCGGTGGGCAAAGGGCAAGCGGAATGTAAACACAGGACCCGGGGAATGGTCATCAGGTAACAGGGACTACGGGTCTGTGGTGGAAGCGGGAAGAAGTTGAGGGAAGCGAGGCTTGTGGGTCTTGGGGTAACGGGAGAAAGGAGCTTCAGAAGTCGGAGTTAAGGCCCACCGCGGGTGTGGCAGAGCCGGGACGCTAAGGTTGGTCTCTAGGGACCAGCAAGTCTGGCGATCGGGCCCTCCCTGGCACCCGCGCCCGGGGCGGCTTCCGAGGCGGGCGGTGCGGCTTTGACCCGTCCTGAGCGGCGGGAGGAGCGGAAGCGGCCTGGCTTTGCCCCCAGCGTGGCAGGGGCCCGCGGCCGCAGGCGGGGCTGTGAACTCGCGGGTGACGTCCTGGGCAGCCTTTATGAACTTCGCTCTTCTTTACTGTTGTGCAAAATGAGGGGAAATGCTAATGCTGGTTTCTCTTGTGCGGTAACATTTTCGGGTAAATCGGTTCTTGAATTCCTCACCTCCGACTACATCCCTATACCCGGAAGGATGCTGTTTTCATTACCTGTTTGTGTTCATCAGGTTTCTCGTCTTGGGTGCTGCATTTTACGTCGCAGTGAAGAGAAGCATTCTCTAGCTTGTGGCAGGGTATAATGTCTGTATTATTAGAGTTCCCACACTTCTTGGTCCCTCACATTGCCAGCTTGGAAACTTGAAGCCCAAAAACTTAATCATCCTCATCCTTGTCACCTTTAGGGACAGTCATAAATACAAGACTTCTTTCTCATCTTGACTTATTCTGTTATCTTGTGAGACCTTCCTAACGATCCATTCTCTCATGTCTGGGCCTCCGGACTTCTGTTCCTTAGTAACCACATTTACATTTTCAGCCATTTCTTGGTTCTTTCCCTCAGTTACTTGCAGTCATCTTCAAACAGAGGAAACTCATTCTCCTCTATTATAATGGGTCTGGGGAGAGAGTTTGACGTTGTCCTGATTCCCTAGTATAGCTTATAATCCATTGCTCCTACAGGCTTTTCTAGAAATCTCTGCTCCTGTGGAAAGCATGTGGTTTACCCACATAAACCTG
Organism: Hyperoodon ampullatus; assembly: GCF_949752795.1. Lineage (NCBI taxonomy): Eukaryota > Metazoa > Chordata > Mammalia > Artiodactyla > Ziphiidae > Hyperoodon > Hyperoodon ampullatus. Next base: position 142,890,206 of record NC_136917.1, on the reverse strand, counting down.
TACATTTCTTGATTGCTATAATTTGTTGGTACTTTGTCATATTCATTAAGAACTTAGGCACATGACCCACAATTTTCTTACCCCTCCAAAATCTGCCATTATCTTGGGCCTTTCCATGTTAGTGACCTCATAGCCAACCTCAGTTTTTTTGTCTCCTTCATTCTAGTGGTTACTTATACTTTACTTCAGCATGTGCATCAGTGATAAAGATCTTGATATCTGCTAGAACTTACTTGCTGTTTCATTTCTCTCCTTCCCTTACTCCTACAATGCCCATTCTTTGATAGTTTGATGGAGACCTCTGGTTCATTGCTTTTCCTTATCTCGATAGTTGATCAGTCAGTTGATCATAATCTTCTTGGGGTTATAGGCTCCTTTTAAGAATGGAATGAAAGCTTAGAGACTCTTGTGCAGATTGCACAGGAGCATATGAAAATGTATATAGAATTCCAAGGGTTTCTCAGTATCTTTAAACCCATCCATGTAACTAGCAAGAGCTCTCTATCCCTCAGCAAATCCCTTCTCTAAATAAATATCTGGTCAGTTCTTCCAGGGTTTCCTTTAACTTTGTTCCATCAGTTATGCTGTCTCGCTTAGCCCTTACATTTGTATATTATTGCAGATTTACAAAATAGTTTAACATTTCTTATCATTCTGATTAACCTTATAGTTCTGTGAATTAAGTCATTTCCTAAGTTTGAATCTTTCAGAAACTTTTTTTATGGAAAATTTCAAACATATGTGAAAGGAAAGAGGAAAGTACAAAGAATCCTGTGTACTCACCACCTAACTTCATCGCTTATCAACTCAAAGCAATCTTTTTATCTATATCTCTCTTCTATTGCACTCCCGACTCCCGCTGATTACTTTGAAGCAATTCCTAGGTATCGTGTAATTTCATGTAAAATATTTTAATATGTATTCCTAAAAGATAAGCACTCTTTTTATCAACATAATCACAATACTGTTATACCAAAAAAAAGAAAAGCAGGAACTTCTTAATATTATCAAATATGAAATCATTGTTCTGATTTCCCCTATTATTTCATAAAGGTTTCCTCCCCATTGGCTTGTTTGAACCTGTAGCTAAGCAAGCTCCACACATTATATTTGATTTGTGTGTTTCTTAAGTCTCACTTTTCCTTTTTTCTTGAAGAAACCTGGCAGTTATTTCTTGAAGAAGCCAGTTTTTTCTTTAGTTTCTGTTTCTTGCTGTCTGCATCTCTGACATCTTATTTAGCATGCTCATCTGTATCCCATATTTCTTTTAAACTGGTAGAGGTTTGATCTGATTGAGCTTTAATTTTTGGCAGAAGTACTTCATGGATGCTGTGTCACTTCCATCAGGAGATACAGTTGTGGACTTGTCTTTCTTTATGATGTTAGCAGCCTTCAGTGATTATTGCCTAGATCCACTATTTTAATTAGGGGTCAAAAAATGATGACAGTCTAATCCTGTTATCCTTTCTTTACCTATTTGTTGGAATACTTCTATAAAAGGCCAAGTTTGAAATTTAAAGCCCTTTCCTTGTAATTTTTCCAGAATGGCTTCCTTTGGATGGAAAAGGAAGATTGGTGAGAAGGTCTCAAAGGTTACTTCCCAGCAGTTTGAAGCTGAAGCTGCTGATGAGAAGGATGCAGTTGAGAATGATGAAGGGAACTGGCTTCATGCTGTTAAACGGAGGAAAGAAATTCTCCTTGAAGGCTGTGCTGAGAAAAGTAAACAACTGAAGGACGAAGGAGCCACTTTGGCTGAAAATAAAAGGTATGTTTTTAGAGTTTTCTTTTCGAGAACAGTTTTGGTCTTTGGTAGGACAGAACACTCCACAGATCATCCAGAGATCTACAGTCAGGACTTTGTGCCTTTGACTGGTATCTCCCTTGTGGTGCTGAAGAGTTTGAGAAATTAAAAGTAGTGCTGAACAAGAAGCACTTTTTAAAAATTCTTTTCTTTGTTCTTTATCTTCTTTTTTTCTTTTTTTTCTATTGGTAAGGATGGTTATAAGATTCCTTGTTTATCATTTTTGTCATAATTGAGTCAAAGTTGAGGAACCAGCATTTTTGTTTCTAGGCATGTTATTATTTTTGATTCTGGGAGTAATCTTATTAATGCATTTTAATATTAAACATAAAATAATGTTTAAGCTATAATATATTAGCACCTCAAATTGGGAGTGAATGGTAGACAATAAATCAAGGACAACTAACAGCTTAACGGCCTAATGTTAGATTGTGAATTCTCATTTGCAGTGTTTTAGGCAAAGATTTTTCTGTTGTAGAACTTTGCAAGATTGGCCATTCTGTCTTAGTCAGAAGAAAACCAACTATAAATTTTCCACTTTTATGAAATCATTTTCAGAACATCCATAAAACATCTTTAGAAATTCCTGTAAATGCCTGTTAAAAGTTCATTAACTTTGTTGTTTTTATCTTTTTCTCTAGACCACACTAGTGTGTAGAAGGGAAAAGCTATTCAGTTATTGCCATGGGATTCCCTCTGAATTTCCTGTGGTAGATGAGAGATACCAACTTTGTGTATAAACAAAATAACTCATTTTTTTTTTCTGCATGTCAAAACACTGAGTCATTTCACTGAAATCAGCTGGATTGGATGCTTTATTTTGAATGGAGAACACTGTGAGATGATTAAGTTTTTTAGCTATTTAGCATTTGTTTTTGGAGTAATGTATACACAGCTTTAAAAGATAACAGAATTAAAGGAATCTGGTAGAAATGAGTCGTTCGGCTACTCTAAGCCAACAATAAATAGAAATAATGGTTTAAAAATATCTAAGAGACTATTCAATTGATTGAAAGTAATATAAGGAGTAGGAAATAATATAAGGAAGAATACTGAAGTTAAATTAAGAAAAATAAAACTCAGTCCCTGTCTTCCAAACCAACTTTATCTTAAACCACCATCATTTTCACTACATGTTTAGCCACATTGGCCTTCCCTGTGTTTTTGAACACAGTTCTTAATACAACTTTGTCTTATGACTCCGTCTGAAAAGCTCTTATTTCCTGTGTTCTGATGTCTGTTGTCTTGTCCTTCAGATCTCTGCTCACATGTCCTCTTCTCAGCAAACCCCTCCCTGACTACCCAGCAACCCCGTACTCCCTCTTCCTCCATTACATCAGCCTTTTTTATTGTTTCTTAAATATTTATTTATTTATTTGGCTGCATTGGGTCTTAGTTGCGGCTCGTGGGCTTCTCTAATTGTGGCATGTGGGCTTAGTTGACCCGTGGCATGTGGGATCTTAGATCCCTGACCAGAGATCGAACATGCATCCCTTGCATTGGAAGGCAGATTCTTAACCACTGGACCACCAGGGAAGTCATGTTTTTGTTGTTGTTGTTGTTGTTTTTCCGGTACGCGGGCCTCTCACTGCTGTGGCCTCTCCCGTTGCAGAGCAAAGTCTCCGGACGCGCAGGCTCAGCGGCTGTGGCTCACGGGCCCAGCCGCTCCGCGGCATGTGGGATCTTCCCAGACCGGGGCACGAACCCGTGTCCCCTGCATCGGCAGGCGGACTCTCAACCACTGCGCCACCAGGGAGGCCCTGTTGTTGTTGTTTTTTAAAGATTTTTAAACTTCTAGGACTTCCCTGGTGGTCCAACGGTTAAGACTCTGCTCTTCCACTGCAGGGGGTACTGGTTCGATCCCTGGTCAGGGAACTAAGATCGCACATGCCGTATGGTGTGGCCAAGAAAAAAAAAAAACGAATTTTAAACTTCTATTTTGTGATTAGGTGAAAGGAATACTAGTCAAATAAACCTTACAAATGAAATGAAAAATAAAATTCTTTACTCATGACTTATGTGTATGTTTCTAAATCTGTGTTTCAAAGGATATCATTAAGTTGATCTCAACTATCGTGACAGATCAGGAAGTAAATTAGTTGCTAGGGTGGCAGTTATTGGTTCAGGAACAGTATTAGACATTTATTGATGTAACAATTTCTATAAAAGGAGTCAACTTTTAAGAAATGTGTAATGTCATCATTAAAATATAACATCAAATATCCATTCATCCATCCATCCTTCTTTAAAAAAAACATTCAAAGAGAGGTAAGATATATTATCGGACTTTAAGGAGCTCAGCCTTTGGTAAGATGCACAGAATACAGATAATTATCAATACATTGCAGAGTAGTGTGTGCAGTAAGACAGGTTAGTTCATACAGAATATTTCAGAATCAAAGGGAATGGAGCCACCAGTTCTGTCTGGTATATCAAGGAAGTTCTGACAGATAAGTTCAATCTTCAGCTGGGTTTCAAAGAAGGAGTAGTATTTTGCCAAACCAATAGTGGTGGGAAGCATTTCAAGAAAGTGGGAACAGAATGTGGAAATGCAAAGAATTTTCCTAAACATGTAAAAGAAATTGTTTTACATGTTTAGGAAGATTCTATCAACTTGGTATTGCTGGAGCAAAGAAATACAAATAAGTTTGCAGTAAATACTGCTGAAGAAAAAAAACTAGACTGTGATCTCTTTATATGCAACAGTAAGACCCTTTTCATTATATTCTATTGGCAATGGTGAAAAGTAATTTTATGACTTTAACAAAGTAATGAAAAACCACAGTCACATCAGCATATTAAATCTTCTTATAGTATTTCTCCCTTTTTGAAGTTACCATCTACGCTTATTTAGTTGTCTGTCTTCTGTAGAAATGTAATCTCCAGGAATGTAGGGACTTTGTCTAGACAGACTTTTGTCCTCTACCTTCAGCTCTTAGACCAATTTGTGGCACTTCCCAGGCCCTCAGTAAATATTTATTGAAAATTTATAAGGCTGCTATGTTTTGCTATATTATGGCTAAATAGGTTTTTGTGGATTAACTACCATATATTGCATTGTACTATAGGAATATATATTTTAAACTCCAGATTAGAACACAGTATTCTGAGAACATATTTTATTTCATATCCCAACCACAAAGGACCTTTGGGAATAGAATTTTCCTATCTGTATGAGAATATGACACTTGAAAATTATTGTTCTTTTCTGAGTCTTATTCCTTTCCCTATAACCTATGATGGTAAGGATTAAGTAATAAAATATGGAACAGCTTTGAACTTGGAATGAGTAATAATCCTTAGAATGGTAGAGAAGTAGGGATGCCCCTGGAGGAATTGCTAAAGAAGGAGAGAGGGAGGAGGGAGCACCTTGTATTTCCTGGGATGCATTCTTTTGCCTCCTTGTGATTTTCTTCATTTTTGCCCTCAGGATTCTCTTATTTAGTTTTATTTAGCACAGAGAGAGTTTTCTGAACACGTTGACTATGCATGATCCAAGTGTGTTAATGTCAGTCTTCCTCCAAAGGAGGCATAGTTCTTGAGCATCAGAGTCTCCTGTTGTCCAGTTTATTTCGTTAGTAAGAAACTATAACTGCTCTTAGAAAAATTTGGTTTGCAATGGAATGGTTTTTAAATTCTGAAGTTCTACCTTGTAGTATTCATGATTCTTTGTAACAGAAGACTAGTTTGCTTTTCTACACAAGCCCTAAGTAATGTTGGTGCCTTATAGAGACAGTATAGTAAGTCTAGTGGTTATGAGTGTGGATTTTGAAGTTATTTTAACTCCGCTCAGATCCTAGTTTTATCATTTATATCTGTATAAACTTGGGGCACATTCTTAACCTTTCAAGGGTCAATTTCTAGTTCCCTTATATTAAAATGGTGACACTTATCTCATAGACTATGGGGGTATTAAAGAGCAAGTCCATGTAAAAGAGTTTAGCATGCCACCTAGCACCTAGTAAGCACTCAGTAAATACACTTTAGGTAATTTATTTTAAGATTTTATATGTGATTGGTAGATTTCATGCAGTATTAAAGTTTTTTTTAATAAGTTATTTTGTTCAAACAGCTTTTTCTTGAATTAATTCTAACTAGGATATATCTTCTCAAGAATCACAGTGTGGGTCCCAGCTTTGATATGTTGGCTTTTAAGGTTTCAACCACTAGATGGTGATATTTGATTGTGTAGCTAAGTGGCTTCATTTTTTTTCTTGTGAGTATTAGTGTGTATGTGTGTGAAGCTAGAATATAATTAGAATTTACCATGAATTTTGTTCCTTGTCTAGAAAAGCATACTTACCAAAGTGAACTTGAAGGTGACCTGGCTGTGTGAAACACGTTCTGTTGAGTGCCAACCTGAATATATTTAATGACTGTGATCTTGCCTCTTATTCTTTGGAAGAGAATAGATGCAGTCAGTGTAGAATGCCTTTATTTTCTCACCACCACATCTCCTAATCTGAGTGCATCTGCATCCAAGCCATCTGCGTTCACTGTGTTGTAATGAAGTGCCCCTTCTTTTTTCAAAGGCCCACCCCTCCACTTGTGCACTAGACTTCATCTCTCTTGCCTTTTCAGGATTATTGTTCCTAAAACCCCCTTTCATTTTGATGTCATCTGTTGTCTTCTCTCTCTCTCTCTCTTTTTTTACCCTATTTTTTTTTTTTACTGAATTATAGTTGATGTACAATATTATATAAGTTACAGGTGTACAATATAGTGATTCACAAGTTTTGAAGGTTATACTCCATTTGTTATTATAAAATAATGGCTGTATTCCCTGTGTTGTATACATAATAGTTTGTGCCTTCTATTCCCCTACCCCTTATTGCCCCCTCCCCCCCGCGGCTCCCTCTCACTGGTACACAGACATACCCTGATAGCATCCATTTAAAAACCTTCCCTTGACTCCACACAGCCTACCATTTCTTTGCTCCCCCTTCACAACAAACTCCATTTCTTGATGAATCATCCTCTCAGTCCATTCCAGTCAAGTTGCTGTCCTCACTAATCCACTGAAACCACCCTTCTAAAGGTTGTTGATGACCTCCATGTTGTCAAATCCCGTCTTCATGTCTTGGTTCTCATTTAGTATGCCTCTTGGTATTCCACACAGCTGAGCACTCCCTTCTTAAATATATTGCCCTCTAATCTGCAACACCACACTCTCATGAGTTTCCTTTTGTGTCAGTGTCCACTGCTTGTTCATCTTCTTTGCTTGCTGTTTTCTTTTGCTCGTTTTCATTTTCTAAATATTAGTGGGCCACAGTATTTAGACAATAACTTTTTTCTTTTCCATATACGTTCTTGTCCTTCTTGAACCTATGTAGTCTCTTACTTTCGGTACCATCTCTATGCCAATCACTACAGCCTGCAGTGCTGTCCTCCCACCTCAATTCCAGACCCTCTGTCTCCCATGCTTGCTTTATACCCACTCGGATCTCTAATTAGTATCTCAAACTTAACATGTACTGAGCTGAACTCTTGATTTTTCTCCCCAACATCTTGTCCTTTCCAATCTTGCCCATGTCAGTAATAAAAGGTGCCACGATTTACCCAGTTACTGAAGCCCAAAAGCCAGGAGTCATCTCTGCTGGTTTATGTGCCATTCCAGAGCTAATAAGCCCCACTCAACTCCAAAACCCTGCTCTTGAGACAGCTCATGGTATTCTTTTTTTAAATGTTTTTTAAAAATTGAAGTGTAGTTGATTTACAATGTTGTGTTAGTTTCAGGAATACAGCAAAGGTATTCAGTTTATGTATATATATATTTTTTCAGATTATTTTTCATTATAGGTTCTTACAAATATTCTTATTACCATAAAGTCCTGGCAGCTGCTGCTGTCAGCACAGACCAGAGAGTCCCTATGTACGGTGCTAACTGATAATGAAAGACCATCACACCTTGACACTGGCCAGGTTGGACCTATAGGTGCTTCAGAGGCACTGGGTCACACACCCAGAAGTGTGAGTGGGTTAAAGCCTTGTGGGGCTGACTTTGATCTAGGGGAGACAGGATATGGGAGGGAGGCTGCAGATAAATTCTTTTTCCTCCTTTCGCCACTGGACTGTTTCCAATACAAAGAGGTTTCATACTGTCTCTGAAGTTCTACAAGATTAACAATCATCTGTGTTTGTTTTAAAGCTGTTGTCAGCTTAACATATGCCTTATATTTATTCTCCCTCCTTCCTGCCTCACTTTTCTTTCTTTTTTTTTTCCCCCTTGGATCCTATTCCCCACACAGCGTTAGCCTATAAGCTTAGGCCTCAGGCTTTATTTCCCAGGTAACCCAAGCTAAGATATCATCCTGGATTCCTTTCTTTTTTTCACTCCTCATATCCAATCCAAGTTGAGATGATTTTACTTTTTAATATATTCTAAATCACTTCTATCCTCCCTTCTGTTTTCATGGCTGTCATCCTAGTCTAATCTACTGTCAGCTCTCACCTAGATTCCTCTGGTAGTCTGCTAACTAACAGGCCTCTCTGTGCTCATTCTTATACCCCCACAGTTCGTTCTCCTCCCCTGGGCCTGACTGACCTTTTCAAAATGTAAAGCAATTCATGTCTCTGTGTTGCATGGAAACTTTATGGATTCATCACTCATACAGTGAAATCCACACTCACAGCTATGGGCTACGTTTCACGATCATGGCTTTGGACTACCTCTCTGGCCTCGCAATCCCCTTCCTCCTTGTTCTATAGCCATGCTCGTTTTCTTTTCTTTTTTTTTTTTTTTTTTTTGCGGTGCGCGGGCCTCTCACTGTTGTGGTCTCTCCCGTTGCAGAGCACAGGCTCCAGATGCGCAGGCTCAGCGGCCATGGCTCACGGGCCCAGCCGCTCTGCGGCATGTGGGATCCTCCCGGACCGGGGCACGAACCCGTGTCCCCTGAATCGCCAGGTGGGCTCTCAACCACTGTGCCACCAGGGAAGCCCTTGTTTTCTTTTCTTTTTTTTTTTTTTTTTTTTTTTTTGCTGTATGCGGGCCTCTCACTGCTGTGGCCTCTCCCATTGCAGAGCACAGGCTCCGGATGCGCAGGCTCAGCAGCCATGGCTCACGGGCCCAGCCGCTCCGCGGCATGTGGGATCTTCCCGGACCGGGGCACGAACCCATGTCCCCTGCATCGGCAGGCGGACTCTCAACCACTGTGCCACCAGGGAAGCCCTCGTTTTCTTTTCTTGCCTCAAAAAAATGGGGTGTTTGATCCTGCCTTGGGCTCTTCCTTTGTCTGGAATGAACTTCTCCAGATTTTCCATTGGCTAGCAGCTTTTTGTCATTCAGCTCTCAGCTCAGATGCCTTCCCAGAGAGACCTTTTCTGACCATGCATTCACCCCCTATTACATCCATCTATGTGTTTTTCATCATGGCACTTAACCATGTTTTAACTTACTTTTGTTGTCTTTCTGTGCCTTCTTCACACACATACACCGTCTAGAATGTAAGCTCTAGAAGAGTCGTAGGGTCCTTTTATATCTTATTGAATGCGGCATCCTCAGTACCTGAATACTACCTGACCCAGAGTAGGAGTCTGCTCTGGTGCTCAATAAACGTTTATTAAATGAATAAGCTGGTAACTGTATAGCTCATTAAACTTGATGCTACAGTAAATTACAAATATAATTGGGAGCAAAGTAGCTAAACACCTTGATATTTCTATCTTGTGATAAGCGTGCTGACTTATTTGGCTTAATCACCAGCTGTCCTTTTTTTTAATTTATTAAAAAAAATTTTTAACATCTTTACTGGAGTATAATTGCTTTACAATGGTGTGTTAGTTTCTGCTATATAACAAAGTGAATCAGCAGCTATACATATACATATATCCCCATAGTTCCTCCCTCTTGCGTCTCCCTCCCACCCTCCCTATCCCACTCCTCTAGGTGGTCACACAGTCAGCTCGGTGCTTTGTGACCAGCTGTTCTTTACCTCAGTGTAGGGTATTATCTCACCCCACCCTTGGGCAGTCCCTGGAACTATTCACTCTGCTTCCTTCTTTGTGCTAGTTTGGTTGCATACTGTTAAGGTTGTCTTTAAACTGGCTGAATCAGACTTTGGTCACTTATTAACCATAGTGACTTTAAACCAAGTTTTTATCTTTTAATGTTTCCTATCCAGCAGCTGCAGTAGGGCTATGCCTGTTCGGTCTGTTCCAAACCAAAGTTGAATTAAGAGATACGCTGTGGAGCTTACGAGAGACCATTGATTTATTAGCTGCCAAGTTTCCTGTGATCCAAAAGTGGAGGAACTAGATGGTGCCACCTTTTATTTGTAGGCCAGGAGAAGTAAATCAAAGAGGAAATGAGAAATGAGGGAGGGGAGGGAATTCACCAATCCGACAGTAGTGAAGTAAATGCCCACCAGTTCTTGCTTCTCTTTAGCCAGTGGAAAGCAGCTCAGTTGTTCCTTTAAACCTTTGTCTGCCTTGGTGAACAAAGCACGTTTCATTTGGCAGTGCCTCTGCTAACAGCAGTGGCTATGTTTTCAAAACCAAAACAGTGCAACGGGAAGAGGCCATGTTTCTTTTTGCCTCAGATCTGTGTCTTTGCACAGATTTGCACATGTGTGTTTGTATGTGTGGGCATGTTTGCATGCCTGCCTAATGAAAAGAGAAAACAGAACTAGGGATGGTCAGTGTCATCTTGAACTTCTTGGTTTATTTTGTACTTTGGGACAACTTAAACTTAGGTGCATAAGCAGCTTTGTGGCAGTGGGTGGGATGAGCTGGCCTGATTCTTAGGAATAATGCTCTTGGCATTGTGGGCAGGACAGTGTCTTGTTGTGCAGGATTGCCTTTTGCCTTGCAGGATGTTAACATCCGTGAACCCCTGCCACTAGTGCCTCCAAGTCTTAGTGACAACCAAAAAGTCCTCTATAAATTGCCATACATGCCCTCCATGGGGTGATAACTGCCCCTGGTTGAGTTAGGCAGAAAATAGGACTGAAAGAAAAAAGGGCATTTGACACATGGGGCAGTTTAACAGTGGTTGGCCCAAGTAGAGTAGGTGTTGGCAAACCTTAGTCTATTTTTATAAATAAAGTTTTACTGGGACACAAACATGTACTTTTGTTTGTGTATTGTCTGTGGCTGATTTTGTGCTACAACAGAATTGAGTAGTTGTGTCAGAGACAATATGTCCCACAAAGCCTAAAATATTCACTGTATGGACCATTACTACGCTGACCTTGGCTTTAGGCCCTTCCTCAAAAGCCACAATGATGCCTGAAACCTTAGACATCCCAGGGTCATAAGGTACCTATAATTCTAATCTCTTGATTCTTTCTACCCATATTGCTATTCCCCTAGTCTTGGGAATTTCTTGTAATTTCTGTACATGGAATGGTGAGATGAAACAAAGTAAGAAGTAAGGTGTTTGCTACTTTTGTCTTAGGGTAGAATTTGTTTTTATGTCTTTCCATCTTTTTTTTTTTTTTAATGTGTTGTAAGCATGCTAGCTTCTGTCCTCTTTTCATGTCTTCCATGCTTCCCTCTGCTGCTTTCCAAGACTTCTCTTGGAGAAGGTAGGACAAATGAGATAGGTAGAATCTGTGATATTAGCACCTTCTGTGTGCCCAGTCATGTTCTGGGTGTTGTAGAGAATACAAGCAAATCCACCCTTTGGTCCCTGAACTCATTAGTAAAGAGAAGATAGAAATACATGGAAGAATTAGAGAAAAATTAAAAGAAAACAATATTGGGGTAGTTAGAGGCATTGTTCAGGTAGTTATAAGAGCTAGCTTCAAATCCTGGTTTGTGTAGGCTTAGTACCATGTGCCTTTGGACTAGTCCTGTAGTTGCTCTCTACTTTTGTTTCTTCCATCAGTAAAATGAAAACAAGTAATGCCAATCTTATAGGACTTTTTGTGAGCACTAAGTGAATTAACTTTTTACGAAAATAATTGTATGTTAAGTAATTGTATGGAAAGTGCTTTGTAAAACATAAATTACTTTAGAAATATAAGTGTGACTGTGTGGTCAGTTAAGTGGTACTCATGGTCTTCATGAGAAAAGGGGATTTTCACTTGGTCTTAGAGGAGAGAGAGCTTTTGACTAGGTGAGGAGGGGGAGGAACAGGAACCTAAATGTGCACATGTTTGTACACGAAGGAACCCATACGAACAAAGGAGTGATATGTAGGTAGAGACGGGGCAAAGACGCAGCTAAGTGAAGCAGAGGTGTGGTGGGGAGAAAAAAGACTGGACAGATAGGCTAAGACTGGGAGACATAGACTTGCTACTGTTAAATCCTGTGGAATTTACTACTATACTATTAGTTAGAAAATTATGAGTCTAAAGATTATTATGAAGCAACAATTTAATTTTCCAGAGAAAGAAGGTAGAACATAACATACTTCCAAAGTTTTTCATGTTGTGTCTATAATAACATTTGCAAATATTATTTAGAGACAAGCTTATAATCACCTGTAATATGCCTAAGAAGTACAAACGTGTTTTTTTAGGTGACACAGTTAATGCTTTTAGAGGTAGTACCATTAATACTTAGTGGATAATAGCACCAGGGAACTAAATTTCTTTAATGTTGTATATACATTTTGTTAAAAACATTATAGATGATAGCTATAAATAATCAAAAATGGGTATTAAATTATAGTAAGCATTGTTGAGTGTCATATACTTTTTTTTCTCCATTATCTATTATGTATGAAACCTTTTCTAATGTTTTTCTGAGGTGTACCCTACATGGTCATGCAGATTTTGTACTTTAGCAAGTTGCTGGATTTAATTGCTAATCCTTTATTTAGGATTTTTACATTCATCTTATGGACTAAAAATTCTTCAGTGATCACTAGGATTAATTCTCATTTCTCAAATAATGTATCTTTCTTAGGACAAAAGTATACTTTATTTTTATTGCTAGATTCTCCAAATATGCTGAAATGCATTAGGACTCTTAAGACTACATTTCTAATTGTGGAATTTAAAATTTTGGATTAGGCAGTGGCTGCTATTTTCCAGTCAGGGCCCCTCCCATACTGTCCCAGTTCGTCCTGTGTTAGCTGATACAGCTGCATATACTTTGGTGAGCAAAATACCTATTGCACTGTCTACATAGAGCTTTTAGTTTAAATAAGCACAGAGATAAATATAAAGTTTCAAATAGTTTTACAAAGATAAATAACCGGGTACCATGAGCCAGAGTGGTTTAGATAAGGGGTCACAGAAGGCTTCTCCAAGGAAGCAAGAAGACAAATGATTGAGTTCATCCAGGCGAAGGGAGTTCTACTTATTGTTTTGCCTTTATTGTGATTTTATCATATTTATCATTAAAATAAGGGAACTACTGATTTATTTGTAAATGTTTTTATTTAATCCAAGTTATACTAGAATTAATTCCTGGTGAATTTTATTTTGTGACATGTATGTGTATGCATGCTAAACAAATGAGTAATATAGGTGGTAAAATATTTCAAATGATTTTTGTATCTAAAGTAAAAATTGGGATATTAAAATGATGACTTTTTAGAAATTTTTCAGAAAATTCTCATTGCCTAGTGTAGCAAGGAGTAGAACAGGGTAGTTGCTTTCAATACAGTAACAACTAAGAAACGTCCTGGACTAGTTAGACGTTGGCATTCTTGTTTCAATTTGCTTTGGAAAATGACCTTTATTCAGTGTTTGTGCACTTCCATGTAATTTCAGAGGACCTTCCTACTGTTTCCAGAGTGAATTGATCTGCCGTAAATTGTTTGTTCTTGTCTATAATAAATTAGAAACTTTTAAAGACATGTTTGTTCTTTTGTGTAAGTAAATTGTTTAAATTATTACTGAAAGTAGACTTTGTGACTTAACCTAATCCTGTGTCCACATAATTTCAATAAGTGATAGTGACTAAAATTCAGAGCAGTTTAGTATAAAATAAAGTATATTTATATCATGTCTCTTGCTCTTGCCTAGTAAAAACATACTGGGACTCCAGTCTCAGCATCATCTCAATACTTCTTCCTGTTTCAGATCCCCTTTCCTTCCATATGACTGTCTTGAGAGAATATGCAATTAGGTAGTATATTTTTTTCTTTCATTGTTTCTGCTTCTTTTTTTTCTTCCTTTCTGAGCCTATCTGAAGTTGGGAGAAGTTAAGTTCCTTATTATGAATGCTCATTGTATGGAACTGCACATTATTTTCTCCTTGCTTTCTTCAGAATGTTATTCTAAATTCTAGACAGAAAAATTCAAAGTAATTTATGGAGAGGTTTTTTTTTTTTTTGGTTTAATTCAGGGAATTGACCATTGTCTAAAACTTGGAACCTGATCTACCTACATTGGAAATCACACAATTTTTAGTCAAATCTCAACAAATTTCAACATCATTATAATTTCTCTATGAAAGCTCCCACAAAATCAAGGAAGCAAACTAAACTTTAATTTCAAATATTATATACTGAACTTACAATAACAAAATCTAAACTAAGCCAGAAAAGTTATTTCTATCGTTAAACATTTTGGGGAAACAATGATTATAAATGTTAGAAAACAATATAAAATAAGGTGAAAACTGTAATGTTCTTTTAAAAATTTTTTTTAAGATTTATTTATTATTAATTAATTAATTAATTTTTATTTATTTATTTTTGGCTGTGTCGGGTCTTAGTTGCAGCACACAAGATCTTCGTTGAGGCATGCAGCATCTTTCGTAGCAGTGCGGGGGCTCTTCGTTGTGGTGCTCCGGCTTCTCTCTAGTTGTGGTGTGTGGGCTCCAGGGTGCCTGGGCTCTGTAATTGTGGCATGCAGGTTCCAGGGTGTGTGGGCTCTGTAGTTTGTGGCACGTGGGCTCCAGTTGAGGGGCGCAAGCTCAGTAGTTGTGGCACGTGGGCTTAGTTGCCCCGCAGCATGTGGAATCCTAGTTCCCTGACCAGGGTTCGAACGTGCATCCCCTGCATTGTAAGGTGGATTCTTTACCACTGGACCACTAGGGAAGTCCCCTTTAATGTTCCTGACGATATAGTTTTCAGTAAGGAAATAAAATGATGAATCATATATTAGCTGCTGATTTACTGAAATGTAGCTGTGTAGGAATAGCTTTTAAATTTGTTTTGGTATTTCCACATGAGCACATAAAATTGTTTTTTTTGTTTGTTTGTTTGTTTTGCGGTATGCAGGCCTCTCACTGTTGTGGCCTCTCCCACTGCGGAGCACAGGATCCGGACGCGCAGGCTCAGCGGCCATGGGTCACGGGCCTAGCCGCTCCGCAGCATGTGGGATCTTCCCGGACCGGGGCACGAATCCGTGTTCCCTGCATCGGCAGGCGGACTCTCAACCACTGCGCCACCAGGGAAGCCCCATAAAATTGTATGATAGAAGTCTATCATGATATTAGTGGAAAGTGGTGATCAATATGTTTAGTTACAATTTATTTGACATTGACAAAAATGCTCTAACATTTCCTCTTAAATGCAGTCAGTCCTCATTCATGGATTTTGGATTTGTGAGTTCACTTACTCAGTACAATGTATTTGCAACACCAAAATCAGTACTCATGGTGCTTTCCCATCTGAGTTCCCAGCTGAGTCAAACAAGGCAATGCTCCCTCTGCCTTTGTGTTTTACCTCTCATAGTAAAAACAAGCATACTCTCTGTGGTCTATTTAGTGTTATGTTTTCCACTTTTTTTTTTCCTTTTCTTGATGATTTTGCTGTTTAAAAAGGCCCCGAAGTGTAGCGCAGAAGTGCTGTCTAGTGTTGTTAAGCCCAAGAAGGCTGTGATGTGCCATATGGAGAAAATACGCATGTTAGGTAAGCTTCATCCAGGCCTGAGTTACAGTGCTGCTGGCCACGAGTTCAGTGTTAGTGAATCAGCAATGTATATTAAAGATGTCTTTAAACAGAAACGGACATAAAACAGGGTTATATGTTAATCAATTGATAAAAATGTGACCAGAGGCTTGCTGGAACTTAACCTTAGAACCAATGATTCAGTATTCATTAATTCAGTCTTTATGGTGACTTTATAGAACAAAACTACTGGGAATGGGAATCAGTTATATCTAGAATAAAGCTTTTGAGTTTAGCAGTGTTTTCGTGTATGCAACTTTTCTTTTGCCAAGAATTTAAATAATCAGGACAAGTAATTAAAATTTACTTTAAAGCTGCATAAAATCTAGAAGTGTGATTCAGCAAAGATAAAATTATGTTCAACATCATTTGTCATTTGTTGTTTCATATTCTTCTCCCCTCACTCAAATTAACTTAGTATATTAATGTATCTATTTTTACTCACTGAACATTTATTTAGTGCTTTTGTTAGGCATTGATGCCACAAAGAAAATATTAGGTAAGCATCTTTTGGGGGGCAACACAAAGAGGGAACCTGTTTTGATATGGAGTAAAGAGTACAGTTTTAGAGAGTTCCTTGGATGATATAAAAGGAGGGCGTTTAACTAAATGGGGGAATGGAAGAATTAAAGCGTGTTTTACAAGATTTTTGGGAGGAGATAGCATCAGAACAGTCATAAAAGGTAAATGGAAATCAGCTGAAGAAGGAGCAGAACAATGTTCCATTGGTAGGAATCTGCATGTGCAAAGCCAACAAGAGGCCAGAGGAAATCTCTCCCTTTGGAGTGTCAAAAATAGTTCAGTAGAACTGGAAGGAGCATAATGCACAGCGTCAGTGAAAGGCGCGTCTAGAGGACAATGGGGATTTGGAGCCGAGACGTGTCTGTTGGATGTCTAGTGAAATTTAAGAGGCCTGAACTTGAGTGTCTTGAAGGTAACCCAGAGCTATTGAAATATTTTTATCAGTAGGTGAACTCATCAAAACTATGTTTTGGAAATTTTTTTCTGAGATAGAGTAGAAAATGGATTGGAGTCAGGCAAGACTGATCTCAGGAAGACTGGTTTATTGAATTTTTGACCATCCTGGAAGGCTGAGGACCTACACTAGTAGCAGTGACAGTGGATTAAAGAAATTGAATTAGAGAATTGAAGACTAATGTGACCTAGAGCAGGGAAAAGTATAGTCAAGAATGGCTTCAGGATTTTCTTAATGCCTCGGTGGTGCTGTTCTTTAAGTCAGGGATATACGGGTAGAGTAAATTTGGAGTAGGAGATGATGGTGAGTTCAGTTTAAACACATTGTGTTTGAGATATGTCAATCACCTCTTTTTTTAAAAAAAATTTATTTATTCATTTATTTATTTATTTTTGGCTGTGTTGGGTCTTCGTCTCTGCGTGCGGGCTTTCTCTAGTTGTGGCGAGCGGGGGCTGCTCTTCGTTGTGGCTCAGGCTTCTCATTGCGGTGGCTTCTCTTGTTGCAGAGCACCAGCTCTAGGTGCACAGGCTTCAGTAGTTGTGGCACGTGGGCTCAGTAGTTGTGGCTCGCGGGCTTTAGAGCACAGGCTCAGTAGTTGTGGCACATGGGTTTAGTTGCTCCTTGGCATGTGGGATCTTCCGGGACCAGGGCTCAAACCCAGGTCCCCTGCATTGGCAGGTGGATTCTTAACCACTGTTCCACCAGGGAAGTCCCTGTAAATCACCTCTTGATCTTATATTCTTATATGCGTGATCTTCTCATTTCTCTTGTTGGTATTCACAGAAAAACTTCCCAAGTGAGTCATTCATTGTCCCTACTTTTTTACTTCCACTTCACTATTCAGTCTGGCTTCCATTCCCACCATTCCAACAATACTGTTTTGGTCAGTGTCACCAATGACCTGCATGATATTAGAGCTTTCTGAAGTATTCATTACAACTCGTCACTGTCTCCGTGACAGACTTCTCTCTTGGTTTCTATAAAATCACACACACTCCTGAATTTTCTCCTTCCTTTCTTTCTCTGCTTCTCAGTCATCTTTGCTGGTCCTTCCTTCTTTGCTTCTCTCCACATTTTGAAGACTCCAGCCCTGGTATCTTTTCTCTTTCTTATCTACTCTCTTCTTAAGTGATCTTTCCCAGATCCATGTTTTGTTTAATTTATTCTTAAAATTTTTAATGAAAAGAAAAAGGCAATGAAATATACTCATGATTTTTAAAAAGCAAATGCAGTAATAACTAAGGATACACAGTGAAGAGTCTTACCCTTACTCCTGTCCCCTAGCCTATTATTTCACTTTCCCAGAGGCAGCCACAGTTACCAGTTTCTTGATATCCTGCCAAGATAATCTTTATATTTATAAGCATGTGGGTCTATAGATCTTTTAAAACATCATTAATGGTAGCATTCGAAATATAATATATATACCATTCTCTCCCTTGTATTTTTAACTTAATACATCTTAGAGATCTTTTTTTTTTTTTGGTGGCTGTATGGGTCTTCGTTGCTGCACATGGGCTTTCTCTAGTTGTGGTGAGCGGGGGCTACTCTTCGTTGCCATGCACGGGCTTCTCATTGCGGTGGCTTCTCTTGTTGCAGAGCACGGGCTCTAGGCACACAGGCTTCAGTAGTTGCAGCACGCGGGTTCAGTAGTTGTGGCACATGGGCCCTAGAGTGCGTGGGCTCCAGTAGTTGCAGTGCGTGGGCTCAGTAGTTGGGGCATGCAGGCTCTAGGGTGCGTGGGCTTCAGTAGTTGTGGTGCATGGGCTGTAGAGTGCAGGCTCAGTAGTTGTGGTGAACGGGCTTAGTTGCTCCACGGCATGTGGGATCTTCCCGGACCAGGGATCGAACCTGTGTCCCCTGCATTGGCAGGCAGATTCTCAACCACTGTGCCATAGGGAAATTCCTTTTTTTTTTTTCATGGCTGTGTCGTAGGTCTCTTACTATCCAGACTCTTACTATCTGAAATCAGAAACCAGAAAGATTTGGATATGAAGGGGTACTTGTATTTCATTATATGATGTTCTATAATGTATTTAACCTTACCTCTTTTGAAAAAGAACGTTTTCATCTTTAATTTTTACAAATGATATAGTGGGTATCCTTTCAAAGATATAAGTGTGCACACATACAGGTCAGTCCAAGAAAGATTTATAGAAATGAAATTGCTGGATCAAACTGGATGTGCATTTAAAAAAACATAGTTTACTTTTTTTCCCTTTTTGTTTTTGAGTATATTGTTATCAAGCAGCAAACTTGGCTTTTAATGATTGTGTACATGTGTGTATGTAGAAAGATAGGGGACATGCTTATAACTTTCCATTAAAAACTGTTTTCTAACTTTTTATTGAGAAAATTTTGAAACATACAAAAAAGTTGAAAATTACAGTGAACATTTGTTTACCCACCACCTAGATTCAGCATTGTTATCTTGACATATTTGCTTTCTCTGTATATGTTTTATGAACCATTTGATAATAAGTTACAGACATCATGAAAGCTTATCCCTGAAAACTTCTATATGAATTTTCTATCAATAAGGACAATTCCAAAATAACCATAATATAACTAGCATGTAAGACAACAATAATTTCCTAATATTTTTTAGTATCCCATACGTATTTAGTTTTGCAGTTGTCCATAAAATGTTTTTTATAGCTGATTTTTTGGCTGAAGATCCAGTCAAGACTCATACGTCGTTACCAGTTGTTAGGTGTTTTTAGTCTCTTTCAATTTAGAGCTGGGTCTGAGACTACATACAGTTAGTGGATCAAACTTTGTATGCCATCTATTTTTCTAAATAAAGTTAAGTCAGGCAGCTATAATTGAAGTTCAGGTTTTTTTTGCTAGAATATTCATGGTGTTGTTTACTTTCTGTTGCATCACATCATGATATATATAATATCTGGGTGTCCCTTTAGTGATGCTAAGATCAGTTACAGCATTCAGGGGAATATCAGCCTTATCTTCCATTGTACAGTTCTGCATCAATCTTTTCCCTAATGATTTTAGCATCCACTGATGGTCATCATTTAGATCCATCTAGATCCATTATTTCATAAGTGATGATTTTTAAAATTCTAATATTTCTCCTGCATTTATTAGCTGTTTTTTCTCCCCGTTAAGAACTTTCCTTCATCAGCATTTGTTTAGAGGTTTATTTTTATGTTTAAGTTGTTGAAGGAAAAGTTTTTTGTCCCTTACAAAGGTTTTGAAAATAGTGTTCCTGTACATGTCCTCTTATTGTTTACAGTAGTTTAAGAGTAGTTGTTCATTTGAAGTAGAGCTTTTAAGTGTATGTTTGTGTGTGTGTGCGTGCACCTGCATATATTTTGGATACTAGATTGAGGAGAGAATATATGAGAGGCTGCTGCTGTATTTGTTTTTCACTATAAGGATTTCCCCTTTTTTCTATACGACCAAAATTTTAAAATTATAATTCTAATTGTTAAACACCTAGGCTAGTTTCAGAGGATTAAAAAACCTGAATATGATTTGTATTTCAGATATAATCTTTTTATACTTAAAAAGTACTAGTGTCATTTGAATTCTTTTTTTTTTTTTTTTTTTTTTTTTTGCTGTACACGGGCCTCTCACTGTTGTGGCCTCTCCCGCTGCAGAGCACAGGCTCCGGATGCGCAGGCTCAGCAGCCATGGCTCACGGGCCCAGCCACTCTGCGGCATGTGGGATCTTCCCAGACCGGGGCACGAACCCGTGTCCCCTGCATCGGCAGGCGGACTCTCAACCACTGCGCCACCAGGGAAGCCCTGAATTCTTGATTAGTTTAGAGATTGCTAATTCTGATAACTAAACCAACCTGGAACTGTCCCTTGTGCGTCTGGCATATTAATAGAAAATCTGAAGGGGAGTTGTATAGACGAGTAAATATAATACTTATTTTTCCCTCAGTGGCTTTTTTTCTTAATTGAAAGAAATCAGTGTGAGTGATATCTTGAGTTATACAACCTTCCTTCTAAGGTGATCTCATTTCCAGTCAGCTTGACATCAAATATAATATGTGTATTCTGTTTGACCTCCAAAATACATTTTTTCTTCTTTAATAATTATTATTCGTGGCACACTTTCTTCCAAAAGAGAATTGTAATGGCCAAAGGGTAACTTTTTCCCAGCTTTATTGAGATATAATTGATATATAACACTGTGTAAGTTTAAGGTGTACAATGTGATGATTTGAACATGTATATTTTTCAAAATGATTCCCACAGTAAGGTTAATTAACACATCCATCACCTCATGAAATTACTTTGTTTGTGTGTGGTGAGAACATTTAAGATCTACTCTCTTAGCAACTTTCAAGTATGTGATACAGTCCTGTTAACTAGAGTGACCACACCATGCTGTGCATTATGTCTCTAGAACTTATTCATCTTATAACTGGAAGTTTATACCAAAGGGTTACTTTTAATATCTAACAAGGGAGGATCCATTTGGAACAGTAGTAATCAGTCTTTAAGTATTATGCTGTAGAGGGAAGCATTTGATTATTTCAGGACCTGAGAAGATGTTTTGTGTATGTGTTATATACGTTATATTAAAATATACTGGAAGGGTATACAATAAAATGTTAACTGTATTAACTTTGGTTATGATCTTTGGGTGGTGAAATTGTGTCTTTAATTTCTGTGTGTGTCTGTGTGTGTGTGTGCGTGCACGTGCACACATACCCACGCCTACTTTCCTCTGTTATCTGGTTCTTCTCTATTTGTATACCCAGGGAAAATTTTTTTATATCAAAACAGGTATCATTTACTCAGGTAAAGAATATAAGGAAGACCTGATTTAAGAATATTTTTTGTTTAAAAAAATACTGAATACCAATATAAGCCACCAGTGCAATTTATAGTTGCCAGCACAGATTTGCTGTCTTAGCTGCCTTAAAAGATGTACATGTGCAGATCAAGGAAGGAAGAGGTCCATTGGAATCTGCAGGCCCTGTCTTCCTCCTCCTTCCCTTTTCCTCCTCTCTGCAAGCTGTGGTTTTTATCCCTGTTTAAGAGTCTGCCAGTAAAGTTCAGACCTTCTCTTTCCTTCTCTGTGTCTTTCTTTTTCTTTGCTAAGTGCAATACCAGGTGAAGTCCTTGTATCTTTTCTCTCCATCCTTTTTAAGAGGGACTTCTGGCTTAAAGGAAGCTGCTTTATCTGAAGGGGCTGGGAAAGAAAAGACTAAGAATGGGCCCCTTTAGGCATTAGTATATGAATCCAAGCAGTGTGACCTGATAGGTGGTGATGCTACAGAAGGAGCTAGTTAATTAATTCTGTAGAGTTAATGGTATTTTAATAGAATAATTAGAATTCATAAACAAAGAATTTTAATGGTACCTGAAAAGATACTTAAATGTCTTACTTTGAAGTGCATTTGGTGGGTCTAAGCTAACACTGACATGACAATTATTTTAAAATAATTGTGAGCCTCAGGTTCCCATTCAGGGTAACTAGAAAGTAACAGTGGGACACAGTGGTTTAGCCAACGTGTGTATATCACGTGCTAAGCAGAGTTTGTGTGGAGAATTGTGTGCCAGCCACTCAAGCCTGTGCAGGCCAGGCTAGTGGGTATAGCCTGACTCTGCACAGAAGTGCCAGGGCCCGTGGAAAGCAGAGCAATGCATGGCGCACTCCAAAAGGATCTCTGAGTGAGATGGAAGGAGGAGCACTGAAGGACAGTGGCCAGTGAGACGGCATGTCTCCACTATTACTTCCCACTTGGGGGACCCTGGCTCTAGACAGGTGCTTGAGTTTGGCAAAATCCTTGATAGAGAAGTAATTTTCACTTAGTGGAGCTTTTTTTTTTTTTTTTTTTTTTTTTTTTTTGCGGTACACGGGCCTCTCACTGTTGTGGCCTCTCCCGTTGCGGAGCACAGGCTCCAGACGCGCAGGCTCAGCGGCCATGGCTCATGGGCCCAGCCTCTCCGCGGCATGTGGGATCATTCCCGGACCAGGACACAAACCCGTGTCCCCTGCATCGGCAGGCGGACTCTCAACCACTGCGCCACCAGGGAAGCCCAGAAGCTCTTAAAGATTTGATTTGTGTCCTAAGCATAGGTCTGTTGCAGGCAGAGACAGGGGAAAACATACAGCATTGTGGTAGCACATCATAAAAATGAGGTGAATAATGGTCTCTCTGTCTTTAGATCATTGGTAGTTCCTAAAATTTGAGTAGTCTTTCACCCAGAGTTAAACAGTCTTCAAGCAAATACCTCCTCGGGGCTCAGCAGGGACCCGTTAGGGAAGAAGATATTAACAGTGGTTCTGATAATCATTTCTGCGTATTCAGATGTGGTTTGTCTAGAAACAAAGACTGCCAGCCATTGTGGGGTGAATCTTCAGCTTATTGTTATATTGATACCTTATCCTGCTGCTACAGAATAACAGTAGCAATTGCTACAACCCATGTGGCGGTTAAGGCAGGCTTTCTGTAGTGCACTTGTGCGCACTGTCCACCCTCACCCCTGCTGCTAGCCATGGAGTTGGCAGTGTGGCAAAATTATTCTAAGATAGCTGCCGCCCTTTTGCCGTATGCCATGGTGGCACAGGACCCTGGAAATGGTATTGCCATTTGTATTATTTACTAGTAAAGGAGTGCTGTAGCAAGGTGGAAGCAGAGATAGAGAATGTACTTTTTTATGTTTTTCAGCTTTGTATTTTCTACCAGATTCTGCCTTTATTTCTTTAGTTTTCTGCTCCCTGCTTAAATAATAATCAGTGCAGGTTAGCCCACATTTTGGTTGTTATGTTTGGTTTGGATCTTCACATAGAAGGTAGGAAATGATACACTAGAATACATAGAGGAAAGGAAGGGTAGCAAGAAGAGATTTAAGAGAAGACAGTACATGATAGGGCTTAATATCACAAGAGAGGTCTTATCAGTGGTTCTGAACTCTGGTTTTTATTAGCATAACTTGGGGAACTTTAAAAAAATACAGATGCCTGGGCCCTACTCCAAGAATTTGTTTTCATTGATCTGAGACAGGGACCAGCATATACGTGTGTGTGTATGCGTGTGTGTGTGTGCACGCACGTGTATTTTTTTCCCCTCCAAAACCTCCCTAGATCATCTGTATGTAGCCAGGAATGAAAACTGGTGGATTATATATTTTCTCTTTAGCTCTAGAAGGGAGAATGAGTAGCATTGAGGAGAAGGTACAGGATAGAAAGTTTCAGCTCATTATAATGAAGAATATTCTAGTAATTTGAACTTTGTCCTCCTAGAAATAATCAGGTATACATGAGTTAACTGCTTGGGAAGGATGCTGTGAAGGTAACTGCTTTGGATAATATGCAGGACTTAGTCATTCCTTAATTTTATTTAAAAAAAAAAGTGCTACTGTGCTTCTGCAGATTTGGCATGGAGTATGCTAAGATCAGTTTGGGGCATATTCAGTTTGAGATGTCTGTAGGGAATCTAGGTAGAGGTGTTAGCTCAGAAGAGAGTTGTGACTGGGAGAACATCAGTGAAAAGATGATAGTGGAAATCACTGTCTTCATACTGTTTTTCATTCATGTGACCCATATCTTATAAACTTACCATTTATTGATAGTGATAAATAAGACATGGTCCCTGTGTTCTTGGAGCTTATAGACAAAAAGTCTTAAAACTGAAGAATCTTTACAGAATGACCTGGCAACATCTTAAATTGTCACCTCTGTCAGCTAGATTGCTGCACTAGAGCCAAGGGTTGTAATTAGATTATAAGTTCTTGAGAGAAACCCTTTGTAATACATCTGAAATGAGTGACAACACATGCAGACATTGAGGTTGGTGAAAAAAAGAAATTCTGTTGGTGATTTCTTAGGCCAGAAAGTAAAATCTTGAAAAATTTCAAAAGTCTTTTTTATTTAGGTTTTGCTTTTTTCTCTTTTGCTGTCCTTTCCCTTCATGTCTTAAATTTTCCTGCTTTTGTAACATCACCATTATCAGTTCTTGAACAGAGATACTTCTTGGTAAACAATTATTCCTTATTTTCTGATTTTTAAATTTGGTCATGTACTCTCAAAGACGTACTGAAAATATAATATTAATGTAACTTTAACAACCATAGATACCGAGAGGCGATTCAGAAGTGGGATGAAGCACTACAGTTAACCCCAAATGATGCTACCCTGTATGAGATGAAATCACAGGTAATAATTATGAAGAATTTCCCTTTCATTATGAAATTGCACTCACTATGTCTGGTGAGCGGTGATGAACCAAAAGAGCATTTCCTCCCATTTTCTTTCTTTTTTTAAAAAATTATTTATTTAATTTATTTACTTTTGGCTGCATTGGGTCTTCATTGCTTCGCACGGGCTTTCTCTAGTTGCGGCGAGCGGGGGCTACTCTTCGTTGCAGTGCACAGGCTTCTCATTGCGGTGGCTTTTCTTGTAGCGGAGCACAGGCTCTAGGCATGCGGGCTTCAGTAGTTGTGGTTCTCGGGTTCTAGAGCGCAGGCTCAGTAGTTGCGGCACACTGGCTTAGTTGCTCAGCGGCATGTGGGATCTTCCCGGACCAGGGCTCAAACCCGTGTCCCCTGCACTGGCAGGCGGATTCTTAACTACTGCGCCACCAGGGAAGCCCAATTTTCTTTTTTTTTAAATATAGTTTATTTGGGAGAAACATATGTCACCATATTATTTATGGCTCTTCCTCATGCATCAAATTAGAAGTTTGTTTAAAACACTTCACAATGAAGCTAACTTTTATTTCAGTCTAACTGCTTAAGATATGAGCAGATGGATGTCTTTTAAAAAGTCACTGGTGATCTCTTAAATGAGTGAAATGTGTTATCTTTCCTTGGAAATTAATTGTAGTGGACTTAGCAATAACTCAGTCTCTTCAGAATGAGGATGGATTGGATCCTAGATGATGATATTTCTCTAAAAATGGCCTAGTCCATAGCAAAAGGTCAGAATAAACTCAATTTGTTAATATTATAAAAATAACATTTCTACTTAAAATTACAGTTTTAATATTTTGTGAGAAAGTTCATAAAGAAAACCTCTGAGCACTTGTATTAGATTATCCAAAAGATGTTTAATATCTCAAACAGAGAATTAAACATACTTCTGGCAGGGAGTGGTTGCAGTTCAGCCTTGATCCACACACCTAGCATATCATTTAGATGACGATCCCCAACATAGGGCACATCCTTTTTCAGCTTTGATTGTAGTTTATCCAGGAAAAACCCAAATAAATTATTTCCACTGAATGGAGTGCCGTGAGGACCTTCATTTGGATAAGTCTTTAATTTTTAATCTTAAATATGTATATATTAAAGATAGGATTCGTGGCAAGCTATATGAAATGAGTTTTTTTATTTGGAACCTGATATGATGGTGTCACAAATCTTGTGAAATGCAGATGGGCACAATATTATAGATAAAAGCCAGCCCTTTCCCATAAATTGAGGTAGAGGGTTCTGGAACTCCCTGATTTGTATGATTTGAAGAACCCAGTTGTGGGGAAGCTGGTGGAGTGTTTAAATGATTCTTATAGCAGAAAGATGTTCACTAGGGACAGGATGGGTAGTTGAACAAATTTAAATTTACCTAGTTTGACAGCAGGACCTGGAGTTCCCTAAAAATACACATTGTAAGTAGAATAAATAGAAGGGGAATTGGGGTTCAAATAGCTATGAGCCACCATGGCCAGAATATGACCACCTGGTTTTGACCAGATGGACAGTAGGTTTCAACAGTTGAAAAGGGAATGCTTTATATTTTTCATAGTTATTTCAGAAGTAGGAAGAATATAATTTCTAATCCTGAATAGCAGAGAAGGGGGTCAAACCCACTAAAATGTTATATTTTCCAGACTAAAAATATATTTTTAAAAATGAAAAGAGTCATTTACATACAATTATCCATTTTTTCTTTTTGGCTAGTATTTAGTTTGCTAATTTATGAATATTACTGATGGGTTTTGTTTCTTCTTTTTTTGGCTTTAGGTCCTAATGTCTCTTCATGAAACGTTCCCAGCAGTTCATGCTGCGGAAATGGCTGTCCAGAGAAATCCACATTCATGGGAATCTTGGCAAACTTTGGGACGTGCTCAGCTTGGATTAGGAGAGATAGTCTTGGTAAGTAAGTCAGATTATTACAGTGATGACATTTTATTTTGACATGCTTTTCATCAGCTGAACCAAAAAGTAAATAGTCATTTATCAAGTGTACACAAAAAGTAAATAGCAAATAACCTTTTAAAGGTATTAACCCATAAACACAGATCAGTTATAACCAAACATCTTTTTCCATTACAGATATCAATTATAACAGGATCAGAATATTTTTCAGGTATTTGACATCATGGGAATTAAAAAAATATTAACATGAAATGTAGGCATTTGGTAAACCTTATTTAAATATAAAACAACTTTTAGATTAGTTCCTTGCATCATTAAATTTACCACATTATAAAGTGGTATTAGTATCACCATGGAGACAAAAACCACTAAAAGATTATGCTGAGGAAGGAAGAAAGTAAAATACGGGAGAGTAATGGTGATAAATATTCAGACTGAAAAATTGCTAGGCTTAGTGAGGGGAGAAATGGGGAAGGGTAGAAGCTTATGAAAATGAAATACTCATTGTGTAAATTTACTCTAAACTGGTACTTGATGCATTTCTCACCTTGTCTGGACTATACCTTGTAGGTAGCAAGGGCTTGGTAGGTCAGAGTTGGCTGTGAGCATTGTCCTGTTTTTGTTTTTCTTTTGACTGAACTATATATACCTGACAGCTAATTTCCTAAAAGACTTCTGTAAATCTAATATAGTGGTGCCAGATTTGCTCTTTGTCATCAAAAATTAAGATTTTCATGCTTTTATTAGCTTTTTACAGTTAAAAACAAAACAAGCAAAAAATCCCAAAGAAGTTTCTTTAAAGGCTAAAATTATTGGTAAATCCTGAATTTAACATTACTAATAATGGCTTTAGTCAGTTGTAGATAACTTAGATTTTCTGTAACTCTTGTAAATATATCATTATTTCTAATTACCAGAGAAGGTATTTGTCAAATTCTCAAAAATCATAAGGAATTTTGATGAGAAAAGGATTGCTTAAAGTAAAGTAACTTAAAAATGATAATCTGAAATAAAATTCACAGTGATGGAAACAAGTTAAACCAAAGGTTGTTTTTTTTCCTTGCCATTTAACATAGTCATCTTTCCTCTTTTTTATCTGAAGACTTAAATCATATCAGAGTTGGAAAAAGAAATTCAAGGAATTTAGTTTTCTAACAGGTTAACAGCAAAACAAAAGTCTATTCTATGATACTTTTTACCCATTTCTCCTTTATTAAAAACTTACAAATCATTATCTGTTTTGCTTATAAGTAATGGGAATGGGAAAAATCTCTAGGACATAATGTTTAGCAAAGATTGTCCCATAAAGAAAGAAAATGAACTGCAGGTGAGACAACAGAGATACTTTGAATAAACCAATAAAAGTAAAATTATTCAATATTTTAAGTTTTTAAAATAGGAGTACCAGTTGTTCAACTGTTATTTTTTCCGCTTGATACATTTCTTTCTATTTATATTGTGAAATTCTTGGAACTAAAAGTGTTTTTTCCCCCATTTAATACAGTTTTAGGGCTCTACTTGAAAAAAATCCAAATTTGTAATTTTTATATAAACTTAAGCTGTTCTTTTGAAATACTAGAATGGTTAAAAAAATAACTTTACTCATTGTCATAATGAAGGGAATACTGTAAAAAATATATTGAAAACAAGCTAAAATTTCTAACATCTCACAGTTCTTTCTACATATACATATGGACAAAAACAGAAGAAAATATATGGGTAAATAGAACAGGCAGTAAATTAAAAGTCAGTAGTTATATATACATCTATGAGTATTTAGATTTTTATGCGGAGCTGGGTGTGTATGTTGGAAAATGTTCATAGGCTTAGTTTGTTTTTCATTTTCTAATTCTTTGAGGTATAAAGTTAGGTTTTTTTCCTTGAGATCTTTTCTTTTTTTTAACATAGGCATTTATCATTATAAACTTCCACTTAGTTTTGCTTGCTGTATCCTATAGTATCAGGATGTTACATTTTAATTTTTGTCTCAAGATATGTTTTAATTTCTCTTTTGATTTCTTCTTTGACTCACTGGTTGTTCAAGAGTGTGCTGTTTTATTTCCATGTATCTGTAAGTTTTTCCAGTTTCCTTCTGCTGTTGATTTCTGGTTTTATTCCATTGTAGTCAGAAAAGATACTTGGTATGTCTTCTTAAATTTAAGACTTGTTTTGTGACCTAAGATGTGATCTATCCTGGACATGTTCTGTGTGTTCTTGAGAATAATGTGTATTTTGCTGCTGTTGTATGAATCATTCTATATACGTCTGTTAGGTCCCTTTGGTCTATAGTGTTGTTCAGATCTTCTGTTTCCTTATTGATCTTCTGTCTGAATGTTCTATCCATTATTGAAAGTGGGGTGTTGAAGTCTCCTACTAATACTTTGTTGCTGTCTATTTCTCCCTTCAGTTCTGTCAGTGTTTACTTTATATACTTCAATGTTCTGATGTTGGGTGCATATACATTTATAATCATATTTTCCTGGTGAATTGACACTTTTATCATTATATAATGTCCTTCTTTGTCTCCTGTGACATTCAAGACATGTTATCTTTATTATGATCTAAACTCTTGGATTCAAAGATATGCATTCCTGGTACCTTTCTGATCATGGGTTAGCCCAGGAAATCGCCAGATTTATATATTTGCTGATCTGCAGAAGCTGAACAATGCATTTGCCTTGTTTTGAGCCATAATATCAGTACCTCTGTTTTAATAGACTTCTAGTCCTCATCAACAATTTGTCAGCCACTTTCTTTTACACTCTTTGACTCTTTTTTTTTTTTTTTTTTTTTACTGTAACCATCATCTAGTGGGTAGAGAACAGCTCTAACTTCCATCTTTACATTCTAATACATTGAGGAAAAAAAAGAGAGAGAGAGAGAGATGGATATTGTGGATTATATTAAATACACTCCTTTTTTAAAACTAAGCAAACAAAAAAGTCTGACCTTTTCTCCTCCCTAGGCAATTCGAAGTTTTCAAGTAGCCCTTCACATCTATCCAATGAACCCTGAAATATGGAAAGAAGACCTTTCTTGGGCAAGAACGCTCCAGGAGCAGCAGAAGGTAGCACAGAGGATTAAACAAAGTGAAGCACCAGCAGAGGTAACACATTTCTCACCAAAGTCAATTCCTGAGTATGACTTTGAAAGTGAGGAGATTGTAGCTGTTTGTGCAGCTATTGCTGAAAAACAGAAGACAGTTGAAGCAAATAAAACAATGGTTATTGTGTCGGCTTCTGGGACTGTAGAGACTGTGACTGAGAAGGAAGATGGTGCTGCTCCACCAGATGGTTCTGTTTTTATCAAAGCCCGATGAAGCTTAGCAGGAATCATTTGAATCTATCTTTGCCACCTAAATTTTAGCCATTGGGGCATTTAGAGAAACAGGGCAAAACTCCTGTTTGTAAAATAAGTGTTTCAGATGAGGCATATAAAAACTAAATGGAAGAATTATTGTGTAGTGTTTGGACTCTGCTTTGATAAGCTATGATTTCAGCTTCTTAAGATTAAAATTCTGAGTACAGCGGTTTTTTGATTAATAAGCTTAATTTAATCCAAATATATAAGTGAATGCATTTTAAAGATACAAGTTGAAAAGTAAATTCTCAAATAGTGAATAACTTGATGGCCAGTGTTATTAAAATATTGACTTGTTGGCTTTTATAATAAAGGAAGTAGGCTTCTTTCCCTGCTAGAAATACACTGCTGTTACTATTCACTCTTCTTTTTCTCTTCTTTCATTAGAGTAAGTCTGTCACAAAGCTTGAATCTTTTGGACATTCATTTTGATTCAAAGTTGTCATTTGGTTATATGTGGGATCCTTGAAAGTTTGACTGAAAATGCATGCAAATCTGTACATTCTGAATACTTTCTGAAGCTTCTCTTAATTCTGATTTGTGCTTTTGTTTTGACTTTATAATTATTTATAACAATGGTAGTTGCTAGTTTCAGTATTTGTTAGATGTGTGAAATACTGATAAATGTCAGAATCATGGTTTTATTTTTTAAATTATTAAAGTAGATAGAGTAGTCCTTAGCACCAAGTGAGTCATTTTTAAGATGTGCATTTTTTAAAACGAATGGCTCTTATAGATACATCATAACAAATTGCACTGCTGTTGTCCCAGTCAAAAGCAGTTATTTTCTTTTCCTTATTTTTACAAGATTAAAACCCTTGAAAATAACATCTCTTGATATAACTTTCCAGCTGATAGTTTGGAATTCCTTTTCTAGTTAACTTTTCTGGAACTACTCAGTGAAATGAGAAACAATCACAGTTTTAAATAGCTAAATTATACCTTTCTAAAAATTGGAGAAAAAAAAAGTAGAGATTTATTAAAGTGCCAATGAATGAATACCTTAGGCACAACATACATAGAAACTGAAATGTGATTTATGGTTCAGTTCCATGAGAAGAAAGGATATATTGCAGAATATATTTCATTGAAAGGCCACAGTCACATCCACAAGTCAATACTGTCATTGTTAATATTAATTGTTATTTTTATGCCACATGTATGTTAGTACAGTAGAACTGCTGTGTACTGTTACTTCTGAAACTCAGGAAGCTATTATTGGTTTAAAATTAATTTTATCCTTGTTAGAGAGGAAGTAAGTTATTTTAAAGAATCTTACCTTACCCTCTGAGGGCATGCACATGTAATAGTGTACATTTTTCTGAGATGATTTAAAAACATTTCTTTTAGTGGAATGCTTACCTCTTTCTTTCAGAGTTGGAGAAGCCAGCACTTGCCTTGGAAAGTATTATATTTTTTCCCCAAAGTTGTATCAGAAAGTTAGCTCTGGTTAAAGAAGTTAGTTTTAGAAAGATCCAAAAAACAAATATTAATTATATTTTATTTTGTTTAGTAAGGCATATTCTCAAAGGGCAGATAGTTGGGTATCTAGAGAAGTGAGCACTTACTATTTTGTATGTTGTTTTGAGTAATGGATGTTTATTGTATAATTTGTGAATAAATAGGTTTTTTCTGCATTTAAAGGTTTGCCTATTTTGTTTTGTTAGCTTTTGAAAACTTACATTGATTTATTTAATTCATTTCTTATGTGAAAATAAAATATGTAAGGCACCTTGTATGGTGTCTTGTGTATGAAGTACTCAGTAAGTGCTAGCTGTTTCTATGAAGAACTTGAATTGGTTTTATTTAACCTCACCTTCTTCTGATTTTAAGAAAGGAGGAGAACTTCTTTGTAATCTTTTCCTTTCGTGAAAGTGAGAAGTCACTACTTCTGATACTGTAGGACAGATGGCTTTCAGTCAAGGACTCTTCTTGGTGTAAGGTCTATACCTCAACCCAAAAGAAGCAAGACCCAGGATGGAGTGCATGTAGCCACTAAATTCTGTTTATGAACCTAGCGTTTCCTCTGTATTGACATCAGTAGGCCAGGTTTGTCTCTTCCTTACACAGAGATAAGACATAAGATGGTTTAGATGCAAGACGGAGGAGAGAAAGAAATAGTGAATTATACAGAAGGAAGGCACCTCATTTCTTCAGACCCCAAAAGGTGCTTAGCTAACACTCTTCAGTGTGTGAAGAGAAGAATTCATACATTATTTTATAAGGATGTGAATACCGATAGATCTTTACCAAGCTTGGTGACGATAATAGCAAATTCTTTTGAATCTGAGAGAAAAACAATTGATGTTCATGATAAAGATATAATTAAATATATTTAATATACTTTATGAAACAGCACTAAACAATAACATTATATTGAACATAATTTGTAGTATTCTTGTTTGAAAATTGTATGGCATAGACACTCATTAGTCAGAACACTACACATCCAGACCATGCCTGATGATTTGAGAAACATATATTATTCTCTAGACAACAGGTTCTTTCTGTTGTTGTTGTTTTTTTTTTGGCTGCACCTGTGGCACGCGGGATCTTAGTTCCCTGACGAGGAATCGAACCCGCACCCCCTGCAGTGGGAGCACAGAGTCTTAACAACTGGACTACCAGGGAAGTCCCGACAACAGGTTCTTAGATTATAGAGTATTTATCTTAAATGTGCTAACACTACATAAACATTGAAAAGTCATGCAAGGTATAGATCACAGAACCTGGATCTACTTTTTTTTTTTTTTTTTTGAATTTTTGAATTTTATTTTATTTATTTTTTTATACAGCAGGTCCTTATTAGTCATCCATTTAATCACATCAGTGTATACATGTCAATCCCAATTGCCCAATTCATAACCCCCGCCTCCATTTTCCCCCCTTGGTGTTCATACGTTTGTTCTCTACATCTGTGTCTCAATTTCTGCCCTGCAAACCATTTCATCTGTACCATTTTTCTAGGTTCTACATATATGCGCTAATATACGATATTTGTTTTTCTCTTTCTGACTTACTTCACTCTGTATGACAGTATCTAGATCCATCCACGTCTCTACAAATGGCCCAATTTCGTTCCTTTTTATGGCTGAGTGATATTCCATTGTATATATGTAGCACATCTTCTTTATCCATTCATCTGTCGATGGGCATTTAGGTTGCTTCCATGACCTGGCTATTGTAAATAGTGCTGCAGTGAAGATTGGGGTGCACGTGTCTTTTTGAATTATGGTTTTCACTGGGTATATGCCCAGTAGTGGGATTGCTGGATCATATGGTAATTCAATTTTTAGTTTTTTAAGGAACCTCCGTACTGTTCTCTATAGTGGTTGTATCAATTTACATTCCCACCAACAGTGCAAGAGTGTTCCCTTTTCTCCACCCCCTCTCCAGCATTTGTTGTTTGTAGATTTTCTGATGAAGCCCATTCTAACTGGTGTGAGGTGATACCTCATTGTAGTTTTGATTTGCATTTCTCTAATAATTAGTTGGATCTACTTTAATTGGAGCCTATGTACAAAATTTTATGGTACTCAAGTACGAAATCAGCTTTTAAATTGATGTTGTATGTCAAAACTATAATGAAGACTTTAAATTTAAAAAAGCTTTGTCTCAGAAAACTAGAGTTTCCAGGATTATAACTGACCAGTTTGAAAATTATACTTTATGTAATGATGTGAAAAGCTTGTTTCCTTTCCTTTCCCAGCAGTAGGAAATTGTCAATCATTTCTTTAATTTCAGGTTTCATGAGTCAGAAGCCCTTCTAAATTGACTCTGGACTTTGATTTCATGACGTACTTGTATCTAAATGAGCTGTGAGTTGACACAAAAACCATAGTTCTATAATTATCTTCAAATCAATAGGTATATTAAGTGTGTTTTTCCTCAGAGGTTATTATGAAACTGATGGTGTATTTTGTAATTGATGACATTTTAGGATTGAGAAAGTAAGGTTTTTCTTTTTTCAACCAATAATAAAATACACAAATTTGTAAATGATTTATTCATTACCAAAGTAAAATGAAATGTGTCGCTTCTGCCACATGCAATTAAATATGTCCACTTGAATGGAAGAGAAGGGATGGCCCTATAGCTAGTGTACCATGAACTGTGCCTTAATGTGTGTTGTGTGTGAACCTCACTTGCAGTGTGTGCAGGGTGGAAGAAAGGGTGAGAAATGC
Organism: Hyperoodon ampullatus; assembly: GCF_949752795.1. Classification (NCBI taxonomy): domain Eukaryota; kingdom Metazoa; phylum Chordata; class Mammalia; order Artiodactyla; family Ziphiidae; genus Hyperoodon; species Hyperoodon ampullatus. Next base: position 142,856,013 of record NC_136917.1, on the reverse strand, counting down.
TGGTCTACACTTTGTTGGGAAGGCAGAGGGTGGGGATGGTGCTGCTTTGGACATCCATTAACCAAGAAATTGCAATCTCTTCCTTCCCTCCCCTCTCGCACCTCAACAGTAAAGGGAGTTTAAGATAAAGAACTGGACCTACAAGCCCCTTTCTGCCTTTTTTTTTTTTGATGTGTCATGCCTGCAGAGAGCCTGTGTTGTGGTCTCTTGCCAGAAATGTTGTAGGTTTTGCAGTGAAGACTCTGTCACTGCAAGGGGAGACCTGTAGTTGTGCAGGATTGCCCATGCCTTGGTGAGCAGGTCTGTCTAATTCTGGGTTTGATATTAGGTGGCCATTGTTGTCACAAACCTAAATCACATCCTCTGACCTAGACTCCTTCAGCAGTAAATCTGACATATTAAATCTCTACATGACTTTTTGTCTCTCAAGAGGCTCAAAAAGTCAGGAGGAGAAAAGGGTGTTATTTTATGACTCCCTCAAACCCTAACGAAGATTAACGCAGATTATATTTCAATGTAAGCATGAGACAAAAACCAAATTTTTTTCTAATTTTAGATTTTTTTTAAATCATGGAAGTTCTATTGAAAATGGGTAATGTTAATTACAAGGCAACATGTAAACATTTGTTCAGGGTATTTAAAAGGTCTGCTGACGTAGCATTGTGCTAGACCACAATATCAACTCTAGATTTAATTTGAAGGGAAGAATATGAAACAATATCTCTGCCTGCCCTGTCAACTTTAAGAGTGTAATTTACGTGTAATAACATGCATTCATTGTAAGAGCTTTGACACCATTACCATCAAGGTGTAGAGTATTTCCATCGCCCAGAAAGTTCTCTAATGCCCATTTATAGCCAGTTCCCCTCCACCCCAGCAGCCAGCACTAGTCAACTACTAATTTGCTTTCTGTGACTATAAATTGATTTGACTTTTCTAGAATTTCAAATAAATAGATCATACAATATATACTCTTTCTGACCTTTTTCACTTAGCATAGTACTTTTGAAATCCATCCTTGTTGAGATCCATCCACGCTATTGTGTATATCAGTAATGTGTTCCTTTTTATTGCTCTTACTCTGTTGTATGGATATCATGATTTGCACTTATTCATATCTGTTGATGGACATCTAAGTTGTTGACAAACATCTAAATTTTGGTCTATTATGAATAAAGCTGCTATATACATATGTCACAAGTTTGTGTGTGGATATATGTTTAAGTACCTGGGGGTGGAGTAACTGAGTTTTATGATAAGTATATGTGGAGCTTTAGAGGAAACAATCTTCTGAAGTATCTGTACCATTATGCGTTCTGACCAGCAATGGATTAAAAAAGTTTCAGTTGTGCCATATCCTTGTCAATGCTTGGTACTGCTGTTGGTTTTCATTTTAGTGACTTCCGTGGATATGTAATGGTATTTCATTGTGGTTTTAATATGCATTTCCCTGATGATGTTGAGCATCTTTTATATGCTTATTTGACATTTGTATATCTTCTTTTGGGAAGTACCTTTTTAAACATTTTGCCCATTTTTTAGTTTGGGTTCTTATTATTGAGTTGTAAAAATTTTTTCTATATTCTGGATAAAAATCCTGAGATATATGTATTGTGAACATTTTGTCCCCATCTGTGGCTTGCTTTTTTGTTTTCTTAATGATACCTTTTGAAGAGCAGAAGTTTCTAATTTTGATAAAGTCCAGTATATTTCTTTTATGGTTGTATTTTTTTGTGTGCTGAGAAATCTGTGCTTACTCCAAGATGAGAAAGATTTTATGTTTTCTACTAGAAGTTTTACAGTTTTAGCTTTTATATCTAGGTCTGATTCATTTCACGGTAATTTTTATGTAATGTATGAGGTGAAGGGCTAGGTTCGTTTTTTGATTTTCAGTTATTCAAGTACTATGTATTTTAAAAAAACTGCTCTTTCCCATTGAAATACCTTCACCATGTATTTGAGGGTCTGTCTGAGTTCTGTATTCTCTTACACTGATCCATATGTCTATTCTTATACCAATATCACACTGTCCTACAGTCTTAAAATTCAGCATGATTTTTCTAACTTCGTTCTTTTTTTCTCAAAGAATCGTTTAACTATTCTAGTTTCTTTTATGTACATTTTAGAATCATTTGTCTCTATCTACATGCAGGTCTGCTGGAATTTTGATTGGAATTGTATTGAATCTGTAAATCAGTTTGGGAAGAATTCCCATCTGAACAATGTCACTCACATCTTTGAATCCATGATCACAGCATAATTGTCATTGTTTTAGATCTTTAATTTCTTAGTAATGTTTTTTAGTTTTCTGTGAATAAGTCTTGCCTATATTTTTGTTAAGTTTATCCCTAAGTACTTCATATTTTTTTGATGCTTTAAGAGGTGTTTTTAAATCTTCATTTTCCAATTTGATACTATTACATAGAAATATAATCGATTTTTGAATAATGACCTTGTAGCCTACAACCTTGATAATTCATTTATTAGTTGCATTAACTTTTTTGTACATTGTTTAGGCTGTTCTACATATATTATCATGTTGTGAATGAAGATAGTTTTCCTTCTTCTTTTCCAAACTGAATGCCTTTTATTTCCATCTCTTGCTTTATTACACCAGCTAGAACCTCCAGCACAATGTTAAACAGAAGCTGTGAGAATGGACATTCTTGCCTTGTTTATAATATTTTGGTCTTTCACCATTAAGTTTGATGGTAGCTGTAGTTTTTATATATGTCCTTTATTAACTTGAGGAAGTTCCTTCTCTAGTCTGCTAAACACCTTTTGTAACAAGTGGGGATTGAATTTTGATAAATGTATTACCTGCATCCATCAGAAGATCATATGATTTTTCTCTTTTATTCTGTTAATATGATGAATTACATGTATTTTTCGAACGTCAAATCAGCTGCATTTCTGGGATAAAATAAGCCCTATTTAGTTATGATGGATTATTGTTTTTAGATCCTTTTTGATTCAGTGTGGTAATAGTAAGGACTTTTATGTCTATGTTCATGAAAAATATTGGTCTGTAGCTTTCTTGTAATACTCTTTTAGCTCTTGAATCAGAGTAATGCTGACCTCATTAAAAATAAAGGTTGAAAAGTATTTCCACCTACTCTTTTCTCAAAGAGTTTCTACAGATCTGGTATTTTGTTCAATAGCGTTTAATAGAACTAACAAGCGTTGTCACCTGGACCTAGCATTTCCTTTTTGGGAAAGTTTAAAATTACAAATTAAGTTTCAAAAATAGCTACAACGTAGACCTTGTCGATTGTCTCACATTGAGTGATAGTATGATTTGATTAAATTAGGATCCCAAAAAAGTCCATTTGTTGCATTGTTCATATGTCTCTTAGTCTTTTATAATCTATAGGTCCCCTTTCATTTTTTCCTTGCAGTTTATTTTTTTAAAACTGAGTTGTTTGTCCTTTAGAATTTTCTGCTTTTTGTATTTTGTCTCTTGCATCCCACCTAATATCATTATGTTACTCTGTACCTACATTTCCTATAAAATGATTAGAATTCTTCAATTTTCTGGTAAGAATACATCATGGGTGGTTTTGGATATTTAGACCAGAAGTTAAATATTTCTGGCTATCGCTTTCTCTTTGTAATGTCAGCAGCTGTTGACTATCATTGCCAGATCATTGTTTCATTAGAGGCTACAAATGGTGATAATTGTTAGAATTTTGGTGCTAGAAAACATCTTTGAAGAAAAACTTCCCCTCATCAACTATTTTGTTACCTTGGAAACAATTCATGTAGTACAGGCAGTTTCTATAGTGGAGGCTTTGTTCTTCCCCTTTATTTAGCACTTTTCAAAATAATACGTTGGTTCTCTAGCGCCCTCCCAAGGTGACGGGTGAGGTGTTCTGTTTCGTTTTTGTATCATTATGAAGTCATGCATTGAGACATATATGTTTCAGTCCTTGCAGTTATTATTCGTATTGATGTTGTATACATCCTCAATTCCAGTAGATCACGCCAAGTTCATTTTTTCAAAATGATTCTAATTTTATACCCCACCAACAATGTATTAGAGTTTCTAAAGCATACTTGGTATTTTCATACTATAAAATTTTTACAAATATGATTGGTGTATAAGGGTGTGAATACACACACACACACACACACATACATATGTGATTTCACTACATATATTTGTATGTGTGTATATGTAATTATGATTTCACTGCTTATTCATTTTTTTTTTTTAGAAATTTACGACATGAACTATTTGGAATATGATTTGGCTCTCTTACATTTCCTCAATATATTTACTTACTACTTCTGCATCCATTTCCAATACAGTTGATTATAATTTTGGCCTCAATCTATACTCATTGTTTAATATGACTATGTAATTATCACACATAGTTAATCTCACCTAGTCTATTATTTTTGTTTTACCTTTCTTGTACTTCTCTTTCTTTTTCATGGAGTCAATAATTGCCTTTTTTTGTTGTTCTTTAGTTTTCCATCTATATATTACAAATATCCCCTCTAATAGAAATATAATACTCCCCACAATATTCCAAATATAAAATAATCCATTGATTTTCTTTTCTTTCTTTTTTTTTTTTTTTTTTAACCTAGAGACATCCAGAACCCCCTCTCCTGCCTTAGGCTACTTTCACTGTGTTCTACTGCGGAGCTGTTGCCTTGAGTTCTCTTTCATCACTGTTCTTTTAATTCTCTTTGTTTCTTCCTTGTATTGAACTCAAGAAAGAGAAATATTTACCCAGTTGTTCAGATTTTAGTGTATGGACTTGCTGTGGTTGAAAGTTGTTAGGACACAGGTATGTCTGGGTGCTCCTCTGTCCTCCTCTTCTGTGGTGTGGAATGGGGTGGATGACCTGGGAGGGTAAATAAATATAAGGTTGTGAATGAATGGTAGAGATGCTGATATTGATACAAAGGCAAGAATCCCAACTATCTTTCTCTCTTCTTTTCTTCCAAAGCACTTCCAGCCGAGGGCTACAGCCACATGTGTGGCCTAGGGCAGCTCAGGCTAAACAATAGGGTTGAATGTTCTCTCGAGCTGAGTCTGTTTTTCTCTCGTTCCACTTCTGGTGTACCTTGAGAGCAATCATAAGATCACACTTGCAGCATCTTAGACTCAGGCTCTGTGGTGGTAGGAAGGGCATGAGGTGGGGGAGTAGTGAAAAGAGAGCAAACTTCATGGCTTGTTTTCTTCTGAAACTTTGACAAGTAGTTTAGGAAAAATGACTGTTTCATGTAATGCAGATATTTCTGCATTAAAGTCTAAGGCCAAAGGCATAGCTAACAGTGAATACTACTATGCCTTGATTTTTCCATGGCCCTTTGTGTTTGTGGCTCCAATAAGAAACTTGTGAAGAGGGGTGGCTGTACTTTGGGAAAAGACTCTTGCATTCCATGGTCTTCTAGTCAAAGTACCACTTTAAGAGCTGTACCAATATCACAATCTTTTCTAATACACTTGACCTGGTTGGTTAGATTATGAGATTGTCTTAAAGATTATGAGATGGTGTTAAAATTATCTTCCTGTCTGCTATATCCTACTGGGACCAGGTAGGATTTAATACTAGCCAGTTAGATAATCAGAACTGTCCTGCATAGAAAGTTTGACACTCTAAATGATCAGAAACAAGTTTCCCACAACAAAAAAAACAGTCTTTGCATAACATAGTTGGTAAGTCTTATAAGTAAATGTGGAATGGATGGCGAACAATGCTGAAGTTTTTCTTCCTTTCGTTGTTCTTTTTAGAATAAGCGAGACTCAACAATAAAAAGACAGTGTATGAACTGAATTATATCCCCCTGAAATTCACATGGTGAAGCCCTAAAACCCCCAGTGTGACTGTATTTGGAGATAGGGCCTTTAAGGAGGTAATTAAGGTTAAGTGAAGTCATAGGGTGGGCCTTAATCCAATGTGACCGGTGTCCTTTTTTTTTTTTTAAATAAATTTATTTATTTATTTATTTATTTATGGCTGCATTGGGTCTTCATTGCTGTGTGCGGACTTTCTCTAGTTGCGGCGAGCGGGGGCTGCTCTTCGTTGAGGTGTGTGGGCTTCTCATTGCGGTGGCTTCTCTTGTTGAGGAGCACAGGCTCTATACATGTGGGCTTCAGTAGTTGTGGCTTGTGGGCTCTAGAGCACAGGCTCAGTAGTTGTGGCACACAGGCTTAGTTGCTCTGCAGCATGTGGGATCTTCCCGGCCTAGGGCTCAAAACTGTGTCCCCTGCATTGGCAGGTGGATTCTTAACCACTGGGCCACCAGGGAAGCCCCTGACTGGTGTCCTCTTAAAGAGACACCAGGGATGCATGTATACAGAGAAGGCCACGTGGCAAGACAGCAAGAAGGCAACCATCACAAGTCAAGAAGAGAGGCCTTGGGAGAAACCAAATCTGCCAGTGCCTTTATCTTGGACCTTCAACCTCCAGAACTGTGAGAAAATAAATTTCTGTTGTTGAAGACAACCAGTCTATGGTACTTTGTTATGGCATCCTTAGCAAACTAATACAGACATATTATCCAATTTAAAAATGCACAAATGATTTGAATGGGCATTTCTCCAGAGAAGATATACAAATGGCCAGTATGCATACGAAAAGATTCTCAACATTGGGACTTCCCTGGTGGTACAGTGGTTAAGAATCTGCCTGTCAATGCAGGGGACACGGGTTTGAGCCCTGGTCTGGGAAGATCCCACATGCCACAGAGCAACTAAACCCATGTGCCACAACTAGTGAGCCTGTGCTCTAGAGCCCGTGAGCCACAACTACTGAGCCCACGTGCCACAACTACTGAAACCCGTGCACCTAGAGCCCGTGCTCTGCAACAAGAGAAGCCACCACAATGAGAAGCCCACGTGCAGCAACGGAGACCCAACGCAGCCAAAAATAAATAAATTAAATATATATATATATATAATTACCATTTAAAAAAGTATTAAAAATATTCTCAACATCATTTGTCACTAGGGAAATGCAAATCAAAACCACAGTGGGACACCACTTCATACTCATTAGGATGACCGTAATAATTTAAAAAGACAATAACATGTATTGATGAGGATATGGAGAACTTGAAACGCTTGTACATTGCTGGTGGGAATGTGAAATGGTGCAGTCACTTGGGAAAACATTTGGCAGTTCCTCAAAAAGTCAAATATATACTTAATAAATGACCCAGCAGTTTCACTCCCAGGTATATAGAGAATTGAAAACAATATGTTCTCACAAATACTTGTACACACCTGTGGCTATCAGTGGTATTAATAACAGCCAAATAATGGAATCAACCCAAATGCTCATCAACTGATGCATGGATAAACAAAATGTGGTATATTCACACAATGAAATATTATTCAGCCATAAATCAGGAATGAAGTACTGATTCATGCTGCAACATGGATGAACTTTGAAAATATTATGCAGACAGTAAAGGCCACATATTGTATGGTTACATTTATGTCCAGAATAGGAAAATCCATAGAGATACAGTGGTTGCCAGGGTCTAGGGGGAAAGGTGAATTGGGAGTGACTGCAAATGGGTATGTGGTTTCTTTTTGGCATGATGAATATGCTCTGGAATTAGGAGTAATGGTTGCACTCTATGAATATGCTGCAATACTTTACAAGGCACATTTTATTATATGTGAGTTTTATTCCAATTAAAAAAAAGAATAAGCCAGAATCAGCATTCTCGGTGGTGAACCTGAAGTAAAGGATGAGTGAGAGTATGCCTTGACTATTAGTAATGCTAACTTCTGAATGAGGCTTTGTTTTTTCTCCATGAACATGGGTGATGAATATATATATTCATTTATACATAAATTTAGATGTGGTCTCATTGTCCATATACATGGAAGAAAAACAAAAGCTTCTCTCACAAGTAAAATATTCTCTGAAAACACTGTTTCTTATTCATTGGTTAGCATGGTAAAATAGAAAGAGCCAGATCTCCTTTTCTGAGGTAGCCCTCCCTCAGCCGAAAATCACTAAGCCATCAGGACTGTGAAGATGACAGTCTTGCTTTTCTGATATCATCCAAAAATCTCTCTTAAAAAATCGCAAAAAAAAAAAATCATAACCTCACTCCTGGGGATTGTTGCTACTCAGTGTGTTCTAATACTGGCAGCATCAGCATCACCTAGGATATACCCCAGACCTACTGAATCAGAAACTTCATGTTTTCACAAGACTTGCAGATGACTGTGATGCATGCTAAAGTTGAAAAGCACTGATCTAGAGAATTAACAAGTAGGAAGGTTCACAAGTTTATGCTAATTTTTTAATATTAAATATTTGGATCCTTTACATGTAGCAAGTTAAGCATAATACGGTCTCCCCTACTATCCATACAGACTGGTAATTTTGAGTACACTTTGCACCCAGATCTTGGTTTCTAAATGCCTGTCTTCATTAAGTGGATCCAAGGCTCTGTGCTATTCTTGTAACTTTACCTTCGACATTATTTTAAAATAAAAAATTTTAAATATTTCAATTTAAAAAGATGAAAGATGACCTGAAACAAACACACAGAAATCACACAAGTTTTCCAAAACTGATGATATGGAACTCAGACTGAGTGTATTTATTTATTATAATCTCCAAAATAATTTCAGTTGGTACAACTGCTTAAAACCACATCACTATCAGGCTCAATTTAATTACAACCAAGCAATTCACAAAAACACTTTAAGCAACAAAACATGCTTAATATTTCTTTGAGAAGGTCCTTCAAATATGTGTACAGCATTACTGGGCGTTAACACAAAACTTTTAAAAGATGACCCTTACATGCCCAATTTCTGTACCCCTTCTGTTGTGACATCTGTGAAAGGCTAACTTAACCAATCCTTCCACGCCTCCAAGTAAAGCCCTTCATGGTGCAATCTGCCTTTCTCTTAAATTTTAAAGAATATTCTAGATCATTCCTTAGGAAAGTAAAACTATGCACACTTCTGGGGGAAAAACAAGCTGCTTAGACTTTTTATTTTTATATTATACACTTCAATTATGGGTTACTTATTAAACACTTTTTAAAATTTATGTTACATTTTAAAAAGTACCAGCTAGAGAAGACAGAAGTACAAAATATTTATCAGCATGTTGGGTTCTCCTGAAATCACAGTTTTCTGGATAAATGCATGCAGCATCACTAAACGTTTTCTACTATGTATTACACATAGCTTAGAAAGAACTTTAACATTTTGGCCTGTAATTTTCGTGTCTTAAATAGTATTTTGCTTTATTCCTTTAATAGTGCTAAACTCTTTCTTTTAAAAATTTATCTTTTTTATAGATACGACTCTCACTGTGAATTTTCAACACCATAGTCTGAACTTGATTATGAAACATATCTAACATCTGCAACTTCAGCTGGTTATACTAGGGGGAGAGGGGTTACCATAATTTTATTATACCTTGTATTAACAATAAACCTTCTCACAGAGAAGACAATACTTTAAATACCTTAAATCATATTTACAACAATAAAATTCACATTTCATGCTTTAGTGAGACACTTAAATCATCCATAAGATAGTCCTCCTAGTTTATTGGAATAGAGCCCTTCTGTACCTGGCCTTCTGCTGTGTGCCAGATATAAAGCTCTTGATGTTATGAAAATAGCAAACTTATGCCATCCTCCTATCAAGTAGAAAAACTGAGGGTACATCTTCCCAGCCATCAAGTTGTAACCGAAATCCTGTATCCTAGCGAGATGGCAACCAATGTGCTTCAGACCTCGGGACCCATAGGAATCAACTTGATTGCTTGAAAAGTGTCCAAAAGCCAGGATATTCTCTAATGTGCATTGTAGAATGAAGAGGGCCCTTCTGAGCACGGCTAAACAGTTCATTTATGTGTCTATTGCACAGGATCTTAGAAGCTTCCAGAAATAGTGCTGTATTTCTTTCCTTCACTACTATATACATTTTTCTGATAAGTTCAGTGTTTCATTGGGAAATGTGACTTGCAGGGAGCTCCCCTTTGGGGCAGGTCCAGCCCTGCCACTCCCACCAACCTCGTCCACCAGTAAGACACTCTCTGAGTCCTGCCCCTGTGAGGAGTCTGAGGTTTCTGAGATTCTCAGAGTCCTAAGTGATGTGCTGTCTGTTTGGGTCAGGCCCATGCCAGGCACACCCGGAAGCAAATTCCTGCCTCCAAGGCTATTTTCACTGAGGTCTGGCATGTAAAGGAGGGTCTGAGACGTGCTGCTGACCTCCTTCAGCTCCCGGGAGAGAAAGGAGCGAGAGTGGCTGGACATGGCAGAGGATGTCCTTCTACTGTCTGAGCAGTGCTGCCCTGAACGCTCTCTGCGCGAACCCCCGATGCGGCAGAAGAGGCATTTGATCTTCTCTATCGCTTTACTGAGCACTGTCTTCCGCAGGAGGATGTATATCCAGGGATCCAGGATGGGGTTCACAGCAGCAATTCGGATGGCCTGCAAATCTGGGTTTTTGCTGATTACTCGCTCCAAACTTGGCTGATATAACTGGTTGATGAACACCCGCACCTGTGTAAATGAGATGCCCACATTTAGTGTTTATCATTAAGCAGCTGGGAGAAACATTTTTATGCAACACCTAACTTAGTAACGTTAGGTAGCTGCCCTCTTTTCTGTTACTAAGTGTCAGGAAAAGAGCAGCATACACATTTAGCTTCAGAAAAACCATTGATTAACATTTATGTTTCAAGTCAGTGTAACTTTAATATATTTGTAACTACCTTATGAATATCTTTCCAAGATCAAAGATGGTATAAAAGAATGCAATGTGTGTACAGGTAACATATGCATGAAGTTCCCTGGAGAAGAATTTTATTAACTTCATTTCTGTGAGTGCTTTCAAGTTTTTGTAAATCTAATGAAGTATCTTTTTTTTCCCCAATAGGCACTCATTTCCTTATGCCAGTTGGCTTTGTATATATTTAAATGCAACTTATTTTGGAAGTCAACTAATCATCTAATCACAGAAAAGCCCAGAAATTTATTTTAGGATCTAGAAAGAATAGCCTGGAAACTTTTAAACCAATATCTGAATCTATTATCATCTAGAATGACCAGAGAATAGTTTTTATTTTCTCTATATGAATCTGTTCCCCAGTTATAATAATCATCTAGTGTTATCCACTCTTCCTTCAAAAATCTTTTCTATAAGCTAACTATATGTCAAGAAATAAATACAATAAATGAAAAGAAGAAAAAAAGAAAACCTTTCCCCTTTTTCCCCTCTAACTGCATTCCTCACCTGGATAACTGCATCAACCACCAAACTAGCTTTCCCACCTCCGATTTCTGTTCTTTCCAATTCATCCTCCAAACTACCACCAGGAGATTATTTCTAAAATGCAGATATGATTATGCTACTTGGCTGCTAAACCTTCACTGGCTCCCTGCTGCCTGGGAACTATAGTTTTGCTCAACAACTGCCACTCAGGGAATCCATCCCTCCTTTGTGTCTCTGGAGCATTTGAGCCAGTAAACAGCCATGAGCTCTCTGGACAGCCCAATAGGGATGACAACTCATTCTAGTACAGTTTGAGCTATTCAAGGGAAGGGGCACGCTGCCAGCCCAGCACAGGCACAGGGATGGCATGAATGAAGTAAACACAAGGAGACCCTAACAACCTTTTTGCTGTTGTGGAGTCTTATTTTTGACAGTTAAACGTTTTTGCTCTTACCGTAATCACTTATTTACTCATATTCTTTCATGCATTTAATCATTTAATAGTAAGCCTTTATTGTGTGTTAGGCATTGTGATAGGTTCTGGGCACAAAAAGTTGCATTAAAGACCAAACAACACTTGAAGGCAGAGAGTAACCTCCAGCGTGCAAAACAGGAAGGTAGATCAACTATTGCTGGGGGTAAATGATGAGAGGCATTTACAGGGGGCACAGCTAGCCCAGACCTGGAGGGGAGGGCATCAGAAGATGCTTCCTGTGGGAGAGGAGCTTGGACTGAGTTTTGATGGATGAGGGGGAGTTTGCTGAATTTAGAAGGAAGGACATAGTATTTTATTTTATTTATTTTTGGCTGCGTTGGGTCTTTGTTGCTGCACACGGGCTTTCTCTAGTTGCAGCAAGCAGGGGCTACTCTGCTGCGGTGTGCAGGCTTCTCGTTGTGGTGGCTTCTCTTGTTGCAGAGCACGGGCTCTAGGCGTGCCCGCTTCAGTAGTTGTGGCACGTGGGCTCAGTAGTTGTGGCTCGCAGGCTCTAGAGCACAGGCTCAGTAGTTGTGGCACACGGGCTTAGTTGCTCTGTGGCATGTGGGATCTTCCTGGACCAGGGCTTGAACCCATGTTCCCTGCATTGGCAGGCGGATTCTCAACCACTGCACCACCAGGGAAGCCTGGTGCACATACAATTACTCTACTTAAAATGACAAGTCATGGAAGAATGAAATGATATGCCAACTTCTGAGAACTTCAAATGACTCAATGAAAAGAGTATGAATTTGTGTAAACTGAAGGAAGACTATCATTTTATTCCTTAGAGGTAAAAGCCCTTGTTATTTTTTTCTCTTTTTAAAAAATTGAAGTATAGTTGACATACAATGTTATGTAAATTACAGGTGTACAATACAGTGATTCACAATTTTTAAAGGTTATACTCCATTTATAGTTATTATACAATATTGGCTGTATTCCCTGTGTTGTACAATGTATTCTTGTACCTCATTTAATACCTAATAGCTTGTACCTCTTACTCCCCTACCCCTTTGTTGCCCCTCCCCCTTCCCTCTCCCCACTGGTAACCACTAGTTTGTTCTCTATACCTATGAGTCTGCTTCAAAAAAGTACTTGTTAAATGTACACTTTCACATTTACTCCTGAAGAGCAGATCTTAGGAGCTCTCATCATAGGAAAAACATCTTGTAATTATGTGTGGGGATAGATGTTAATTAGACTTATTGTGGTGATTATTTTGTAATATATAAAAATATTGAATCCTTATGCTGTGCACCTGAAACAAAAATATTATATATCAATTATATCTCAATAAATAAATATATGTGGGACTTCCCTGGTGGCGCAGTGGTTGAGAGTCCGCCTGCCGATGCAGCGGACGCGGGTTTGTGCCCCGGTCCAGGAAGATCCCACATGCCGCGGAGCGGCTGGGCCCGTGAGCCATGGCCGTTGAGCCTGCGCATCCGGAGCCTGTGCTCCGCAACGGGAGAGGCCACAAAAGTGAGAGGCCCACATACCGCAAAAAAAAAATAAAAATAAAAATAAATAAATAAATAAATAAATGTGTGTGTGTGTGTGTGTGTATATATATATATATATAAATGCAAAAAAAACCCAGAATTTTTCTCTTAAAGGAGATGATGATGATGATGATGATGTCTGGGTCTTACTTCTAATTCCACCAGGATCTTTTATATAAAAATCTCACTGTAATTCATATAAAAATAGTGGTTTTAAGATAACTGCCATCTGTCTTTAGTAATTATTTGATAATTATTATTGCCTTCAGTAATTATTTAAGGTTAGGGAGAAGTAAGAAGTGAGTCTCACAGCCAAGGAGGATGCATTAAAAACCATAAAAAGAAGAAAGAACTCATAAAAGCATAGCTGGAGCCATTTAATTAGGGACAAATATTTCTAACTTTAATAAGAGTTGATGACATTGCCACTTTGCCATACAGTATAATAATTAATATTCATGGTGTGTGAGTCACTAAGAAAGAATAGGGATATTTTAGAAAGATTTATAACAAATTGGATTAAAAAGTCTAAAATGTGTAAATAAATTTCATTAATCTGCAAAACTCAACTTATATGAAACTTATTTCTAGATGATGCTATAGATCAGTGAGGTGTAACTGCATTTCTGTTTCTTCCTACACTGGAGTTTAGACCTCAGTCAACCACAGGCTTATAATCCTTTATCAAGAAGTTGTTATTGTTTTGTTATTCATTTGTTTTGTTTTGTTTTTGGTTGTAAAACCTGAACTGACTAGACCATGAAGTGATTTATAATTTTATTTATTCTACTTAATGTGAATATTCCTATGTTTTGCTCCAGAGGTCCTGTTCCAGTTCTGATGGGGATATTACATTTTATACATTTATACATTTAGTATATTACTAAATTACTCTTCTAAAAGCCAAGAAGTTCTGAATTTAAAACACATCTGGTGCTAAATGTTTTGAATAAGCAATTGCAGTCTGGCAAATCTCATAGAATAACACAGTCAAATGGCTCTAAGATGAAATTATTACCTTGATCTCTGGAAGACAGCTAAATAAAAACTGAACTAGAATGAACAGAAGTATATGATGACTACTCTTAAAATACTATTAGAAACCATGTTTGGATAAATGATACTATCAAGACAAAGGATGACTGATTTTCTATCCTTTCAAAAACCAGTGAAACAAAGCATCTTGGTTTCCTCCCACCATACTCTTTATTGAGGTTCTCAGCTGCGCCTGGGCATCGAGATTCCCTCAGGTCTACGGACGGACCTTTTCTCAGATGAAGTGTTACAGAAACCTGGACGTTTTGAGAACCTTATTTAGATCCCCCACCCTGTTGGTGGGCGATTTTGGTCTGGGCCCCAGGTCTCCAGATGACTTCCATGTTGCTTTTTCTGTTTTAAGGCCGGCTGGCTTTCTGTTTAAGAGTTATTTCCTGACAAGGGAATTATTGGTAAAAAGCATGAGATCTGTATTTTACTCTCACACAGTAGGTTCCTAAGGGTAAAAGAAAGGATAGATTTAAATCTGTTAGTATCAGGCCTTCCCTGGTGTGTAGTAGCCTCTAGTGAAAAACCTAAGGCAGGATTTGTGCGAACTTGAGACTTCCAGCCTCTAGGTGGCAGTGTTGCTCCATTTGGGAGTTTTTGGTCCCACAGGCCGCTTAAGAAGCGTTTTGCAGGCTTCCCTGGTGGCGCAGTGGTTGAGAATCTGCCTGCCAATGCAGGAGACTCGTGTTCGAGCCCTGGTCTGGGAAGATCCCAGATGCCACGGAGCAACTAGGCCCGTGAGCCACAACTACTGAGCCTGCGCGTCTGGAGCCTATGCTCCGCAACAAGAGAGGCCGCGATAGTGAGTGGCTCCCGCTTGCCACAACTAGAGAAAGCCCTCGCACAGCAAACGAAGACCCAACACAGCCAAAAACAAACAAATAAATTTAAAAGAAAAAGAAGCATTTTGCCCAGCCACCTCCAAGACCCTCTTTCAAAACAGAATCTTGGTTAATTCTAAACTTTGCATTTCTCAAATTTTTTTTTTCAAATTTTTAACATAGAAATGTTTTGTTGCTAGTTGTTTCTCCCACCGCTTCCTCTAGGGAAACATGGTTACTACTGAAAGGAGGAAGAATTTTGAACAGCTGAAATGGATATAGAAGGAATGAAATTTGTAGCTATTTAAGGGAATGTAATATTAGGAGTTACCATTCAATTTTTAAATTCCCATGACCTTTCAGAAAAGCCAGAGTGTTGTTAAAAAAAATTAATAATGGACTTACATAATCAAAGGTGACGAGAGGCAAGGAAAGAATCATCTTTGTGGCTCACTTCATGTTCAGCAGTAATTAATTCTGACTACTGTTAAGGGAATGAAAGAGCCTTATTTCGGAGTTCCATGGTCGGGAGGTGCTTACGATTAATACAAGCTACTGAACCTGGTCATTTAATGTCTTCTCAGGAAAGGAGAGCTCACGGGGTAGCATAAACATGAGTTTGAAAAGCAACATTCCAAATTCAGGTAAAAACATTCTCAAAAGTTGGTCAAATCATTTGAAAAAAATCAAGATGAAAGAGTTTTCCTTTGCAGCATGTTCTCAATGGAGACTGACTTGAAGTAGAGAAAAAGAAGGCAAAAAAGAACAAAATGCCCACGCACTTCATAAGGTTTGAAAAAAATATAGCCATCTCTGCCTTACTTTAAAGGCTACTTGATTTGCTCTGCCGAAAGGGGGGAAACCCCAGATTAAGATGGGGCCATCCACAGCAGGACTTCAGTGTCATGTAGGGAGGGGAAAGCACTTTTCTGCAATTCATGTCCAATGGGCTCTTGTTACACAAATAAACATGTTCAGGCAGTTTTCAGTTTTGGAAGAGTGTGCTGCTGAGAAAACTGAACCTCTGAGTCGGAGGCGGGTGGGGGAACACCTTAAAAGAATTCACTGAATACAAACAACACATACAGTCTCTTGCAATTTTAAAAGTTAGTCTATTTTTCAGTAGCTGCAGATTTGCGCCTGTGGCTTCTTGTTAGAATTGGCATACATGACAATATTCTGAACTTCTCAAAGATGACTAGACATTAGGATTCAGGAGCATTGGAACATAACTTGGAGAAAAGATGATAAATTCAAAATTAGATGTGATGACAGGAAAGCTATAAGGGAGGCTACATGTTGTAAAGATAAATGCCCACGTTCTGTTCAAATCCTGGCTCTTCTCCATAAAGAATTTATGAGCAAATTATGAAAGGGCTTTAGTACAAATATATGGAGGCTTGGCCACTGTGGAATATACCAATAATTTTTAAACCACAGCTTAGAGGTAGCTTTGGGGTATATAGTTAATGACACGGTATCAAAAACACATACTTCCTGTTTAAGAATTAACTTGTTGGCGGGGAATGTCTAATTGAAAAAGAACGTTGAGATTTTGATTAGACTGATTTGGTAGTTGACTGTCGAGGTAGAAATGTTTTCCAACAAATGACAAGAACCTGTAACTGGATTTGTGTGTGTGTGCTTCTTGTTCTGTTCTGAGCACATAAAAGGAGTGATCTGTGTGTGCTCAGTTATCTAACTGCCCTGTGAAGAGTCCAAAATTGACACAGCTGTTACTAGAAATGCTTACCTTTTTTTTTTAATTTAGCGACAAAAAAAAAATCTCTAAGTAAAGGAGAGTGGAGAGAGTGCTTGGCTGTGTGGTGGAGTGAGAGCTCTGTTCTCCTTCCCTCTGCCTCACTAACTGGCCATTTAACTGCAGGCGAATTGCCTCGTCTCTATAGGTCAGGTCTGTACACTGAAAATTTATTTCTGCAGTGTTTGTTTTTTTAAACTCTAACTTTCAACATTCTAATAGGAGCCTGCAAGAATCACTTCAGCTCTGGGGGAAAAGTATCTTATTAGCAGATGTTCCATAACCAAGCCTTGACAGGTCAGCACAGCATGGCGAAAGGAACATTAGACTAGGACTCACCCACAGCCGCCCAGGAAGTAGCATGATATAATCTTCATCTGCAGTTGAGGATCCTAGAGCTTTTTTTAAGACTCGGATGAGATGCAGGGAAAACACCTTACTTTTATGTGCTGCTTTGCAGTCTTCAAGGTACTTACTACTGCTGGGTCTGCAATTTTACGTTATGGCTAAAAATCTGCTTTGGGGCATTGCTATTTTTTAATTTAGCCAAATATATTTGAAAACAATAATCAGATCCTTCAGGTTCTGCTGTAATAGTGCCTGGATTTATGGTATTCCTCGTGTACCTCTAGATGTGATTTTTACTCATCTGAAACCCCATCAGTTGTTTTAAGACTCCACTTTCAGTCTGTAAACAAAAGTCTACACAGCTTTCCTCTGCTCTAATAAACCTTTGCTGATCAGATGCTGATGAAGTCTTTATGCAGACAACTAGTTTATAGTAAGGAAACAAATAAACACTCACAGGAAGCTATTTTCCTGAAAACCTAAGTTTCACCCATCCCAGGCAGAAGATGAATCAAATTGGCCATTCTGCCCTTAACAGAGATGAATGCTTGCTACTTCAGAGTAAGAAGAAAGAAAATAAAAGAAACGAGCAAGCAATAAATACTGCCATGGCTTGCCTGTGCATGGGGGGAGAATGCCTTTTCAAATCCTACAGTGTAACTGTTTAGCCCTGAGGCAAAAGATTAGATTATAATCATTATCGTAACATTAGTGACTGCAAAATTAGACACGAGACGTTGATCCAGCTGCAGCATTTAACACCAGGACCTTAGGAGGCTCTCACATATTTCTAAAGAATTCAATCCCTTTTATTATCTTAAGCATAGATTCTTTCATTTCTTTAGCTTCTCTTGTATTTTAAAAACCAGAGCCTGGTTATAAATAGAATAGACAAAATGACAACCACCGCCTTCCCACAGAACCTTGTCATGTAATGTTCCCTGTCCATTGTATTTACATCTTTTCTGTTCATTGCTTATGACTCGCTTTAGAACATTTTGCAACTTCAGCACAGTTCCTTATATATCCACAACCAACTTTCCAACCTTTCTCAAATTTCCATTCCAAGTTCTATTTATGCGACATATATATTTTGGATAACAAATTAAAATTTACTTTTGATCCTAAATTCAATATCAGCTGCCCTCTAAGAGCCACTGTAGTTTTTCCTTCCCTGGTGTCCAAAAGATAAAAAATGTGGGTCTTTTGCAGTGACTGCTTGTTTTCCTTACATGTTGTGAGTCAAGCTTTGCTAAACTGCACATAAACTGTATTTGCTCTATTATTTCCAAAGCATTTTAAATGTTTCGAAGGGTTTGATTTGCCTCAAATAGGATTAATGACCAACTTTATTTGATAAAGTTAAAAGAGATGCTTCATTAGTTTCCTTGGAACTGAAGATAGATCTGACTATTTTAAATGTCAAAGTTCAGAAACTTTCAACTTAAATTACAATATGAATAAGAGAAACATGAAAAAACAAGAAAGTTGTAAAAGTAACCCAAGGAAGGCTACCGTTGTGGATGTTTCCCTTTTAATTCTTTCAGTAATTGCTAAACTGTGGCTGGGTGAGTAGGACAATGACACCATTCTTATCATTAATTTACAATTAAATTGATTCTGAAATAAGATTTTAGTGGCCAAAACTAAAGGCTAAAAACTGAACCTGCCATTATTTGTATGATTCCTTATTACTTACAAAGGTATGTCCATGTGATTACTTCTCAGCTGAGCCATTGTCAATTTTCAGGGTAAAATGACTTAACAACTACTTGATACTGACTTTATATAGAGTATAGTCCCTGTTAGTTAAAATATGGTTAATTTGAAAACCACAAATACAGCTCCTATGATTTCTTGCCTCTTGCTTCTCAAATAATGTCAAAGGCTTTGTGATAAATGGCCCTGCACCATTGGGTCAGATGTGCTATTTCAGCCCATAAGAGGCTTGAAGAAAACAATTCATCTGTGACTGTGCGGTAATCAACAGCTTCACATGCTTATCTCCAATCAAAACACATTTTTAAAGTATGTGCTTATTGCTAAGTTTCTAGCTCTAATTCCTCAGTTCCTTAAAGTGCATGTTCTGCAAACAACAACAACTCACTTTGGCATTTACTGTTCTGTAAAACATAAGGCAGAGGCCACAGAAGGAAGCCCCAGCAGGAGCAGAGTTGTTTCTTCCAAAATCTCACTTTATTCTGAGTTGCCATTACAGACAGTAAAATATATCTATGTGGCTCAATCAATTCTGTAAATGATACTGGGTCCTGCAATGGTTTAAAGGCCCTTCTGGCCAATTACATTTACTTCTGTTTATACAAATTGGCAAGAAGCTTTCAGCCACCTCGAAGTTCCTTCCATTTACAGTCAATTTTACGAGAGATATAATATTTTTATATTAAAGATCCCCGAACAGCATTAATAAGGGAAAAGAAGGAATAATAACCTGTTACATTTATTTTCTTTTGCTCTCAGTCAGCATAAAAAAAACCCAAACTTTTTTGAGTTGATAGTTTAGAATTTCCAGGAATGAGGTGTTTTGAGAGATGGAAAAACTCAGAACTAGTTGCTTTCAAGAGAAACTCTAGATACAGTAGTATGTGCATCTGCCCATGGGTTTCTAGTGCAAATAGAGGAGAACTAGGTAGGCTTTCAACCTTCCTGCTTATGACATTTTAAAACATTTTGAAAGTTGATCCAAAGGCAATTTTAAAGAAGGTGGTGTCCTGAAAATAAAGTGTACCAAAACTCAAATACACAAACTGCTGCGAAGGCCAAAATTAGAAGCGTTCAAGGAGGGAGACATGACGTAATATAACAGAAGAAGGGTTTGGAGTCAGAAGGGTCTGAGGTTCATTTCAAGCTGCAAGGCTTTGGCTTGGCAATAAATAAGATGACCATCTCTAAAACCCCATTTCTCTAGAAAGGCACTGTACCCCTCACAGCTGAGGATTCGAATTCAATACCCCATGTACATCAGCCTGCCCTTAATATGCCCCCTTAGAAACCTTGCTTTCCTGGCCCCTAGAGAGAATGACGGAACCTGAGTCTGGACCATGCCTGTGTAGGGCCACATGTGCACTGCGATGTGCTTCCCAGCATGGTAAAGAGCAGGGAGTTCAGCTTGATAGACTAGCTCTGCTGGACTATTTTAAGCAAGTCACTCCCTGTGTAAAGTGAAGGAGTTAGACTAGACCAAAATGCACCCACTATCCCTTCTAGCTCTAAAATTCTACATAAGGTACCAAAAAACCCGACATAAATAAAAACCCCACTATGGTAAGGAGTGTACACCAAAGAGATCACCACCTGACGTTTCGGATTCTGCCCTAGACAGTGCAGAGGACGGGGCTAAGTCACACTACAAGGGTTTCCCCTCTGCATCTGACAGAGTGCGGCGGGTGTTCCCGGAAGGCTGAAGACCAGTGTCAGGCAGCAAGGGGTAGGGGCTGTCAGCAAGGGGTAGGGGCTGTCCCGAGAGAGAGTGAGAGAGTGAGAGTGAGAGAGAGACAGGGAGAGAGAGAGAGAGAGAGAGACAGAGACAGAGACAGAGACAGAGACAGAGAGAGAGAGAGAGAGAGAGAGAGAGAACGAACCCGGCTTTCGGGAAAGGAAACGGCGATGTGGGGGAAAGGCACCTGCTGCATCTCTTTAGCGACGGGGCCTAAAAAGAGGTCGGGCCTGCTCTGAGAAGCAGAGCATGCAGATCCAGCCCCGACCTGGAGGAGACGTGTTGGTAGCCGAGGAATGAGAGGGAGAGGAGGGAGCGGGAGATGGAGGAGGGAGGTGGATGCAGGAAAAGGGCCGAGTGGAGCCCTGGCCCCAGCCACTCACCACAAGCGGGATGGAGCAGATCAGCACCACTAGGGAGGTGGCGATGAGTAAGATGACCATCTGGATCTCGGCGCCCGCGATGCGGCGGAAGCTCCGGCGGCGGCGAAAGTCGCTGAGGCGCGGCAGGGCGGGGGAGGCGGCGGCCGAGGAGCCCCGGAAGGCGGCCTGGACCACGGCGGCGGCCGCGTGGTGCTGCTCGGTGCCCAGCGAGGTGCGGCGCATGAACTGACGGTGCATGCGGAGCAGCGCGCCGCACACGAGCACGTTGCAGAGCACGGTGGCGAGAATAAGGAAGGAACTGAAGCCCGCGTACATGTAGGAGAAGGCGGCGTGCGCCGTCACATTGGTGGTCCAGTCGATGAAGCACCAGGTGTCCGGGTACTGCAGCCGCGAGCTGCCGAGGCCCATGTTGGGCAGCGCGCAGAAGAGCACGTTGGACGCGTAGACCGCGAAGAGCGTGAGGCCCGCCAGCCGCTTGTCCACGTAGTGGCTGTAGAAGTAGGCGTGGTTGATGGCCAGGTAGCGCTCGATACTCATGGCACAGATGATGCTGAGCCCCGACAGGCCGAAGAAGAGCAGGATGAAGGTGCTGTACTCGCACAGCGCGGGGCCCCCGGGCCACTGGCCCTTCATGTACGTGGCGATGGTCACCGGGCTCACCAGCAACGTGCCCAGCAGGTCGGTGACCGCCAGCCCGCATACCAATGTGTAGAAAGTCGTCTCCTTTTGCTCTTTGCGCGACTTGCACAGCACCACGATGGCCACCAGGTTGCCCACCACCCCGAAGATGAACATCACCGCCGGGATGGTCACTGGGCTGTTCAGTCGGTCGGAGGCCAGGACGGATGTATTGCTTCCAGGGGTGGCCATGGTGGTGGCCGGCGGTACACTGCCTTGGAGCGCGAGGCTGGGTCTGCGGTTGGTAGGAGAGAGACAAAGACGCGGTGAGCTGAAATTACCACTTGCAAAAAGGTGTCAGACCCGCGCCCAAGAGACAATATGCTGATGAGACCAGGGGAGCAACTCGATCCTACATTGTGGATTGTAGCCACTTACCAACTGCGGCTACCGAAATCTCCAGACTCCGGATACGTCCTGCCAGCAGCACCACTCTACTGGCATTAATATTTATACGTTAGTACTGCCATTCTCCTCCTCCAAGCCAACTCATCCACTGCCAAGATGAACAAGACTTATCTCAAGGGAAAAGTGTTTTGCTCGTTTTCCCGACAGATTCTGAGTCAATAAAAGTCTCACTGAAACCAGGTTACGGAAGATAATTTGGAGAGCACGCTCTTCCCTCCCTGGTTCGGCTCAAAGGGCGCCTGCCCACCGCTCTCTGCCCAGTGCTTCCAACCCTATCTCACCTGTGGTAGCCGCGGAGGTGGCAGCCACGTAAGCCCCCAGGGTCAAGCCTCGGATATCCTGGACACGCCTTCACCCTGCCCTCAGCCTTGCCCCGCTCAGTGTGGAGCTTACCAAGCCGTTGCCTTCTCAGAGCCTGCTCTCGGTGGCTGCCAATTTTCCGGTACAGGGGTCAGAGTGGTCAGCTTTCAAAACCTTGGAGAACCAGAAGGACAGCGAAATGGGTCAGTGAAGCCTGATCTTGGATTTTTTTTTCTTTCTCCTTTCCTTCGTTTCTTCAAAGACGATCCAAGTTTTGCGAAGCCCGCAGGTCTCGTCCGCGGGCGGACGGCGCTCAGGTGTACTGCCGCGAGCGCAGGTGGCACCGAGCCTCGATCCCCGGCTCGGGCCGCCTCCCTTCCCAGCCCAAGGCAGCGCGGGCGGCTACCGGGGCTGGCGGCTGCAGCTGAGGCCGCTTTTGGCGCCCTGGGGGCGGCTTGAGGTCCACTCGGCCTGAGGCTCTGACCTGGGGCCGTTCATCTTCCTCTCGCGCTGCCTGTTCGGAGCTCCGCTCTTGCCCTTCCAGCCTCTGTACAAACTTTTCTCCTGCTTCAAGTTTCCCTGGCGGAGGCGGGGCCACACAGTGCGCGGCCCGGGCGCCCATTGGCCAGACCGGGAGGGGGCGGGGCGCGTGCTAGCTCCTCTGCGCGGCGAGGAAGCTCCGCGGGCTGGTGGGAGGGGCTCCGGGCTGCGCGGATCCCACCGCTCCTCGGGGGGCGGCTCCCTGCGGCTTTCCCGCCCTCCAACGAGGTGGGGGTGGGGGTGTTGGAGACTTGGTCCTCTCGCCTCAGGCAGGTGGTGCGGAGAAGCAGTGGTCCGCGGGAACCCTGGGGAAGCCCCAGTGCTCTTCTGTGCACCCTCTTAGGTACTCTGAAGTTGGCATCCAGGGGGGCCAGCTCTGAAACCGGCATCTCTTCTTCCTCACTGCCTCCCGCTCCAAGTGGGCTGTTTCTCGCACCTACTTCACGCGGGTCGCAACATCGGGGTGCTGGGAAGGGAGGTCAGCGGCTTAGGACTCTACTTTGGAACGCCCGAGGTGTGTGTGTGTGTGCGCGCGCGCGCGTGGCCCGGGGAGGAGAAATAGGGTGTGTGCGCGCGTGGCCCCGGGTCAGAAGTAGGGTGCGCGCGACGGTTGTGGTGGGTGGATGGGCGGGTGGGCGCCAGGCATGGGCGGGGAAACAACGAAGAATCCATCTTCTCACCATGAAAGGGGTTAGTTGACAGCGCCC
Source organism: Hyperoodon ampullatus (assembly GCF_949752795.1). Lineage (NCBI taxonomy): Eukaryota > Metazoa > Chordata > Mammalia > Artiodactyla > Ziphiidae > Hyperoodon > Hyperoodon ampullatus. The sequence goes on along the minus strand of NC_136917.1, from coordinate 142,832,370 downwards.
AGGCCGTGGGCTGCGCTCGGTAGGGCAGTCCCAGGCAAAAAATAGGAGCCGGGACAGCAACCTCTCCCGGCGCAGGTGGCAGAGCCCTGCGGCTGCGGAGAAGTGGTGCGCGGTCCCCCAGGGGAGGGGTAGTGAGGGGGGAGGGCTGCCCGTCTAACCGCGGAGGCCTTTCTCCTCCTCCGGAGAACTTCTCCGCCTGGTGACAATGGTTAGACTGAGCTTCGTGTCTTGGCCCTGTTACGTTCGTGTTTAGATACCTTCACCACGAATCCTTGGAAAGGCTGATGCAGAGTGAGACTGGGATTTGTAAGTTTTTCGCGTAAAGGAATTAACTCTAGCCCTGGTCAACTCTTGGAAAAGCCTAATTGCTCTACCTTTTTACTTTGAATTACACTATAATTTCTTCTGTGATGGGAACAGTTTTTTTGACTACTCGTTATTCACTTCTTTCTATTCTACTTCCTGAAGTAAGAACTGAAAACTAAAAAAAGTGATTGTAAAACTTTATGGCATAATTATAACTGCTTCACCATTTTTTTTTTAACCATGAAGTGAGATTGTGTGAGCCTTCACAATTTCAGTTCCTAAGAAAACCTCTTTCCAGGGGTTGTATACATGCATTTTAACATATTGCATCTCCTCACAGGGTAGGTAAATAACTTGATTCTTCTTATGATAGAGCAGGCACTCATGCCTTAAATATTATTTCACGAATGAACAAACTTAAGAATTTACCTGGTTCTCCAGTTATTCTCAAATGACACAGTAACAAATAAGTAATAGGAGAAACAAAAGAGGGCATTCCAGATTTCAACTAATTACAGGACATATTAGAATTGTATTTACACATTTTGCATAAGGCACCATGTGGATATGTTGATACATCATTCTGTTGTTTGTATTGTTTCCACATGAATATCAGGGATTCAGAAAGAAAAACACACATTTGTTAGCCAATATAAAATAATTGATGGCGATTTGTCAGTTTTTCGGAGTCTTAATCATCACTATAACCACTCCTGTTGTCTGTGCTTCCCATGAGTAGTAAGCTCTAGGATTGTGTCAGCATTGAAAACAAATCAACACTAGAAAAAGGAAACTGGACCTTCTAATCCCCAGTCTTCTCTGACCACATTGTATCGCTATTACCCTGTCAGGTGGTTGTCAGTCACAATATGAAGACGAAGTGGGAAGTTCCACTTATAATCAATCACTTTCTGCTAATAAAAATATTTTTCCAGTTCTCTTTCCACTTGAAGTTACTAAAATGGAGAACAATTAGGATTAGTACTTGTCAACTTTTCACGATGAAAAGTATATTAAATGTAAAAATTGAGGCACACTGTTGAGAGAATTAATATTACAGGTTTTAACGTGTCGTTGATAAACTGGGCTTGTTATCAATAGAGCTGTTTTTCTTACTAGTCCTTTACATTTTATTTCCACGGTAGCTTAGGAAAATGAAAATAAATAAGAATCCAGAATACAAGACTAAAAAAATGTAGGTTTACCTGTAACTTCTTTTGGTGCATGATTCTTAAAACTTAAGTTTAGCCTTCAGAAGTAGAAGTTGAAGATTTGGGAAACAAATAATTATTTTATTTTCTTAACTTGAAAAGCTGAGACAGTGTAGTTCAGTTTCCCTCACACTCTGCCAGGAATCTACATTGCACAAGGAAATGAAGAATCGCCATGATTGTGTGGACAATTCTTATCATTGTTTGTATATTTTAATGAAAAGATTTTTTTTCTAAGCATTGTTTGCTATCCTCCCTTGCAGTTGCTGCCTCAGTCCCTATTTCTCTGCACTGGAAGCCCCTAGTTCAGTTCTTTAGAACTGTCATTAAATCCTATCTGAAGGTTTGCACTAGTCTAAGAGTGGCCTGACTGATCAGTTTGATTGCTCTCTGCTAGCTAATTACTTGACTACTCTTTTAAGTAAATACCATAAGCGGGGAGCTCGTTTAAAAGCACAGTCTGCTTGCAGGGTACCAACCATGTTCCCTTTGGTTGAATCCTCCTTGGGTCAAAGGAATGGGTAACAAAGGGGCTAATTCCTGGAAGGAAGGCAGCAGGATGAATCAGATCTGGCCTGGACCCCCTACTAAGCCGAAGTTGGCCACATCTTAGAGCGTTCCTAAAGCGCTAACATTCATGTAGCAAAGCCTGTGCAAACTGTGTTTGCTCTCTGTCATTCTGGACAGGCCATACGGATATTCAAAACAGTGAAAAAAGCATCTATCTGGTACAAATAACACAGTGCCTTTGGATACATCTGCCTTCTACACACTCACCCAGTTGGTTCAGTAAATTAGAAGCATGGCATTAACCTGACCTTGGGCATGAAAAGAGGTCCACAGTTGTGGTTGTGGTCCTAAGGACTGCCCTCCCTTTTTAGTGGTGCATTTCAAATATGCACCTAATTATTTTCATTTTATAAGCATAAATTTTGTGCTGAGTCTAGTGCTTGGAGTTGTTACACGTGTCAGTACTGTGATTAACTCCCCAGCGTCTTCATGTGGGGATAAATTACTGCTGTGGAGGCTGGTGGCCACCAAGTGATGGCTTCAGGCTGCCTTCTTCTCCGACAGTTAACCCTCGTCAACGGCATGGCTTTCTACCCTTTTATTCTTCCTCTCTTTTTTCTCCAAACAAATATTTCCACTGCACTCCCATTGTGAACTGGACTAATGGACAAAGAAAGGAGATTACTTACCTAGTGTTGCTCATTTTTGAAGATACAGGTGGAGAGATAAAGCCTTACGAGTTCAGGCGTCTCTTCTACAGGAAGATGGACATTCTGATTATATTTTAGCTTCTTCTCACACCCCTGGAATTGCTGTATTTTTTAGCACTTCAGAAAATAACACAGGGACTCCCTGGTTTAATAATCAACACCAGCGTCATCTGTAGCTTGTTGGCTGCTTTCCACAGAGCTTTCCCAATTGCACTTGCATGTGTTCTTATTAGCAATCCCTGTGGATGTTAGCTAGGTGTGATGGAGACTCATGTTTCGCCAAATGCTGTTTCCATTTCTGCTTTAACACATAGCTGGATGGTGTTTCCCAGACTTCTTGTGGTCAGGTAAAGCCTGTGTGACTGTATTCTGGCCATTGGAAAATGAGAGGATGTGATATGTGCCACTTCCAAGCCTGGTCCCTAAAAGACCCTGATCCTCTGTGCTCTTTGTCTTCCCTTTTCTGCCAACAAGATGCAAGGCCCTGGTATATGGCAGAACCACTAGATAGAAGTTGACCAGGTCTCTGAATGCCTGCATAGAGTAGGGACCTCATTCCAATCCCAGCGACCTTCACTGGACAATGAAGTGCAAGAGAAATAATCCGCTGAGATTTGAGGGACTGATTGTTTGGGCAGTTAGCTTATACTGACTAATACAGTATAATTGGAATCATCTGTCTTCAGTAATGAGCTTGTGGGCACAGAAAAGCTATGTGACTTACTCAAAGGCTCAAAAATTAGTGAGGCCAGCTGAAATTTATCCAGTGCTTAGTCAGTGAGGCAATGTGCTGTGTGATTTATGCATATGTCATTTAATGCTCACAAGAAACCTATGAAGAGGGTACTACACTTAGTAGGCCCAGTTTACAGACGAGCAAACTGATATTTGGTTAAGGAATGTGGAGGAGGACATAGTCATTTCTTAAAAGACTACACAGCATCTGGGGATGGTGGTGTGAAGGGTTCCATAGTGTAAGTGGCTGCTGGTTGAGGCATCCTTACCATCTTGCTTAGGTGTGACCTTGGCTGAGTTTGCTGCTGCCAGCCTTCCTGTTGACTCCTTGTGTGATTGATTGTTTTCCAATAAATTATTTTCCTGCTTAAATTGACCATTCTCAGTTTCTGTTGCTTGTGAATAATAACCCCACACAGCACAGAGAGGTTGAGTACATTACAGATCACAGTATTGATAAATGGCAAAGATTTTAATCTAGGTCTGTCTGATCCCCAAACCTCTATCCCTAACCTCTATATTTCTTAGCCCAAACTGGAACTCCAGCCATATGACTCTTTCTGTTCTTTTTTTCCCCCTCAATATCATTGGCCTTGGGATAAAGAAAGTCTGGATTCAAGGTCATAGTAGGTAAGTTAAGTTGCCTAAGCCTTAGCAAAAAGGAGTTTTTACTAAGTTGGTTCCTTTGCAGTTTAAGTAATATAGTAATCCATACATACAAAATATCTGGCACATATTAAAAACAATAGTTATTATTATTACGTACAGCTATGTTTCCCAAGTTTATTTCTAATGATTATATGATTAGTTGTTGTGCATAAAATGTTTAGAGGGCATAATAATAAGTTGAGTATATATTACTTTTTTTTTTTTTTTTTTTTTTTGCGGTATGCGGGCCTCTCACTGTTGTGGCCTCTCCCGTTGTGGAGCACAGGCTCCGGACGTGCAGGCTCAGCGGCCATGGCTCACGGGCCCAGCCGCTCCACGGCATATGGGATCTTCGCAGACCGGGCCATGAACCCGTGTCCCCTGCATCGGCAGGCGGACTCTCAACCACTGCCCCACCAGGGAAGCCCCCTATATTACTTTGATAGAACTTATTTTTGCCTGGGCCTAGCCCCAAATATCCAAAGACTGGTTGTGTATATAATCACAAAAAAGAGAATTAAGGTACTTATTCAGATAATTTAGGCAATCTCCTTCCCTTCCCTTGATGAAAAGGAAAGAATTACTTTCAAAGAGATGATTTTTATTGCCTACTTATATTGATTAACTTTATTACATAATTTCTCAAGGGTATACCTAATATTGGCTGTAATCATAGGCTAGCTATTGAGGTGATATTAGTGAATTTTACCCAGACACAGAATTCATCTGGTTTTCTTCCAAAATAAGTTTCCAATTTTTAAATTTTGAGATGTTTATAAGAAGAATTGAAGCACATTTATTTGGGAGAAATGAATGCAAACCCGCCTGGAAGCAGGGAGCCAATGTGGGGATCTTGCAGAGGGGAGGAGGACCAGGAGGGGAGCATTTCCAGTCAAAAATGGAAAGAAAAAGAACAAGAATCTTTGTGAGGAAAGAAGCTGCTCTTCGACAGGCATAAGGACTCAGCTTGTCCTACCAGATACTATCTATAGCTATGCGGTCCCTTGACCTGGCATCAGCTTATCCAGGGTACCACTGGGACCCTGTCCTGCAAAAACTGCTAGTGCCCTAGCACAGTGCGTGGCACATCCAGAGTAGAGTGAGTGTTCAGAACTTACCCTCTTGACCTTTGTCATCCATACACATTCCACTTTGCATCTGGTCTCACAGCAGTCTCTTCACTTCCAATACCTAATGCATATAGATACGCATCCAACCTAAAGAGACATATACACAAGTTGCTGCCCTCATCCCACCAATGAACACATCCCTGCATGCATCCTCAGACACAGATCTCTCCAGCTGACCCAGAACATGGAAAAACATGATGTTTTCATTCTTCCGTGAGCAAAGTACTTTACCTGGTGTAATCATTGTGCTTGAATTGACCAGCCACAGACATTTCTTCCTTTCAATCTGCCATTCATTCCTCCATTCAGCAAGTACTTGTGTAAAAGGCTGGGTTAACCTCTGAGTGCATCCTTTGAACAAAATAATCAGTTCCTGCCCTCACACAGCTTACTGTGTAATGGGGGAAAGCTTACTGTCCAGAAAGGAAAACAGACATTCAAATAAGCACACACACTTCAATATTTACAACTTGGGATCAATGCTATGAAAGAAAAGAAAGGACAGCCTTCATTTAGATTTGAGAGCAGGAATGGCCATTCTGAAGAGGTTGTATCTTCTAACCAGGGTATTGTTTGTTTCCCTCCAAAATGGCTCTCTAGTTAACAACAGGTTATCTTCCATTCCAAGTACAGGAATTTTTAAGCATATTCTGGCTCAGAGCTTCACATCCACTCTGATGCCTCAGAGAAGACAGGTGCACATCCTACAGGCCAATATCTAGAACAGAGAAGGTTTCTGAGAATTCAGACAACAGATCTTGAAGAAACTAGGAGCTGAATAACCCAAATGAGGTGCATTGAAGTAAAGGAAATCATCAAAGTTTGAAAAGAGGAAGCTATGACCAGAGAGAATCTGCCACTTGACTGTGAACTCCTGAAACAGAGGTTCAAAGCTCTTAACTGGGGAGGGCGAGGTGGGAGGAGAAATGAAGCAGGATTGCTTTCTGAGGATAATACCAACTTCACTGTCTGTTGAAATTCAAGCCAAAATTAGTCTCAGGCCTGGCCTGCTCCTTGCATTTCAGGTTAGTAAGTATTGGTCACAAAGGAAACTAAAAGTATGATTAAAACTTTGCTGTAGTTTAAGAAGGCCTAAAGGTATGAAAGTCAAATTTAATGAGTAAGGCTGTTCATTTTATAGGAAAACAAAAAGCTACAGTGCTTGATCTAACAAGAAATGAGATTTGATTGTATAAACAGCAATTTAAAAAATAAATAAATTTATTTATTTATTTATTTATTTTTGGCTGCGTTGGGTCTTCGTTGCTACGTGCAGGCTTTCTCTAGTTATGGCGAGTGAGGGCTACTCTTCGTTGTGGTGCGTGGGCTTCTCATTGCGGTGACTTGTCTTGTGGAGCACGGGCTCTAGGTGCATGGGCTTCGGTAGTTGTGTCTCGTGGGCTCAGTAGTTGTGGCTTGCAGGCTGTAGAGCACAGGCTCAGTAGCTGTGGTGCACGGGCTTAGTTGCTCCGCAGCATGTGGGATCTTCCTGGACCAGGGTTCAAACCCATGTCCTCTGCATTGGCAGGCAGATTCTTAACCACTGCGCCACTAGGCAAACCCAGCAGCAATTTTTCTTTTCTTTTTTTTTTTTTTCTCGGTACGCGGGCCTCTCACCGTTGTGGCCTCTCCCGTTGTGGAGCACAGGCTCCGGACGCGCAGGCTCAGCAGCCATGGCTCACGGGCCCAGCTGCTCCGCGGCATGTGGGATCTTCCCGGACCGGGGCACGAACCCGTGTCCCCTGCATCGGCAGGCGGACTCTCAACCACTCCACCACCAGGGAAGCCCAGCAGCAATTTTTTAATATGACTTTCTGATGTCAAGTTGTTTTATGTATCTTCCTATGAAATAATAGATTATATGTTAAAAGAGCTATAAAATTTGCCTAAGACATTTCTGCAGTAAGATTCATTCATTTAATGTAACAGAAGAAAAGCATGTACATTTTTGAAAATTGAAGTATAGTTGACATACAATTTTATGTTAGTTTCAGGTATACAACAGTGATTTGACATTTGCATACATTATGAAATGATGACAGACATATTAACCATCTGTCTCCATACAGAGTTATTACAATATTATTGACCATATTCCTTATGCTGTATATTACATCCTGTGGCTTATTTGTTTTCTAACTGGAGGTTTGTATTTCTTAATCCTCTTCACCTATCTCTCCCCGCCGCTCCCGTCCCCTCTGGGAACCATCCCTTTGTTCTCTGTCTCTGAGTCTGTGTTTGTTTTGTTTGTTTGTTTGTTTTGCTTTTTAGATTCCACATATAAACGAGATCATACTTTGCCTTTCTCTTTCTTTCTTTCTGATTTATTTCATTTCGCGTAATACCCTCTAGATCCATTTTTATTGTCACAAATGGCAATATTCCTTCTTTGTTATTGCTGAGTAATATTCCATTTTGTGTGTGTGTGTGTATATATATATACATATATATATTACACATCTTTTATCTGTTCATCTATTGATGGACACTTACGTTGAAAAAGCAAGTACATTTTGAAGATACTGAATGTGAGGACTGAGAATTGAATATGAATTCTTTTTCTTTCAATTGCAAATTAGTGTAAAAGTGTCAGTTGCTAAGAAGTAAAAATTTTGTGAAATTTTAGTAGCTGAAAGAACAGCATACACTTCTCAAAGCTGTCCTGTTGTGTTAATGATTTGTCTTCATCTCTGATCCTATTACACTAATGCTGCAGGGATTTTAAAAGATCCGCTGACAGTCTAAATTGTCTGAAGTGTAATTCACGCTAAACTATATAAACTGAATTTAAGCTTTGATAGCAGTTACTTCTTACTGAGTGGTCTACCTATGGATTAAACTTTTTTTTATAGCTAAACAAACTATCAAAAGAAAAAGTATTATTTAGTTTTGTTTTCCTTTTTCTGGCTTGCACCTCATTTAAAATTTTGTTTTCCAAATTGAACATTAAAAAAAAATGCCACAAAGGAATAGAAATAAAATATATCTTCCTCTTGAGGAAGAGGCCATCCTCTAGGTGAGGTTTTGACGGGACTCACATAATTTTGGCGATCCTGTTTACAGACTCCTTTAGGTTCTTATACGTTGCATAGTCACTTGGACTTGAAGGTGTGGTGCTAGAAGTGCCCATTTTATGAAGTGTTCCTAAGTCCTTGATTGCCAAAAAGTCCAAAGTTCTCTCTTTTTGGCTCAGATGACAGACCAGTCAGCTTTAAACCCCAAATCAAATCTTTTAACCCTTGCCAAGGATTGGCCTTAGGAAAGATTAAAAAATACATTAAAAAAAATTCAGTACATTCTATTTATTAAAGATTTTTGCTTGCTGTTTTTTTTTTTTAACATCTTTATTGGAGTATAATTGCTTTACAACGTTGTGTTAGTTTCTGCTGTGTAGCAAAATGAATCAGCTATACGTATACATATATCCCCATATCCCCTCCCTCTTGCGTCTCCTTTCCACCCTCCCTATCCCACCCCTCTAGGTGGTCACAAAGCACCGAGCTGCTCTCCCTGTGCCATGCAGCTGCTTCCCACTAGCTATCTGTTTTACATTTGGTAGTGTATATATGCCAATGCTACTCTCTCACTTCATCCCAGCTTACCCTTCCCCCTCCCCGTGTCCTCAAGTCCGTTTTCTATGTCTGTGTCTTTATTGCTGTCCTGTCCCTAGGTTCATCAGAACCGTTTTTTTTTTTTAGATTCCATAAATATGTATTAGCATATGGTATTTGTTTTTCTCTTTCTGACTTACTTCACTCTGTATCAGAGACTCTATGTCCACTCACCTACAAATAGTTCAATTTCGTTTCTTTTTATGGCTGAATAATATTCCTTGTATATATGTGCCACACCTTCTTTATCCATTCATCTGTCAGTGGACACTTAGGTTGCTTCCATATCGTGGCTATTGTAAATAGTGCTGCAATGAACATTGTGGTACATGACTTTTTGAATTATGGTTTTCTCAGGGTATATGCCCAGTAGTGGGATTTCTGAGTCATATGGTAGTTCTATTTTTAGTTTTTTAAGGAACCTCCAAACCATTCTCCATAGTGGCTGTATCAATTTACATTCCCACCAACAGTGCAAGAGGGTTCCCTTTTCTCCACACCCTCTCCAGCATTTATTGTCTGTAGATTTTTGTTGATGGCCATTCTCACAGGTGTGAGATGATACTTCATTGTAGTTTTGATTTGCATTTCTCTAATGATCAGTGACGTTGAGCATCCTTTCATGTGTTTGTTGGCAATCTGTATATCTTCTTTGGAGAAATGTCTATTTAGGTCTTCTGCCCATTTTTGGAATGGGTTGTTTGTATTTTTGATATTGAGCTGCATGAACTGCTTGTATATTTTGGAGATTAATCCTTTGTCAGTTGCTTCATTAGCAAATATTTTCTCCCATTCTGAGGGTTGTCTTTTTGTCTTGTTTATGGTTACCTTTGCTGTGCAAAAGCTTTTGAGTTTCATTAGGTCCCATTTGTTTATATTTGTTTCTATTTCCCTTTCTCTAGGAGGTGGATCAAGTAGGATGTTGCTGTGATTTATGTCATAGAGTGTTCTGCCTGTTTTCCTCTAAGAGTTTTACAGTGTCTGGTCTTACATTTAGGTCTTTAATCCATTTTGAGTTTATTTTTGTGTATGGTGTTAGGGAGTGTTGTAATTTTATTCTTTTACATGTAGCTGTCCAGTTTTCCCAGCACCACTTATTGAAGAGGCTGTCTTTTCTCCATTGTATATTCTTGCCTCCTTTCTCAAAGGTAAGGTGACCATATGTACATGGGTTTATCTCAGGGCTTTCTATCCTGTTCCATTGATCTGTGTTTCTGTTTTTCTGCCAGTACCATACTGTCTTGATTACTGTATCTTTGTAGTATAGTCTGAAGTCCAGGAGCCTGATTCCTCCAGCTCCGTTTTTCTTTCTTAGGATTGCTTGGGCTATTCAGGGTCTTTTGTGTTTCCATACAAATTGTGAAATTTTTTGTTCTATATCTGTGAAAAATGCCGTTGGTAGTTTGATAAGGATTGCATTGAATCCATAGCTTGCTTTGGTTAGTATAGTCATTTTCACAATGTTGATTCTTCCAATCCAAGAACATGGTATATCTCTCTATCTGTTTGTATCATCTTTAATTTCTTTGATCAGTGTCTTATAGTTTTCTCCATACAGGTGTTTTGTCTCCTCAGGTAGGTTTATTCCTGAGTATTTTATTCTTTTTGTTGCAGTGGTAAATGGGCGTGTTTCCATAATTTCTCTTTCAGATTTTTCGTCGTTAGTGTATAGGAATGCAAGAGATTTCTGTGCATTAATTTTGTATCCTGCTACTTTACCAAATTCATTGATTAGCTCTAGTAGTTTTCTTGTAGCATCTTTAGGATTCTCTATGTACAGTATCATGTCATCTGCAAACAGTGACAGTTTTACTTCTTCTTTTCTGATTTGGATTCCTTTTATTTCTTTTACTTCTCTGATTGCTGTGGCTAAAACTTCCAAAACTATCTTGAATAATAGTGGTGAGAGCGGGCAACCTTGTCTTTTTCCTGATCTTAGAGGAAATGGTTTCCATTTTTCACCACTGAAAACGATGTTGGCTGTGGGTTTGTCATATATGGCCTTTATTATGTTGAGGTAAGTTCCCTCTGTGCCTACTTTCTTTTTATCATAAATGGGTGTTGAATTTTTTCAAAAGCTTTTTCTGCATCTATTGAGATGATCATATGTTTTTTCTCCTTTAGTTTGTTAATATGGTTTATCACATTGATTGATTTGCATATATTGAGGAATCCTTGCATTCCTGGGATAAACCCCACTTGATCATGGTGTATGATCCTTTTAGTGTGCTGTTGGATTTTGTTTGCTAGTATTTTGTTGAGGATTTGTACATGTGTGTTCATCAGTGATATTGGCCTATACTTTTCTTTTTTTTGACATCTTTGGTTTTGGTATCAGGGTGATAGTGGCCTCGTAGAATGAGTTTGGGAGTGTTCCTTCCTCTGCAATTTTTTTGGAAGAGTTTGAGAAGGATAGGTGTTAGCTCTTCTCTAAATGGTCGATAGAAATCACCTGTGAATCCATTTGATCCTGGGCTTTTGTTTGCTGGAAGATTTTTAATCATAGTTTCAATTTAAGTGCTTGTTATTGGTCTGTTTATATTTTCTATTTCTTCCTGATTCAGCCTCGGAAGGTCGTGCTTTTCTAAGAATTTGTCTATTTCTTCCAGGTTGTCCATTTTATTGGCATATAGCTGCTTATAGTATCTCTCATGATCCTTTGTATTTCTGGAGTGTCAGTTGTTACTTCTCCTTTTTCATTTCCAATTCTGTTGATTTGAGTCTTCCCCCTTTTCTTCTTGATGAGTCTGGCTAATGGTTTATCAATTTTGTTTATCTTCTCAAAGAACCAGCTTTTACTGATCTTTGCTATTGTTTCCTTCATTTCTTTTTCATTTATTTCTGATCTGATCTTTATGATTTCTTTCCTTCTGCTAACTTTTAGGGGTTTTTGTTCTTCTTTCTCTAATTGCTTTAGGTGTAAGGTTAGGTTGTTTATTTGAGGTGTTTCTTGTTTCTTGAGGTAGGATTGTATTGCTACAAACTTCCCTCTTAGAACTGCTTTTGCTGCATCCCATAGGTTTTGGTTGCCATGTTTTCATTGTCATTTGTTTCTAGGTATTTTTTGATTTCCTCTTTGACTTCTTTAGTGATATCTTGGCTATTTAGTAGTGTATTGTTTAGCCTCCATGTGTTTGTATTTTTTACAGATTTTTTTCCTGTAATTGATATCTAGTCACATAGCATTGTGGTCAGAAATGATACTTGATACGATTTCAGTCTTCTTAAATTTACCAAGGCTTGATTTGTGACTCAAGATATGATCTATTCTGGAGAATGTTCCATGAGCACTTGAGAAGAAAGTGTATTCTGTTGTTTTTGAATGGAATGTCCTGTAAATATCAGTTAAATCCATCTTGTCTAATGTGTCACTTAAAGCTTCTGTTTCCTTATTTATTTTCATTTTGGATGATCTGTCCGTTGGTGACAGTGGGGTGCTAAAATCCCCTATTATGATTTTGTTACTGTCGATTTCCTGCTTTATGGCTGTTAGCATTTGCCTTATGTACTGAAGTGCTCCTATGTTGGGTGCATAAATATTTACCCTTGATATAAATTGTTATATCTTCCTCTTGGATTGATCCCTTTATCATTATATAGTGTCCTTCTTTGTCTCTTGTAATAGTCTTTACTTTAAAGACTATTTTGTCTGATATAAGAATTGCTACTCCAGCTTTCTTTTGATTTCCATTTGCATGGAAAATCTTTTTCCATCCCCTCACTTTCAGTCTGTATTTGTCCCTAGGTCTGAAGTGGGTCTTTTGTAGACAGCATTTGTATGGGTCTTGTTTTTGTGTCCATTCAGCCAGTCTATGTCTTTTGGTTGGAGCATTTAATCCATTTACATTTAAGGTAATTATCGATATGTATGTTCCTATTACCATTTTCTTAATTGTTTTGGGTTTGTTATTGTAGGTCTTTTCCTTCTCTTGTGTTTCCTGCTTAGAGAAGTTCCTTTAGCATTTGTTTTAAAGCTGGTTGGTGGTGCTGAATTCTCTTAACTTCTGATTGCCTGTAAAGGTTTTAATTTCTCCATTGAATCGGAATGAGATCCTTGCTGGGTAGAATAATGTTGGTTGTAGGTTTTACCATTTCATCACTCTAAATATGTCCCTCCATTCCCTTTTGACTTGCAGAGTTTCTGCTGAAAGTTCAGCTGTTAACCTTATGAGGATTCCCTTGTATGTTATTTGTTGCTTTTCCCTTGCTACCTTTAATATTTTTTCTTTGTATTTAATTTTTGATAGTTTGTTAATATGTATCTTGGTGTGTTTCTTCTTGGATTTATCCTGTATGGGACTGTCTTCGCCTCCTCAACTTGATTGACCATTTCCTTTCCCATGTTAGGGAACTTTTCAACTATAATCTCTTCAAATATTTTCTCAGACCCTTTCTTTTTCTCTTCTTCTTCTGGGACACCTATGATTTGAAAGTTGGTGTGTTTAATGTTGTCCCAGAGGTTTCTGAAACCGTCCTCAAGTCTTTTTGTTGTTTTTTCTTTATTGTGCTCTTTGGTAGTTATTTCCACTATTTAATCTTCCACATCATTTATCCATTCTTCTGCCTCAGTTATTCTGCTATTGATTCCTTCTAGAGTATTTTTAATTTCATTTATTGTGTTCATCATTTTTTGCTCTTTAGTTCTTCTAGATCTTTGTTAAACGTTTCTTGTATTTTTTTCCATTCTCTTTCCAAGATTTTGGATCATCTTTACTATTATTACTCTGAATTCTTTTTTAGGTAGACTGCCTATTTCCTCTTTATTTGTTTTGTCTGTTGGGTTTTTACCTTGCTCCTTCATCTGCTGCATATTTCTGTCTTCTCATTTTGTTTAACTTACTTTGTTGGGGGTCTCCTTTTCTCAGGCTGCAGGTTTGTAGCTCCCATTGTTTTTAGTATCTGCCCCCAGTGTGTGAGGTTGGTTCAGTGGGTAGTGTAGGCTTTCTGGTGGAGGGGACTGGTGCCTGTGTTCTGGTGGGTGGGGATGGATCTTGTCTTTCTAGTGGGAAGAGCCATGTCCGGCGGTGTGTTTTAGCGTGTCTGTGAACTTAGTATGTTTTTAGGCAGCCTCTCTGCTAATGGGTGGGGTTGTGTTCCTGTCTTGCTAGTTGTTTGGCATGAGGTGTCCAGAACTGGAGCTTGCTGGCCCTTGGGTGGAGCTGGGTCTTAGTATTGAGACGGAGATCTCTGGGAGAGCTCTCGCTGATTGATATTACATGGTGTCAGGAGGTATCTGCTGGTCCAGTGTTCTGAACTCGGCTCTCCTACCTCAGAGGCTCAGGCCTGACACCAAGCCAGAGCACCAAGACCCTGTCAGCCAGAAGGCCAGGTACATGGGTATTTCTTGCCTTTTGGGAAGCCTGAGGTCTTCTCCCAGCGTTCAGTAGGAGTTTTTCCAGGTGTGGATGTATTTTTGATGTATTTGTGGGGAAGAAGGTGATCTCTACGTGTTACTTCTCCGGCATCTTGAAGGTCCCCCTGCAGTAGGAGACTCCACTAAAGATGCCAACCTCTGCAAGAGCTAGAGATGCAGAGGCATTTTTTTCAAAGGGTCTGCAGCTTGCCTTTTTTTTTTTTTTTCTTTTTCTTTGTGCTTCGTCTAGTTTCACTTGTTCACAGGGTGCTTCATGCAGAGGCCTCATACCTGGTACTTCAGATCAGAGTGCTTAGTGAGAAACAGCTGTGCTGACACCTCAGCTCGCGGGCCGGGCTGTGTGCCTCCCTTGCCGTTTTTAAAGGGTTAGTTTTCTCTCTTTGGATATTGACAAAATGTGCTTTTGCAGTTGACATTTTTTCCTGTATTTTTCTGAGATGAGATTTGTGCAGGAGGGTTGGAGGATTGGTTCTGCTGTGTTACAGATCTGCCCAAGCATTCACTTTTACAGAAAGATGCCTGAGATCTCTGCTGCTTGATAAAATCTCTATTTATTAGAAAGTGTTCAGTTCTGTCCAGGTGATCCCTACATTGCTCTGTAGTGATTAGTGGGACACTTTTTGTTTTTAGGAGTTTGAGGAAATCATTTGTCTTGCAAAGCCTGTATCAATCCTATGATCCCTGAACTAATGTGTTAATTGTAGTGTCATTTTAAGCTTGGGCAAATGCTAATGTCTTTTCCCCCCACTTCCATCCATAATAATGATAAAAGCTTTCCTATAATTCAAATTAAGGCTCTCTCTTGGGAGCTTCCTTCTTATACAACTTCTCTCTGCTCTGCAAAACTGCCTCCCGCCCTTCCTAGGATAGCTGTCCCTGAGCCCTGAATCAACAAACCCAGGAATCCAGAAGGCCACTGGTCTAAAAGGATTGAGAGATCAATGCCAAGCACAGCTTCCCTTCTTCTCTTTCCCCCTTTCTTTCCATTTCTCAGTAAATCAACAACCTCAATAACTAACATTTAGTAAGCACTAGCCATGGTGCCAGGCAATGTGCAAAGTGCTTTTAGTGAATTATTTTCCCTATGGTACAAATAAGGACACTGAGAGAAGTTATGTAATTTTTCCAAGGTCCCAGAGCTCATAAGTGCTGTGGCAGAGAGCACTGCTGACCACTGAATTACAGCATCTCCTCCTCCCCAGCGCTGATCAGGAGCCCACTCCTTAACACTTCACCCCATGTCTTAAAGCACAAAAGGACAAAGCCTCCACATTTCAATAAAGGATAAAGGTTAAACTTCTCTGAACAATAATGGTATAGTTAGTTTAGCTACCCACCACCCATCCCTGGGTGCCCAGGAAGCTGGTACAAAAAGCAGGAAGTAGAAAATTCTTCACAGTATTTCTGATTGGAGCTTATAGGCACTTATTTTAATTTTCTATTTTATGTGGAGTAGTTTACCACTTCTGCAACTACCAAGGCTATCTAAAATAGCTTCTGTGAAGTTTAAATGATCAAATACTTCCTTATACTCTGACTTATTCTGTTTACAAGAACCCAACCAAAGTCAGCTTTCCTGCTTAAGCTGAACCTATGCATGGATAAAGTGGAGAGTAGAGTGAATAACATGAAAAAAACATCGATGGAGTATAAACTATGTGCCAGGGATTATGCTGAACGCTTTGTATTTATCTTAGATAAGCCTATGGTAAACCAACAAGGGAGGTGGCCTTATTGCACCTGCTGCTCTATTGGGATGTAAAGTCAGTCAGAAAATCTGCAGTCGTTTGCTACATGTCTTTTATGGGGATGGGGTAGGAATGGGCATAGGCAAGAAAGATTAGCATAAACTCAGATGCAAATGGGGGGAATGGGAGATATATCACCTACCCCTTTTTGTCTTTCTATTCTCATTATAGGCATTGCTAATCCACAGCACCATTCCTTCCTTCAAGGGCTCACCACCATCTACTAGTGATGGCACAAGAGATGGAAACTTATTTGCCATGCTTGACCTAGCATATGCTGTGTGTAGAATTGACTCCAAGAGACCCTAATACAAGGCGTTTCTGTAAACTTTGAAGATATGTTGATGAGGTCCTCCTTGCCTAGGTGATTATGGACGGGCTCTGAAGATCTTTCATCAGGGTTTTTTGCTTTGGAGGGCGAACATTTTGCCAACAGAATATGAAAGGGATATAGCAGGATAGAGATCATGATCATTAAATATGTAACTAGAAAAATATCTCACCTAGGATAGAGGGTCCTGCAAGGCATATTCACCTATAAAAAAGTACTTCAAGAATGTGTGGAATGTATCTAACATTATCATACATGCCTTTCTGCAAAATACCCACATTTGCAATTCAGAGAGCAGCAGGACACAAACTGAAGAGGCAGGAACAGATTGTATTTGGGTCCAACTGTGACATTTAAGTTTTCAACTCTATGAACCAGCTAAATCTTCCAATACTTTAAATAGAATTTTGGGAGCCAAGTAGGGAGTAAATGATTTTCAAAAATAGATGAATTGCAATAATTAAAACCTAACTTTATTTAGTAGATACTTTGTGATGTTTAAGCATACACAAAAATGAATATTTGGACAATTGAATCATTTGAAACCTATGGCTTAGAAGTTTGCTATAATAACACAGCCCTTTGGGGAGTATTTCCCTAAAGGACCAGACATTTATTCATTATCTCTATTTTATCTTTTGTTCTTGATGCTTGTGTATTTTAATAATTCTCCTCATATAAGGTAGGAGACACATTTTAAATTATATTTATACAAGTTGAACTCAGTTTATCTCCCTTACTGAAAGAGTGAAACACTATTTCTTTATTATGAATGCAGTGCAGTGCACAATTGACTCTAGAACCAGAGAGAGGAGGAAACTCAATCTTCAGTCTGTTTGTAGCTGCCTTAAATATTTGAGAGAATTCAGCTTATTCAGGATGATTCTGTTGCAATGCATTAGTGTTTAATGTGGACACTCGCAAGAGCTGACTCATTTTTCTGAATGTTTTCCTGGCCTCCAGTGTTTGGTGAGGAACCTTAGAAGAACACAACTTTCTAGTTAATAAATATTTTTGAATGAGAACATAAAAAGCATTCTACAGAATAAAAATTTACTTGATAACTTGATAACCTCTGTATGGTGTAGAGGAAGAATATATTGAGATTTTGGTTGTTGGGAAAAAAGTAAGTATTTAAGAATAATATACTCAACAAGGTCTGTGACTTGGTACCTGGTTGGATGAAGGAATATCTTGTTCTTAACACATTAGCATTCTTCCTTACTAATGGACTGCTTAATTTCATTAACAGGAATACTGAAGATAAGGTATTGCAGCATCTTCTTTGTCTTGAGTCCTAGTTCTTAATTTTATTTGAAAATGCAAGAAAATAAATATTTGTACACTTTGGCTTTAAAGCACTAGTTTAGTAGCTATGGGATGTTTTCCCCATGATAACAAAAATACTTAAAAATGCCTAAGGATGAAAAATACCTTTTAGTTTTTTATATCAAAGTAATTGAAAAGGGGGAGGGTCAGAAAGAGAGAAAGGAAGAAGGAAGGGAGGGAAGGACCAGGAGAGAGAGAGAGAAAAAAAAGCTAGGTGGTAAATCTGTTACACATTTTCCCATGGTCACACCCGCAGACCAGTGTGATGTTATGGACCTGTCACTCTTGAAGTTCCACTTAGAACTCCCCAAGGCAACAAAAACAAGCCTTCATAAAAAGCCTGTGTGTCATCAACTACAATCCATAATGTAGAAGATTTGGATCACTTATTAGAAGTGATATATACATTTTTAGAGTACCAATATTATTGCCCGGTTTCATTATAAACAAGGTGAGTTACCTTTACCCAAGAGACTGACCTTTTGAAAATGACAAGAGGAAATATCGATTTTCTACTCATTCTTTTTTCCCACCATAAAAATATTTTAAGTGTTCTAATAGGGATACAGGGTAAATTATTATATACAGTATCTATTTTTGTATTTATGGGCTCAAAAAGAAAAACTGGTGCCTTTTGAAAATTAATACAGCTTAGAACATGTTTTCAATACTGATTCTACCTAGAAAAAAGGATTTCATGATCAGATAAATTTTGGAAATATTGCACTATATTCCCTCCTTAGGCCCTGAGGTGTCTAACCATTAAAAAAAATTCAAAGCTCCTTAACTTCATTTTAGTTAGCATCCCCTAGGTTTATTGATTATGCACTCTTTCCTCACTAATACCTGTTAACATGATAAAGATTAGAATTCCTTGGAACACGTGTGGGAGATCTTTCCAAATATGGCAAAGGATGGTTTACTTTTCTGAGGAATAGTTCAGAGACAAACATTGTAATTTCAGTAGATACATATTTATTTTGATGTGTTAGGAAAAAATGCACATCTCATTCATGACTGAATGGATATTGCTGCTTAGAATGAAGCTAAGTTAATGTATGAGAAAAGAGTATATTCAAAGAAAATATAAAGTGAATAATAGTACAGATAATATATAGTGTGGCAAAATCAAGTGAATGTCTGAAGATTGGGAAATGCTGGTTTTATCTATAAATACAGCAGTCCCCAACCTTTTTGTCACCAGGGACCGGTTTCTTGGAAGACAATTTTTCCATGGACCGGGGAGGTGGGGGATTGTTTTGGGATGATTCGAGCACATTACATTTATTGTGCACTTTATTTCTATTATTATTACACTGTAATATATAATGAAATAATTATACAACTCACCATAATGCTGACAGGAGGTGGAGCTCAGGTGGTAATGCGAGTGATGGGGAGCGGCTGTAAATACAGATGAAGCTTCACTCGCTCACCCACCGCTCACCTCCTGGTGTGCGGTCTGGTTCCTAACAGGCCACGGACCAGCACCGGTCCATAGCCCAGGCGTTGGGGACCCCTGTGTAAATAGGTTGCAGTACTTTGGATGTGCATATTCAAAACTTGGGGGGAGGGGGGAGTTAGTGCTCTGGTTCTGGCTTAAAATAATTTTGTGACCTGGGAGGAGAAGCCCGTTCTAGACCTCAGTTTCTTTGTAAATAGGGAGAGCTGGATTGGAGATCTATGGTTGACTTCAGCTCAACACTGATGGTGTGACAGAAGGTTATCGTGGTGGTCTGATCTGCTAGCCCCTTTATGCACTCTGAGACTCAGGGAGGGCTCTTTTATTTCTGCATAGCTGGAGAATTACAGCCTGCATTACTATCTTTACCAGGAAAATAGTGGCCAAATGTTGCCCTGACCACACCTTAGTGAATGAATGTTGACAGGCTGTCATGCTGATCCCTTGGTTCTGGGGTAGCAGTGGAGCAGAACGCTTCATTCTATGGCCTGCCACTGTTTGAGACCTACTTTTGTCTTTTTCTCAAAGTAGCCAAACCAGATTGCTGGATTTGAGCTACCTTTGTGTGAATGGAGCACCTTGCAGTTCAAGCTCCAGGGACTTCCCTATGTGACTGGCTGGAGGACTGGACTATCTGGAAGAGAGAACTTACTCCCTTTTTTTTCATGACCCCCCCCCCCCGCCAATTTTTTTGTTATTTTGGAGAATTTACATCCATTTAATTTATTGAGTCTTCCAATCTGGTCTTGTTTTAAATTTTTTAAAATGTGACTTTTTGGTTACATTTATTGCTAGGGTTTTGTTTGTTTTGATTTTTGTTTGTGTTTTTCATGATCCTGTATTGTTTTGTGAATGAGATCCTGTGACTTATAACATTTCCTAACTGCTTATTGTTAGGGCAATATAATGTATTGGCTATGTGCGCAAACTCTGCCAGGCTCTGGCCCTTACTAGCTGTGTGCCCTCACAGAGTTACTTAACCTCTCTATTCCTTAGTATTTTTTTAATCCTTGAAATCAGGATAATAATACTAACCTCCCTCAGGATTAAATGAGTTAATACATTAAAAAGCATTTAGTACGGTGCTTGGTACATAGCCCTCAAAAATTGTTAGCTGTTATTTTTAGAGCTGGTGTCCAGGACAGCCTTGTCCCCTCTGACATCAATCCTGCGCTAATGGAACACTAATCAACCAGAGTCAGGTGACTAAAATTGCTGTTATAGATATCATCATTAATGTACAAACTCAGGTTGTTTCTCTAGGGCAAGATGAGCTAACGCATCCCCAAGTTGTGGACCACTGTAAACCATAGACATCCTGACTCCTGAAACTACAATTAAATGTCAGAAATGTCACAAGCTGATGTTTAACCCCAGCCTATTTGTTCATCCCCTTTAAAAAACCCCTAACTCAAAGACCAGGTTGGAGTGAATCTGAGGCTTGTCTCCTACTCCCTTGCTTAGATCCCTGCAATAAAGGCTCTACTTTCCTTCACTACAACCTGGTATCAGTAGATTGGCTTTGCTGGGTGTTGGGCAAGTAGACCCCAGTTTGGTTCCGTAACACTGTCAGTTGATTGTCTTGAAAGTTGTAGGTGTATAATTATATCACATGAAAAGAATATCAGGTTAGGTGCATTCTTCCTTTCTTTTGTTTTGAGATGATTTCTGTGTCTTTGTAGTGATGATCCCAACCTTCTTTTACATAATCTATATACCATAATTTATAATTAATTTTATGTCTTTTTTAAAAAAAAAACAACCTCACCATTATACATGAGCATGTTTCATGTTGATAAACTTTTGGTAAATATGATTTGTTATGAATTTTATAAAAATTTGTATATTATAAAATATAACATATTTTTATATATTAGTATATAAAATTTATGTACAGTTTAAATAATGCTGATAATCAGACTATCTGTATATGCAACAAACTTAAATAGAATATTAGCAGGCACTTAGGATACCCTTGTGCCTTTTCCCAGTTGCATCAAGAGTTTTGTATCAGTTGCAAACTATTATATATAGGATGAACAACAGGGTCCTACTGTATAGCACAGGGAATTATATTCAATATCCTGTGATAAACCATAATGGAGAAGAATATGAGAAGAATGTATATGTATAACTGAGTCACTTTGCTGTACAGCAGAAATTAAACACAGCATTGCAAATCAACTATACTTCAGTAAAATTTTAAAAAAGAATTTTGTATCAATTATTTCCTTGCTTTTCTTTTTACATTTATCACCAGTGTATACTTACCACCATATAGATATATTAAGATTTCAGTAAGAGTTCCCCTACTGTGATTATTCAGTCGGGTTTATATTTTGAATGTTGAGAATAGAGCTTTTCTCATACTGAACATTACTTCCTTGGGATAGATTCAAGAAGTAGAATTACTAGGTCGATGGGTATGACTGTTTTAAAAAGCTTTGGACAAATATTGATTGTCAAAATGCTTTCCAAAACGCTTACATCCGTTTATATTTCCAAAAAACAATGTATAGGAGAATGACCATTTCAGTTCAACAGCCATCAATACTAAGGGTTATTAGTTTGAAAGACAAGAATATCTTGTTAAAGTAGTTTCATATAGTTCGTAATGAGGTTGAATTTTTTTAAAGACCAATTAAAAATTTTTTGAAGGATAGTTTGTATAGAGAAGTGTTTCCATATCACAAGTGTTTAGTTTGAAGGTTTTTTTTTTTTTTTTTTTGGCCTTGCCATGCAGCATGTGGGATCTTAGCTCCCCTGACCTGGAATTGAACCCATGCCCCTGCAGTGGAAGCGCAGTCTTAACCACTGAACCGCCAGGGAATTCCATTGAAGAATTTTTATAAAGAGAACATGGCTTTGTAACTAACACCTAGATCAAAAAACAGAACATTATCTGGAGATAAAAATAGAACATTAACTGTCCTTATGCTCACTTTCAGTTTGAAGACCATTTTGTATGCGAAAACCTCTGAAGAAAGAAAATTGACGTTGCTTTGACCAATTTAGTTTCGACAGCCAACAGCAAGTTTTCAAATTATGAAGAATGGAAGATTTTGAAAGATTTATATGAGTTTAATACTGTCACTCTCCTCAAAGTAAAGTAATAGATTTATAATTCTGCCTGAAAATCTCTCTTTCTTTGGAAACAGTTTGATGTCCTTTGGCTATCAAACCAGATAACTTTGCATATACTTAGAGTTTTTATCAAGCCATGATTGTGTATCCTATAGTACAGATACTGAAATTCTAGTGTATATAAATTGGGTTTCCCTCAATGCTCTTTAAGACACAGGTTCAAGGGGCCCAGCTAAGACTTACTGAATCAGCACTTGTGTTTTCATGAGCATCTCGGGTGATGCTGATGCATGCAAATGGCTCCTGAACCACACTTGGAGGAATGTTGCTATAGAGGATAAATGTCTCTAACTGAAGAAAGGAGTTCTGAAGCAGTTACCGTCAAAGAAAACCCTTCTACATAGCATGACCTCAGTTTTCTAAAAGAGCAGTCAAGTATGTTTCACCCTTTCTTCCTTTCTAGCCTTTCCTAGTGTAGACCTAGACACATGGTATTTAACACAGGAGTGGTGCAGTTTAGGTAACCAGAACAGGAAACATCCAACTCAAAACACACCCCTTGATTGCAACATCTTTGGAACTGACGTGGTAGAATAGGTCTAGCTTTTCAAAGGATCACCCTTAGCTTATTTACCTTGGCAATCTTATGGGCATATTATCTCTATAATTGTGGTAACCAGGTAAAACACTGTAACTTAAGATTTCACGTGACTATACAGGTAGCAATAAAATGGAAACAGACAAACAACGGACTCCCTCCCAAATAGTATTCTATTTAACCTAAGTTCACCTCTTTGGTGCTACAGCTATGTCATTGGATCATTTTATAAAAGTCTTGATAATTCACATTTTTAGTCAAAAGAAAAGTTCAAAAAATTATTCCTCTGTTTCCTTTCTCTAGACACTGACTAACATTAGAGTTCATATGCTTTTGGAGAGTCATTTTATTTTATTTTATTTTATTTATTTTTTTTTTTTTTGCAGTACATGGGCCTCTCACTGTTGTGGCCTCTCCCGTTGCGGAGCACAGGCTCCGGACGCGCAGGCTCAGCGGCCATGGCTCACAGGCCCAGCCGCTCCGCGGCATGTGGGATCTTCCCGGACCGGGGCACGAACCCATGTCCCCTGCATCGGCAGGCGGACTCTCAACCACTGCACCACCAGGGAAGCCCCTGGAGAGTCATTTTAGAAAAAGCGGAATGACTATTAAGCAGTAAAATATTAGGTAATAACTCACAGAAAAATTTATATGGGATTTGACATTGACTTTTTGACCAGGGATCGAACCTGCGCCCCCTGCATTGGAAGCGTGGCATCTTTACCACTGGTCTGCCAGGGAAGTCCCCTAATTTTTCTTAATTAGAAGTTTTGCTTGTTCTGCTAGACTTGATGGATTAAAGTCTTAGTGATTCTGACCCCTTGGTATTGCTTGAATCCATTTACTTCTCTCCATCTCCACTACCAAGGCTGCTCCACTTTCTTTCCCCTCCTGGTCTACATTCAGAGACTCCTAACGGTTCCCCATTCTATTCGTGTTCCTTTCTAATCAATTCTCCATGTGAACTTCAGAGTGGTCATTTAATAAAATATACTGGATCATGTTATTCTTCAGCCTTCAGAGCCTTTCCTCAGCTAAAAAGTCCTCATCATGGCCCACAAGTTTCTGCACGATCTGCTTCTGGCCTCCCTTTCCAACCTCAACTCAATCCCATCTCCCTCCTGCTCATGACACTAGAGTCACATTACCTCCCTCATCCCCTTGGTTCTTTGATCCATCCATGCCTTCCCCTAACTCAAGGCCTTGGTGCAAGCTGTTTGCTCTGCCTGAAAGTCTCTTCCCACAATTTCAGCTGGCTAAAGCCTGCCCCTCTTTTAGATCTGTGCTTAAATGCCACCTCCTTATAGAGATCCTCCAAATCTAAATTGCGTCTCTCCCATTTTTCTCCTCATTGCATACTCTTTTCTCTCAGTACTTACCACGATCTGTACATATAAATGCATGTGTTTGTTAATATCTGCCTTTCCCACTAGTCTATCTTGAGAGAAAAATTATGCTCACGTTGTTCATTACTATATCCAAGTGCCTATGGGAGCACCTGGCCCTGAATGAATAAAAGTAAAGATTTGTAATTACCCAGGTAATCTACTGCTGTGTAACAAATTAATGCACAAACTTAGATATTAACTTAAAATGGATGGCTATGGTTCAGAGAATCTCATGAGTTGTAGTCAAGGTGTCAGCCAAGAGTGTACGCATCTGAGGGCCTGGGGGGGGCTGGAGGATCTTTTCTAAGAGGGCTCACTAACTAATTTTTCTGTGGGTTATTAAGGCTATTGGCAGGAGGCCTCAGTTACCTTCCACAGGGGCTGCTCCGTAGGGCTGTTTGAGTGTTCTCCTAATGTGACAGCTGGCTTCTCCCAGAGAGATGATCCAAGGGAGAAGGAAATTAAGGAGGAGGCCATCTATAACCTAATTTTGGCTATCACATATTATTACTTTTACTGCATCTTATTTGTTAAAAGCAAGTCAATAAGTATAGGTCACTCTTAAAGGGAGAGAAAATAGCTTCATCTTGGAAGGGAGGAGTATCAAAGAATTTATGGACATATTTGAAAACCATCACAGTTCTTCCTCTGGCCACAAATTACTTTTAATGTCTCCACATGCAAAATATACTAAACTCTTCCCCTTACCCCCCAAGAGTCTCATTCACTTAAATTATCAGCTTAAAATCCACGATGTTGGCTTCAAAATCAGGTCCAAGTGTGGAGAGATTCCTTGGGTGTAGTCCCCTTTAATACCATTCCCCTTGATCTGAAGATGTATAAACTGAAGATACATGTTATCTACTCCTCCTGCAGCCAACATGCAATGGCAAGATGAGCCTGGCGTAACCACTGTAGACCCTCCTGTTAAGAAAGGGGAACATGCAGTGTGCACAGGAGTCCTTGGTCCATGGCAATTCTGAAATCCAGCGGGGCACAGGTTGAAGTTCTTGATTAGGAAACAAGGCCTGGAAATAATTATTCATGGCTCTTGGTTCCACCCTCTGCTCTTATTTCCAACCTGTGAGCCATTGGGTTTTTTTTTGTTTAGTGAAAGGTAGTATGTGTCTGCAGCTGAGTAGTTTTTTTTTTAATAAATTTATTTATTTATTATTTTTATTTTGGCTGCATTGGGTCTCTGCTCCTGCACACGGGCCTTCTGTAGTTGCGGCGAGTGGGGACCACTCTCTGTTGTGATGCGCGGCCTCATTGCCATGGCTTCTCCTGTTGTGGAGCACAGGGTCTAGGCATATGGACTTCAGTAGTTGTGGTGTGCAGGCTCAGTAGTTGTGACTCATGGGCCTAGTTGCTCCACGGCATGCAGGATCCTCCCAGACCAGGGCCTGAACCCGTGTCCCCTGCACCAGTAGGTGGATTCCCAACCACTGTGCCACCACGGAAGTCCACCTGAGTAGTTTTTTTGCAGCTTGCTTCCTGCTTGTAGAAGTTTGGGGGTCTAATGGCCTTTTTTTCATTTTTCACTCTCTCTGTCCCTCTCAGTCCAGGCTGGTGCTATCTCTGCCAATGTGATATATGTAGAAATATAAATATTTACAAGGCACAGAAATTATATGGAAGAAGAGATTAATTCTGTGTGGGCAAGGAGGGACTGGGAAGGCTGCAAGATGAATGAGGTCTAAGGTGCATTTTCAAGAATGAATAAAAATCCATTAGGAAGACCACACAGAGAGGAGCAATCTAAGTATAAGGCAGAGTGTGTGCGGAAGTACAGTGGACTCAAAATGTAACATACCTACAGGGACATACACATAACTTGGTATTAGTAGAACATGTGACCTGTCAATACTTGAGGGTTTTTCCTGTAACTCATTATTTCTCAAAATATGGTCTACCAACCTCCTACATCAAAATCACTTGGGCATTTATTAAAACTGCAGCTTTCTGGATGCTACTCTAGACTTGCAGCATGAAACTCTCTGGAGGAGGGACTCAAGGATCCCTGAGTTTTAAGAGTAGCTACTCTAGGCCATGGGTCTTAGAAGGTTTTCAGTAGGAGGTGGATCCCACAGCATGATTTGCATTTTTGATAAATTACTCCAGGAGCTGTGTGGAGGGTGGTAAGATGGTCAGAAAGGGAGATCAGTATGGAGGCTTTTGCGATGGTCCAGGTAAGAGATAACTGAAGGCCTACAGGGATGAAAAAAGGAAAATTGAGAGTTTTAAAGGTAATGGAGAGAACATGAACATGAATATAATACAATGGGGTTTTTATGTATATGCATATAGATGTGTAAAATTGACAATGCATAAATGTTTCAAGTTTTGTGAGTACACAGTTGAGTCAGAAAATAACACTAGTTGTTGGGGGAATGAGAGATGGGGAAGAGTGTGAGTGACATTTGAACTAGGACTTGAAGTATGAATAGGATTTTACAAAACAAAGAAGGGAACTTAGATGTAGCAAAGCAGCATGCATAAAGCAAAGTGAGGGCCTGACATGCTTTAGAATAATAGGAAGTTGGGTTCGATTTGAATATAGTTGCTTAAGGAAAAGTGGTGGTGCATGAGGCAGAAAAGAGAAGGTAAGGTCACCAGAGAGGGGCTGGCTGCTCACCAGGCTGTTTCTTCCTCTTCCTGAGTGCAGCCATTTCCTTTGCACTTAAATGAAGCCATGTGGTAGAGTCCTCACAATTGCCAAGTGGTTGGAAGTGATCTGCACCATTCTAGGGCTACATCTCCCACATGCTAATCTCCATCTCACTGTAGATATGCATGGCAACCTTAGAAGCCACTTGTTGGAGATGGACAAAACCTGGGTTCCTGAATTACCTTTTGGAGCGTAGGTGCCCATGGATAAGGAACATCCATCTTAGATTGAATATAAGTAGGAGATAGACTCCTGTTTGGTTTGAGCCATGGCATATGAATGCCACGCAAAGGAATTTGGAATTTGGTTATCTCACAGGCAAAGAGGAGTCAACAGACATTTCAAATAGGGAACGATGTGATCTGGTTTGTTTTCAGGGGAAAATCACTTGCAGTATGCAGTAAAAAGAAGTCTCAAGGGGTAATGTGAGAGTCTTCCACAAATGTTCAAATGTTGTTTTGTGCATGTATACATTACTGTATTCAAAATAAATAACCGGGCTTCCCTGGTGGCGCAGTGGTTGAGAGACCGCCTGCCAATGCAGGGGACACGGGTTCGTGCCCCTGTCCGGGAAGATCCCACATGCCGCGGAGCGGCTGGGCCCGTGAGCCATGGCCGCTGAGCCTGTGCGTCCGGAGCCTGTGCCCCGCAAAGGGAGAGGCCACAACAGTGAGAGGCCCGCGTACCGCAAAAAAAATAAATAAATAAATAAATAAATAACCAACAAGGTCCTACTGTATAGCATAGGGAATACATCTCAGTATTCTGTAATAACCTAAATGGGAAAAGAATTTGGAAAAGAATTAATATACTTGTATGGGTATAACTGAATCACTTTGCTGTACACCTGTAACTTACACATCACTGTTAATCAACTGTACTCCAATATAAAATAAAATGAAAAAAAAAAAGCTGTCATGTGAATGGGGGGATTAGCTCCACTAGGGGTAGGGTGCAGAACAGACACTGAATGCATAAGTGAAAGTTGCAGGGGAAACAAGTACCACTCAAACTAGAAGTAAGAAATTTCTAAGAGAGTTGCTCCTACAAGGGTTTCCTCAGTGAGCTTCCTCTTTCTGAAGAGCTATCTGGTGGGAGGCTGGGGGACTTCCTGTTCAAGTTTTTGGTGGAAGACTGAAATAGTATACCTCTAAGGTGTTTTTCAGTTTTGGGATTCCAAGACCTGAAGATACATCGAGACTTGGGATCAGATCGCCAGCTCACCAACTGAACCCACACTTGTTAATGGTGTGACTTGGGGCAAGTCACTTAGCCTTTCTGGAACTTGATTTCCTCATCAGTAAAATGGGGACAATAATAGAATCTACCTAACAGGGCTGTAGTGGGGGTTAAATAGTTAATAATGCCTGGTATATAATAAGCACTTAATAAATATTAGCTGTTATTGCTATAGTCCTTAAGGATGTGTCCTCCCTACCCCACATGAGGTGTGTGATTCATCTCTTCATTATATATATCATTACACATATTTTCACATTAGTTATCTAAATATTGACTTTGAATTCTCTTGTTTCATTTTGTGTGTACAGAATTCTCTTGTTTCATTTTGTGTGTGCAGCCACAGTCACCCTTTCCATGTATATAAGTTTGAACCTGCAACCAAAATTTAGCAGCAACAAAATTTGCATTACCTCCCCATCTACTTATTAATACTACTTTCTGTTTCCTCAGGGTCATCTCCAGCAACTTGTTAAACAGGCTCAGCTATTACTTGATTATGAGAATGAGCACAGAGGTTTCAAACATTTAACCATACACCCCCACACACCCACACATACATACGCAATTCTCATGAAAAATAGCCTATAAATTAACTTTAATAAAAAAACAGACAGAAGTTAATTTTCTTACTGACTTTGCATCTTTTTCCTGAAACCTGTCTTTCTTTTAGTTTCTGAGAATATGGCCCACATTAATTTGCATAATTGTATGAAATATTATTAGAGAGTTTTAGAGAAAACAACTAGATTATAATACACTAGTCTTTTGATCCCCAGCAATATAGCTCATGACCATAAAAAAAGGTGATTAACATGATATCTATTACTTCCTATTTTTTGTGATCTGGCTGGCTTCCTTGACTTTAAGGAGAAGACTGGGCTTGACCTTACATTGCTGGGAAAGTTTATTAACTTCGCCTTAATTAAACCAGTGCCCTATAGTAGGAGCAAGGATATCACTGCCCCTTTGTTACTTTTGGCAATCCTCCCATTTATCTTTTGTGATAAATTACCCACCCTTTGGTCTCTGATTATCCACCAGAGAAACAGGTTATTGCTGTGTAGAACAGAGGGGGAAGTATATTATTGTTTAATTTTCAACTGTAAGCTTTGGCATATTGTATCAGGAACAAATAAATCTGAACAGTTACTTATCTAATCTTTAAGCAATTCTGGGCTTCTTTTATTAGGACTTTATGGAAGGCTGTCTGCAAAGGCTGATATTCTGCCCTTGCTGGCAGATATCTAGGTTGTGAGGCCATGACTTGGGTCTCCAGCCCCAGAAACGAAGATGGTATCTTTTCTTCCAAGGAGTGAGACATTTGCTAGAGTGGTGCTCACAGAATAAGGAGGTAGCCTGTACAAGTATTGCAAATGTGTTTTAGAGGAGATTCCTTCATTTAAAGCAGGGCAGGGCTTCCCTGGTGGTGCAGTGGTTAAGAATCTGCCTGCCAATGCAGGGGACACGGGTTCAAGCCCTGGTCCGTAAAGATCCCACATGCCGTGGAGCAACTAAGCCCAGCTAAGCGCAACTAAGTTGTACACCACAACTACTGAGCCTGCGCTCTAGAGCCTGCAAGTCGCAACTACTGAACCCACATTCCACAACTACTGAAACCTGTGTGCCTAGAGCCCGTGGTCCACAACAAGAGAAGCCTCCACAGAGAAACCTGCGCACCTCAATGAAGAGAAACCACTGCATTGAGAAGCCTGTGCACCTCAACGAAGAGTAGCCCCTGCTCGCTGCAACTAGAGAAAGCCCACACACAGCAACGAAGACCCAACGCAGCCGAAAAATTAACTAACTAACTAAATAAATAAATAAAGCAGGGCATTTACACACCAAATTGTCAACAGTGAATATTTCTTTGGAGAAGGATTTGGTGAATGGTCAGCAAGAAGGATTTGATGAATGGTCAGCTTCCACTTTTAACTTTACATATAGTCACATTGTTTGATTTTTTAAAAAAATTGTTGATGCAAATTACATTTTTAAGAAAATGATGATGACAAAACCTAGTGGCTCTCAAAATTTTAAATGTTTTTAATTTTGGAGAGATGCTCTGACTCTGTATACTGTCGTTGCTAAAAATAAAAAGTTGTCAGTTTTTGCATGTATTTCAGAAATGACCCTGTCACCAGGGTTATAGTTTGTAGTTCAGAATTAGGCTTGATTGAGTAGAGAAAAGGAGAGTAAATATGACATAGAGAGGAAGGTAGAAAATGACGTAATATATACAAACCAGAATTCTTGAAGCACTGACTCTAAGAAAGTGGCTTTGTTGGAGAGGAAGGTAAGCCTCTCAAAATGAGTATGTTAATTTGCTAGGTTTGCCATAACAAAATACCACAGACTGTGGCTTAAACAACAGAAATTTATTTTCTCATAGTTCTGGAGGTTGGACGTCTAAGGTATAGGTGACAGCAGATTCAGTTCCTGGTGAGGACCCTCTTCCTGGCTTGTGGACGGTTGCCTTCTTTCTCACATTGTCCATATGTGGTCTTTCCTCTGTGGGTGCACATCCCTGGTGTGTTCTAATCTCCTCTTCTTATAAGTTCACCAATCACTTGGATAGAGGCATGCCTTAATGGCCTCACTTTAACCTAATTACCTCTTTAAAGGTCTTATCTACCTCTTTAAAGTTACATTCTGAGGTTCAGGCTTCAACATATGAATTTAGGGGGGAGGACACAATTCATTCCATAACAATGGATAAATTCTCCCAGAGCTTGTTATTCTTACAGATTTCAGTAAGAATGAGTTGGGAATTAAAATGACTATAACTGTTCAAACGAATTGTAGTTTACTGAAGAACAATGGATAATCCCTAACCCATTGTGCAAAATAAAGAAAATTAAAACTGAAAATTAAATTGAGATGTAAACAAAGTTAGTCTATACATTCTACATACAATGGGATAATATTTAATGTATGAAGAACGATCAAGAAATGGTTCATTTACAGGGGAGGGAAATTATCTTGTTAAGAAAGCTGGTATTTCTGATATTTGTATTGTTTATTTTGAAAACTTGCTACCATTATAGTCAAGGAACTTATGTTTATTATTTTTTAAAGAAAAGCAGACATGAAAAAAACTATAAACATTAAACACACTGAAGCTTTACTAGAAGATGTTATTCAGTAATAAAGAAAATATTCAGCTGGTATCGAATTCAAAATCCTTTAAAATCCTAATCAAAGTATTTTAATGAGTGTATATTTAAGAAAATGTTTATTTGACTATATGAAGAATTGAAAATTAATAGCACCACAAATTATAATAGAAAATAAGAAACTTTTCACAATTTTCTAACTTTGAGTTATTCCAGGAGGTTTTTAGATTCGTTAGTGTTTGGAATGCTGAATGTCAAATTATTTCTAGAAGGATCTTTTTTTTTTTGCACTTGCTGTCAGCCTCCCAATTTGACATGTACCATGCATTGCTCATGTTGTTGCATTTTTTCTATGTTTAAATATTGTCTCCACCAATAAGACAGTAAGTATCTTGAGAAGAACTGTGACATTCATGGCTATTGCTCCAAAGCCTGGCATATAGTAGGTAGCTAGTGACATATTTTACTTATCAAGGTCAAGTAGTATAGAAATGTTCTCATACATTTGACTCTATTTTGTAAAACTGTGAAAATGTAAACTGAATTATGATAAAAATTATCAGGTGATTGCATGGTTGAACCTTTAGCTCTTAGGTCAGTTGTCCAAATATCTCAGATCCCCAAATACTTTAACCTGAAACGCCTAGAAAATGGAGGTTAAAAGGTTGTTTTAATTTCTTTTCTCAAATTTCCTGTGTTAGGTATAGCATAGTGGTGAAAATATGAACTTCTGGGTTCACAATCCCAGCCTTGCCACTTATTAGCCATGTGACAATAGGCAAGTTACTGTTATCTGTGCTGAGTTTCTTATCTGTACAATGGGATAATATTAATACCTACCTCTTAGGGTTTTTCTGAAGATTAAGTAAACTAAAAATGTAAAGCTCTTAGAAGAGTGCCTAGTGCATCCTAAGTTCTGTAAGTGTTTGCTTTTTTAGATGTCATTATTAGTTCCCTGAAATAGATGTAGACACTTTCCTGAACCCCAACCCAACTAATGTATTTGTCTCCCGCACTTGTGATGTTACTCAATTAAACAAGCAAAATAAAATTATGTCATTGATGAATGCATTCCACAAGTAAAGTAAATTTTAACCTGGGACATTAAAATGTTTGCTTCCCAGGCCAAATCTGAGAGAGTTTACCAGCGTAGCAACAACGGCATCCATTCATTCAGAAACTGTGGCTCCCTCGGTCTTTTACGGTGAGTACTATGTGCTATGAATGCTCAAAAAATGAGCAGATTAAAGTGAAATCCAGACAGGATTGATCAGAGTTCCCTTGTAAGGAATCATGTCAGAAATTTGATTAGGGCACAGAATGACCTTTTTTTTAAGGTGTGGCTTCCATGCTGTGGATCACTTAACAGAAAGGATGGAAGACTCAGCAGGACATCAGGAACCCTCACTTGGCAACCTTTCTAGAGCCAACAGGACAATGTCCAGCAATTAAGGAGTACATTCTCACCAATATGTCTATGGAATCATAAGGAAGTTGTGTGCATGGGTCTGGACTTATAGTAACTGAGAGATACTGGAAGCCTGTGGGAGGTTTCCTCCTCCAGCAGCTAGGATACCTTTCTTTGGTTACAGTCCTGAAGTAAACCACTGAGATTTTATAAGAGGTCCTAACACTAACTGGCTGTATAGCTTTGGGCTTGTCACTCAAGCTCTTTGGACCTCCATTCCCTCATGGGTAAGTGAGGGGATAAGACAAGGTGTTCTTTAAATTCTCTTCCTAATCCAATGTTCTATGATTCTGCAATGGAAATAGAAACATAGTCAATAAGGATCTATTTCACTAACTCACCAACACCTCTTCATAAAAGCAAAATCAGAGTTTGGGCAATGATATAGTTAATTCATATTTTTAAAAAATCCTGTGATTATACAGTGAACTAAAGAACTGGGAGTGAACTAATTTAGACTTCTAATTCAATGGTTTTGGTTTTTTTAGCATTTGATTTTTAGGAGAAAGAAGCAAATCCAGAGAAAACAATTTATTATAAAAACCAATATCCCAAAATCCATTGTCAGAGCCTAGCAAATTCTTGCTCCTATAATTTTCACCTTGTTAATATGCTACAGTTATAGTTGATGCTCAGCAACATGTCCCTAAAATATCCAAGGTAGACTCAATTACTTAAACTAAGCTATACTTAGAAGTAAAATGTCCCAATATATTGTATATCCTTGCAGGTATATTCTAGAAAGCATTTTGGTCATAGCTACAAATCAAATGCATTTCCTGTAAAACTTTAATGAGAAAATTCAATTTTCCAGATCAGATTTTGATGAGCAGTGTTTCATGGTACTTTCACTAATAATCTGTGTGCATTTATGCAAGTCACTTCACTTCTGTTATCCTCATTTTCTCAGACAAACATAGGGTAAGAGACAATGTCTAAGATGTTTTTTTATCTCTTAAATTCTACTTTCTATTCTATTTCTATAAATTCTAATTCTATTCTATCTCTAAAATTGAATTCAAGTCCTCTACCATTTCTTTCTTCTTTTTGAAAGGTCCTTCCAGTTATTTTTATTCTGATTCTTCCCCAAAAAACTCCCTCTGCCCTGTATAGTCTCTCTATTACCAGCAGATAATATTATATGCTTTCATGGACAGTGACTGGCAAAGGAAATGTTGACTTCTCCTTTTCTGCTTGCAGAGATGTATCTTGGGTGGTTTTATCACCCCCATGAGCCCCCATGAGGTGCAGATGGCTAAAACTTGAGTTAGTTTCCTGATGCAAGGCTGACACTTTCCATCAGTTTCATCAATCAGATACCTAGCAAATATATGACAGATGAGGCATAGCACTTGGCCCTAAGAAATGTATATTCTCTACTTAAAAAGTTGGTGCTGATATATCCGGAATATTCAGAGTTCTTAAATGCCAAACTGTATAGCCCTAACTGTAATTGCATTAGAAGTGCATGGAAGGGAGATTTGGGTTTGGAGTAGTCAGCAGAATTTGAGGGAGGAGCTCGACTTGCAGAGCATATTTAAGGAAGAATAATATGTATGAATCTTTAATGCCTTAACTCAATCAACAAAGATTTATTTAGTGGCTACAATGCATTGAACTCCTCTAAGTGCTGGGAATACAACAGTGGGCAAAATGAGAAGAAACTTTGCCCACACAGAGCTTTCATTCTAATAGAGGTGTGTAAGAAAAACTAAATAAGTAAAATATATATTATATCAAATGATGATAAGAACTATGGAATTAAAAGGATATTTCAGTTAGTAAGGAATAGAGAATGATCTAAGTAGTGTTATAATCTGACCATATCAAGCTAACACTCTCACTTTATAAATGAAGAAACTAAGGCTCAGAGGGGTTAAGTAACATAGCTAAGGTCACCCAGTTTATTAGCAAGAAAGGAATAAAATCCAGGCTCACCAGTTCCTACATAATGTTCTTTCCAATCACGCACTCCCGTTCTAAATGGTCAAGTCACACAGTTTAAGATGTGGGAGTGAGCAGAGCTTGTGTAGGACTTGAAGGGGCAGACACTTTGTGCTGGGGGGAAGTGGAAGATATGATTAGGTGGGAAGATAATGCCAAATCTGGAAAGGCAGACAGGGAATTTTTTGGGGGGGGTTGTTGCCCATCTTTTATTTTTTCAAACATTATCAACATCATTTCATGAAAGAAAGGACATCCTATCCCCAATAAACTTAGAAGCACGTATTGCAGAATAAGCAAGTTTGCCCTAAAAGAAGACCATTAGCTATTTCCATGGACCATCCTTGATTTCTCCATCATGCTGCTGAGTAGTGAAAAGTCGGTGTTCAAGAACACCTCATATGATAGTGAGCTATCAATAGCTTCTATGAAAGCAGGAAGCTGGCATCCTCATTGGCTATATGGCAGACCGGGAAGTTTAGATTTGATGTGGGGATAAGAAAGAAATGAATATAATGACCCTTAGAAAAGTTTGACAATATTTCGTTGATTATTAATTCATCAGATTAAAAATAATGCTTCTCTATGTGAGTTCCCTCTCCTCCCCTTCCTTCTCTCCCTCATAGTTTCCTGAAAAATAATTCCTTTGCCTAATGCTATTCACCATCAGGTAGAGCAGTTGTGTGTTCTGAGAATATCAAAGACATGATGCTATGGTGTATCTCAAAACTAGAAAGAAGGTATTGGGTAAAAATAAATATTTTATTGCAGCTCCACATTTAGAGATTAAACTGCTGGTGAAATGAGTGTAGAATGAGAACTAAATCTAGACTTTAGATTTAGATAAAATGAGCAAGTTGAATCAGATATAAGTTAAGAGATGCTGTTACTCATACTTTCACCATAAATTGTGAGCTAAGTACTTAAGTTCCTTCGGGAGCTAATACATAAATTATAAACCAGATCATACATTTCCTTAAGTGCAGCAGTCATGGTTGCTGATTCATTTTCACTTCAAGTTTCCAATAATTAAGAGAGAAAGAAAGAGAGAGAGAAACCACCAACAGAATGTACAAATGAGAATTTATTTGCAGATCTGAAGATGCCGTAACAGCAGTGTAGGTGCAGAAATAGTTTTGGTTTTTACTTTTCTTTGAGAAAGAACAGGAGCTTCAAGTAGGAAGATAATACATGCATTAAAATACTTACCACAATTTCAACAATCAGATAATTATCAAATAGGGCAAATAAATCTTATGTCTGTAGCAGCTGATAGCATATTAGATATGGGTGCTTACTTTGGCCTAAATCTGAAGCATGTCTTATTTTGGATATGATGGGTATTTTGGAAAGGCCCTAGGAGCTTTTGTGTAAGGTTATAACCAGGGAATTGTGAGCCTTTATTATATGAGGGTCATGGAATACATTCGAGGATCTAGCTAGGCATTTTGGGGGCCAAGCAA
Source organism: Hyperoodon ampullatus (assembly GCF_949752795.1). Lineage (NCBI taxonomy): Eukaryota > Metazoa > Chordata > Mammalia > Artiodactyla > Ziphiidae > Hyperoodon > Hyperoodon ampullatus. The sequence goes on along the minus strand of NC_136917.1, from coordinate 142,796,297 downwards.
ATTTTTAGGAAATGCTCTAAGCCCATGGCTCTCTAAATCCAAGCAAATTTCCAATGTAATACAAAGGCTACTTAGATTTTTATGTCCTATGATTAGGGTAGGGGTGGAGATATTAGCTCTAATACTCACTTGTAGGTCATTGACTCTTGCAATTTTCCCACCAGAAGGCCAGAATTACTTGTGTAATTAATGCAATGTAACTCTTACCCAAGTGGGTCCCTCCTACACATTCACTGTATTTCAGGCTTCTGGCCATCTTGGGGTAATGATTCATAAAACAAAAAGGCTCTAAGCTGCATGAGCTGCTTGTATATTTTGGAGATTAATCCTTTGTCAGTTGCTTCATTTGCAAATATTTTCTCCCAGTCTGAGGGTAGTCTTTTCATCTTGTTTATGGTCTCCTTTGCTGTGCAAAAGGTTTTAAGTTTCATTAGGTCCCATTTGTTTATTTTTGTTTTTATTTCCATTTCTCTAGGAGGTGGGTCAAATAGGATGTTGCTGTGATTTATGTCAGAGAGTGTTCTTCCTATGCTTTCCTCTAAGAGTTTTATAGTGTCTGGCCTTACATTTAGATCTTTAATCCATTTTGAGTTTATTTTTGTGTATGGTGTTAGGGAATGTTCTAAATTCATTCTTTTACATGTAACTGTCCAGTTTTCCCAGCACCACTTATTGAAGAGGCTATCTTTTCTCCATTGTATATTCTTGCCTCCTTTATCAAAGATAAGGTGACCATATGTGCGTGGGTTTATCTCTGGGAGTTCTATCCTGTTCCATTGATCTATATTTCTGTTTGTGTGCCAGTACCATACTGTCTTGATTACTGTAGCTTTGTAGTATAGTCTGAAGTCAGGGAGCCTGATTCCTCCAGCTCCATTTTTCTTTCTCAAGATTGCTTTGGCTGTGCAGGGTCTTTTGTGTTTCACAGATTTCCAACAAACACATGAAAGGATGCTCAACATCACTAATCATTAGAGAAATGCAAATCAAAACTACAATGAGGTATCACCTCACACCAATCAGAATGGCCATCATCAAAAATTCTACAAACATTAAATGCTGGAGAGGGTGTGGAGAAAAGGGAACCCTTTTGCACTGTTGGAGGGAATTTAAATTGATACAGCCACTATGGAAAACAGTATGGAGCTTCCTTAAAAAACTAAAAATAGAACTACCATACGACCCAGCAATCCCACTACTGGGCATATCCCCTGAAAAAACCATAATTCAAAAAGAGTCATGTACCACAATGTTCATTGCAGCTCTATTTACAATAGCCAGGACATGAAAGCAACCTACGTTTTCATCAACAGATAAATGGATAAAGATGTGGCACATATATACAATGGAATATTACTCAGCCAAAGAAAGAAACGAAGTTGAGTTATTTGTAGTGAGGTGGATAGACCTAGATCCTGTCATACAGAGTGAAGTCAGTCAGAAAGAGAAAAACAAATACCATATGCTAACACATATATATGGAATCTAAAAAAAAAAAAAGGTTCTGATGAACCTAGAGGCCAGACAGGAATAAAGACGCAGATATAGAGAATGGAGTTGAGGACACAGGGATTGGGAAGGGTAAGCTGGGACGAAGTGACAGAGTGGCATGGATATATATACACTACCAAATGTAAAATAGCTAGTGGGAAGCAGCTGCATAGCACAGGGAGATCAGCTCGGTGCTTTATGGCCACCTAGAGAGGTGGGATAGGGAGGATGGGAGGGAGATGCAAGAGGGAGGGACATGGGAATATATGTATACGTATAGCTGATTCAATTTGTTATACAGCAGAAACTAACAACAATGTAAAGCAATTATACTCCAATAAAGATGTTAAAAAAAAAAAGCCTCTAAGCCATGAGAAAAATGTCTGTCACTGAATGTAAGCCTGCTATTGGAGGTCGGAGGAGGAGTTACCTTCAGGTCTTCATCCATAATACACAGAATATGCACAGTAAGGTGTAGGCACTTGGTCACAAGTATGGAAAGTTTGAGGCACAAAGAAGATGGTCATTACCTATTTTACTTCCTTTCAGTATTCATGCCAAGTGTTTATGTCTCAGATAATTGAATATATATGGAGGGAAAAGTTTAGATACCTTAAAAACCCTTTCAGGGATCTATATAATGCTACATAGCTCTCCTGCTGGCTTATAATGATGGTTCTGAGTGGTCAAGAAATTATTTCAATCCATTTACTCTGTTCAGTAAAGTAATAAGAAGATAATGTTCAGGACTTCCTTGTTGGCACAGTGGTTAAGAATCCGCCTGCCAATGCAGGGGACACAGGTTTGATCCCTGGTCCAGGAAGATCCCATGTGCCATGGAGCATCTGATCCTGTGTGCCACAACTACTGAGCCTGTACTCTAGAGCCCGTGAGCCACAACTACTGAGCCTGCGTGCCACAACTACTGAAGCCCATGTACCTAGAGCCTGTGCTCCTCAACAAGAGAAGCTACTGCAATGAGAAGCCTGTGCACCACAATGAAGAGTAGCCACTGCTCACTGCAACTAAAGAAAGCCTGCATGCAGCAATGAAGACCCAAAGCAGCCAAAAAGAAATAAATAAATAATAAAAAAATTTATAAAGAAAAAGAAGATAATATTCAACTAGCTTTCTGTCAAAATGGTTAAGACGAAAGAATTGTGTCTTCCAAGAGGTAAACTTAGGTTATGTAGAAAATTCATTTGTATTAAGGGCTTCATTCCAAGATGAGGGGAGAAAATTGGTATACTTATGGGGCATGTATACTATAAACTCAGCCAAGTGACAGATACAAGTGGTGGTGAAGGCTCTAGTAGGTGTCTCAGGACATGAAAGCTGTCACCAGGGTCTTGAAGACTTGTCCTGTGTCTGCCAGCATGTGAGATGTTAGGCAAATGGAATTCTGTGCTCCTGTAGAGTTGGTAAGGGCAGTAAGGACAGGAAGGGATTCATGCTTGGTAGGGCAAGTTGGAAATCTGAACACATTTTCCTAATAGTCTTTAGGTTCTTCAATAGGGAAAGATTTGCTTTTCTATAGATAAAATTGCATGAACGGTGATGAGTTGCCAAGACTGGCTCACATTAGTCTTCGTATTCTACCATATACCTGAGGTACTGAGTTCTAGAACTCCCACTTAGAAGCTTTTGGAAACAATTACCTATGATGGAGTTACCAAAACAATTGATTCAAACCATTTATACTCTAAGGGTCTTGAGAAATGTGGAATTTGGATGGTCAGGAGTAGACAGGGACAACCCAAATTGCTGAACTTATAAGGACAGAGAAAATAGGGTGGGAGAGGGAAGGAGAGTAGGCCTTATAGGCTGGGAAACAGCAAGGCAGAATGCACAGAGCAGTGGTTCCCAACCTTGACTGCACATTTGAATCACCTGGGAGGCTTAAAAAATTACTGATGACTAAGAGATTCTCTCCAGAATCTCTAGGGATCAGCCCTAGCATGAGTATTTTAAGAACTTTTGAGGTGACAATGGACCACATAGGTTGAGAATCACTGACTTGGAATCTGGAATGAATCTTATGTGTTTGGAGGACATGAGATCATTTTGAAGAGAAGTCCCCCTTCTCCTTGTGGAGCAGCCCATGGATAGGCAGGAAATGTCTCAAAGGACTCTGAAAACTGTTCTCATCTGAAGGATGAATAGAAGGCCACTATTTTTATTTTAGCAGTAATAAAACAAGAATAATGTAGTGTTTTGTGGCATTTATTATGTAGGCAGGGCTTTGTAGATTATTAAATATAGAGATATGGCTACTAGTTAAGAGGCTACTGCTATAACAGGCATGAGATCGTAAGGCCTTGGGTAGGAGCTGTGGGAACAGAAACAAGGGCACAGGTTGGAAGAAACTTTGAAAAGTTGAAACGCTAGCTTGTGTATCTTGAGCACAGTTGGTACTTAAAACTTGTAGAGTAAATGAGTGGAAGGGGCTAAGGAGAAAAAATCATCAAAGAGGACTTCAAAATATGAGGATCAGCAGAGTAACACCACCATGACAAGGAATGGGGGCAGGCAGGAGGGAGGAGTTGCTTTAGGTGGAAAAACAGATTCCATTTTGGATATGTTACATTTGTGGGGACAGTAATAATGACAACAGCTAACAGTGCCTACTCTGCCTGCAGAATGGAACCCATGCTTATTTCTCTAGCCCCTCCCGAATTCAGGGTCTCCGGTCATGGTCACTCCTAGTTCTAGGGTTTTCCCACAAGCCTTCCCCTAACTTTGCTTGGGGTCTAGTTCCTACTCTTCTTTTACCCCACCCTACTCATAATTGATGTCTCCTTAACGCACGATTTTCTTGCCATGCCACCACCACAATTCACTTCCCTGTGACATCGTTTGGCATCTTGTCTCTAGATGGTTCCTTCATAGCACATATCTTGTACTTCAGCAGGGACTTGCTCGAGAGCTCACTCCCCCACTAGAACCTCCATATAGGCAGAAACCTTGTTTATTTTGTTTACCACTGCACTTCCAGGGGCCAGCACTGTGCCCATCACATGCCAGGTGCTTGAAGACCTGAATGAATATGTGCTAAGCATTTTTCATGCAGTGTCTCTTTTAACCCTCACCACAGACCTATGAGGTACATATTATTATTAATTCCATTTTACAGACAAGGCAAGAGAACCTATCCAAAGTTACACAGCTGGTATGTAGCAGGACTGGACCATGAATTCTGCTTTCTCCGGTGCCAAAGCTGTGCTTTTTAACCTCTAAGCTATTCTGCCTCAGCTAGATGATTAAATATATAAGAGCTTGGGAACACAAGCACAACTGTAAGAAGACAGAAAGGAGGAGATGTAAAAGAAAGAAAGAGGAAGTTTTAAGGAATTTGAGATATTTGAATATGAAGGGATCTTAAAGTTCATGGTGACCAAACCCTTCATGGCACAGGTGAAGCAAATTGGTCCAGGAGGTTAAATGCCTGTACCAAGGTCACACAATTGGGTATAATTTGGGAGTGTGCTAGGTCCCAGGCTCCCCGCTTCTGATTCTGTGTCCTCTCTATAGGCAGAGTAGATGCGAGCAAGTTGTTTGGGGCCAAGGGGTAGGCAAGTTGCTTTGACTCCAAACTCAGTTTGAAGACAGAGAGAAAAGAAACTAGGAAGTAACTGCAATGAGTATTGTGGGTAAATGAAGTACCTTATAGACTCTGGTATGGCTCTGATTACACCATAACTGTCTTTTGTTGTAGCAACAGAATTAGCTTGCGTTTGATGTTGGTTCCTTAGATTCCTTTCCTTTTGGTTCATTTCATCACTTTGCCCGGATGATTGGTAAAGAGATAATAGCTATGCCTTTGCTTCACAGAAAGATATGAGGCTTTTCTGATACTTTGGGTTGTTGTTGCCAAAATATAGTCCCTATTCCACTCCAAACTGCCTCACCAATTTTGCCAATGAGAAATTAAAATAGAGGTTAAGTGACTCATCACTTTTGGGTAAGAAAGTGGGGTAGCTAAGAAGTAATAAAGAGGAAAAAGGGAGGTAAGTATGTTAACTTGTTACCAGAATTAAATTTGGGATATATGTCCTATATTATATAGGCCCAGGGTGACATAAACCTGTCGATGTGACATAAATTTATAAATTTCTTATTCTCAGGAGCACCTGAGTGAGGCACCTAGCTTCAGACTTTCCTTAGGGTCAGATGAATACCTCCAGAACTCTTATACCTAATTTTAGATTTCTAAAACTGGGCAGGAATCACCTTCACTTTGGGAAGAAAAGAGGTGATGCTTCCTTTTCTGGGACCTCCTCCTTAGGGCATCTGGTACATTGCCACATCACTGCTGACATCACTGCCAGGCCCAGGTCGAAGGGAGGGCCAGAAATCTGAAGTCCGTGGCTCAGTGCCCTGAGCGGCACTTCATTTATATCAGTACAAATGATGTAGACTGCTTTTACTTTATTTCTTGTCAAGGTTATTCTCTATGTCCAGAACTTGGCTACCCAGGCTGGCATTTCCCTAACGTAACGTGTGCCACCATTTTCCCTGAGGTGTTGCCTCCCCATCCACTTTCACGGTGTTGGTATGAGAGAACAGATGGTTAAGAGTCAGATGGTGCCACTGTATTATTATTATGATGTGTGTTTGATGGAAACTGAAGTCTAAATTAGTATAATTTTCCTGAAGTTACGACTAGTGAGAAATTCTCTTACAGTCTGGCCTTTGCAACATTTCTCTAACAAAGCCAGGAATTTATCTGGCATCTGTTTTCTATGGAATTCAAAGTGATTAACATGTGATCTGATTATTTTCCTAAGTCCCTGGATATAGCAGGCAGCAGGGCATATGCCTAATAGAAATGTTGGACCACCAGAATTGAGGTGAAATTTTCCCTCCAGATCATGTCTTTCTTTCTGGTGGAAACTTGAGACTTCTTGCCTTTCATTCAGGTTTCCCGGTGGCCTTGACTTCACAGGGCAAGGTGTGTTTGTGCTTTAGCTCAGTCTCCTAAAGATAAACTTTCCCCCAGAGGATTGTAGCTCTCCATAATACTTTAATGAAAGTGGAACAGGAATGCATTTCTCAAGGTCTACACTTATTCTACTTGCTCACAGAGTGAAATAAAATCAGGAACTGGAGCCAAAGGTTATAGAATTTCTTACCTTAAAAGCAGCTGAAGGCTTCCCTGCTGGCGCAGTGGTTAAGAATCCGCCTGCCAATGCAGGGGACACGGGTTCGAGCCCTGGTCCTGGAAGATCCCACATGCCAAGGAGCAACCAAGCCCGTGCGCCACAACTACTGAGCCCACGTGCCACAACTACTGAAGCCCGCGCGCCTAGAGCCCGTGCTCTGCGACAAGAGAATCCACCGCGATAAGCCCGTGCACCGCAACGAAGAGTAGCCCCCTCTCGCCGCAACTAGAGAAAGCCCATGCACAGCAACGAAGACCCAATGCAGCCAAAAAAAAAAAACCCAGCAGCTGAAAGGCAGAATGAATGTGAGTGAGGCTTATAATTAGGGCAAGCATATGATTTATCTTGTAAAACACGACCCTCTGAGAGTGAAAAAGTGTAGTATAACCCTACAACAGGCTTAAAGGGGGACCGTCCTGGGTAAACCAGGGTCGTGTGGTCACTCTGCTTTATACTGGTGGGAGCAGTGGGGTGTTACCTCCCAGAGCTGAGTGCCTGGCACATTTCATTCATTAAGCTGATGTGTAATAAAGTCCCATTGTAGGTGCTGTTGAGAAAAACAGATGTATAATAGGTATACCTCTCCGGCCCTCAAGGAGTTGTGAAAGAGATAGCTTGTACTAAAAGTCAAAATAATCTGGTATATTCTTACTTATTTCGCTCTTCTCACGATTTTCAGCACTTCCTTATTTGAAAGGAAATGCTATAATAATGTTGTTAACTTGATTTAGTGAGATATAGTTTACAGAAATTCAGATCTCTTTATAAAATGCTTTTATTTCCCAGTTGAATATATAAATATAGTTTTCAACTATATTCTTATGGATCATAACAATACTAGGTCTGATAGATATACTTTAATGATAAAATAAATTAATTTTACAAATTTATCTCCATTTAATGTAAGTAAGCATATTACTTTGTGTAGTGCTTTCAAGTTAACAAATTAAATAACATAAACACGCTCTCAAGTATCCACCAGGCACATAGGGGCTACTCAGAAAATACTTGAATAGTTTTCCTATATTTATTTATTTTGTTCAAAGAATCATTCATTCAAATGAAATCTTACACAGGACTAAAAAACAAAAATTATTATAGTAGAGTTTTTTATGGCTAAAAGGAGGACATGGTCTAGAGTCCATACCTCCATTTCTTATAACCCCTAGCTATTGGAGCAGATATGAAAACTATTCATCAAAGATATGGAATTATAGAGATAGAAAGAGCATCAGACCACATAAAGTCAGAGAGCTCATTTTGTCTGTAGATAAAGAAATTGAGGCCCAGTGTGTCTAAATCATATGCCAAAGGTCACTTTTTGTGCGATATGGCCAGGATAGGCACTCACGTCTCCTGGCTCCAGGGCAGAGGCTTTCCTATTACAGCCAGAGCTAGATTAAGGGGAGTGAGAGGTAAGTGAGCAAGACAACTCTGGAGCAATCCAATTGATTAGGGCATTACTGGAAAAGTAACATAGATGGAAGATCTGAACACAGATCTGAACATATGTACCAGAATTCTTCCTGGAAGACTATCAAATTTAGTTGGAAGAAGGAGGTAGGGAGATGATAGCTATTTCGATAAGTCATGTGCATGGGAGGTGAGGTCCCACTAAATAGTAGGTTTGAAAAGTTGGCAAATAAATAGTCCTGGAACTGCTTTCAAGGGAGATGGACCAAGTTTTTTGTGTCATTGGTTTGAGTTTGCAGATTTGGGGCCAGACTTACTGATTGGGGAATTGAGGAGAGAGCTTTCTTTCAAACAAATGTTGAATAATTGTTTAAAGGATCTTAGTTTTGAAACGGTGCTAAATAATTAACCACCCAGGACCTAAAAGTCTGGGTCCAATCCAGATCCCTGAACTCTGATGATCTCATTTGTGAGTCAGAAATTGAAACTCTTTCCCTTAGAAACAGATATATGTTAGATTGTGATATTGTAATCATATAAACTGAGAGAGTGCAAGGTTTTTTCTAATATTGCCCTCACTGAAAGAAGGTAAAAATATACCAACCTGATAATAACTTTTAAAGAATTGGATCAAAATTTTGGGCCACTTAAAAAAGTTTAAAATTGGCTTCTGGGGCTTCCCTGGTGGCGCAGTGGTTGAGAGCCCGCCTGCCGATGCAGGGGACACGGGTTCGTGCCCCGGTCCGGGAAGATCCCACATGCCGCGGAGCGGCTGGGCCCGTGAGCCATGGCCGCTGAGCCTGTGCTCCGAAGCGGGAGAGGCCACAGCAGTGGGAGGCCCGCGTACCGGAAAAAAAAAAAAAAAAAAAAAAAAGGCTTCTGACTGCAAAAATCAATCAATCAATATTATTGAATGCTTCTCATGCTATTATAGTAATATTTTTCAAACATTTTTGATTACAACATGCTTTAAGAAATACATTAGATATCACAACCAAATATATAATTGACCAAAAAAACCATTTTTGAAATGTTTGTAAAGGTTATGAAGTGGCTCTTACCTTTACTATGTATGTCACTTTTATGTTTTTTATTCTATTCTATTTTGTTTAAAAAGTGCTGGTCATGACCCACTAAAATGACTTCATGTTTTCTGTATCGAAATACACATCTAAGATAAAGAAGACAACTTTTAAAAAGTATGCTTATTTGACACTGTATTTCATGTTTCCAAGATGCACCATTTTACATATTCTTACATCTCTGGAACTGGGGTGTTATTTTACCATTGATGATATTTTACAACTGATTCATTTGTCATTGCCTGGGCATGTGCAATCTTGGTTGTCATTGCTGGTAGCATGATTGGACAACTGAAATCTTTTACCATTTTAATCTATAAACCATTTGAAGAAGGAATATTAATCTTTTCTAATAAGGAATTCAATCCAGTCTAATAAGATCAAGTTAGTGTCAGCATCAAAATTTACAGAATGTTGTTGGTGGCTTGGAGAAAAAGCTCAGAAGCAACAATGATGCAGACTTCCAAAATAAAAGACTGCCTTTCCAGTACCACGGTTGACACAAAAGTCAATGTAGGGACTTCCTTCGTGGCACAGTGGTTAAGACTCTGTGCTCCCAATGCAGGAGACCCGAGTTCAATCCCTGGTCAGGGAACTAGATCCCACATGCATGCCACAACTAAGAGTTCGAATGCCACAACTAAGGAGCCTGCCTGCTGCAACTAAGACCTGACACAATCAAATAAATAAATAAATATTAAAAATAAAGTCAATGTAATATGGAAAACACTAACATCAATAACTGAGTCAAAAGGTGACTTAGAAGAGCTGGACTCTAAATTTGAAGAAGTATTAGGGTTTTCTTCACCAATTAATTTTGCTTATATATTCCTTTTTCGTTTATATGTGAGAGATTTATAATAAAAAGACTATGCTTAAATAAGTCTAAGAGAGCTTTTTAGGGAGGCTATAAAATGCAATTTCTAAGTGATAAGAAAGCATTGTGTCATTGTTTAATTGCAGCATTCTTTCTTATTAGCACATTAAACCCCAATCACATCTTATACTTACCATCAGTCTTAAGAAAATGCAAATTAAATACCACTACATACCTACTAGAATAGCTAAAATTAAAAAGATTGGCAAGCCAGTTGTTGGTACGGGTGCAGAACAACTGGAGCATTGTTGGTGGGAATGCAAAAATATACAGCTACTTTGGAAAGCAGTTTGCTACTTTCTTAAAAATTTAAACACATGCTTAGTGTATGTCTCAGCAATTCCACTTCTGGGTACTAAACAAAGAGAAATGAAAACATGTCCTCACAAAGACTTGCATGCAGATGTTCATAGTAGCCCCAAACTGGAAACAACCCAAATGTTGTTTCATAAATAAATTGTGAATTGATAAACTGTGGTGTATAAATATAATGAACTGGTATTCAGCAATAAAAATGAATAAACTATGGATATATACAACATTATGGATAAATCTAAAACTTGAAAGAGCCAGGTGCAGAAGTCTTCATATTGTATAATTTCAATCATATGAAGTTCTAGAAAAGGCAAAACCATATTTATAGAAAGCAGATCAGTAGTTGCCAAGGACCAGGGACTGAGGCGAGGAGACTCTACAAAAATGTTTGAGAGAATTTGTTGTGAAAATGGAAATATTCTTTCTCATGATTGTGGTGGTGGTCACACAACTGAATCCATTTGTCAAAGTGTACTGAATTGTATACTTAAAATTGGTAATTTTTAAAAATGTAAATTGTGCATAAGGGAATCACCAGGTAACATCCTGTATGTTGCCCCAGTGGAGGACTTATTTTTTTTAATTTTTTTTGCAGTACGCGGGCCTCTCACTGTTGTGGCCTCTCCCGTTGCGGAGCACAGGCTCCGGACGCGCAGGCTCAGCGGCCATGGCTCATGGGCCCAGCCGCTCTGCGGCATGTGGGATCTTCCCAGACTGGGGCACGAACTCGTGTCCCCTGCATCGGCAGGCAGACTCTCAACCACTGCGCCACCAGGGAAGCCCTGGAGGACTTATTTTTAATATAAAAAGGGTAATTTAAGTTTTATCTAAGATCTCCGTAGAGGGTCCCATGTGCACGTCTTTAAGGTTTTACTGTATTCACTTTGGCATATTGCCACACCAACTTGTGAATCTTTCTGCACCAATATTACCCTGATGCAGTTGCTGATATGAAGGAAACAGGTTACTTGGCTTGGTTTGAATACATTGCTATGCGTGTGTGACAGACGCTGGTTGGAGTGTGCTGCCACGGATGTCCCAATAGAAATGCCTCAGCCACCATGCCACATGTGTGTCAGCCTATGTCCTTATAGGTTGAGAATATCCCTAAAAAGAAATTGAAGCTTAATTCTTTGGCTAGAATTCCTTATATAGGAGTTTGGATGTCTAAACTAGAAGAAGCCATAAAGTCACAGGGCATTCAGAGACTTCTAAAAATAGTTTCCTTGTGAAAGAGGGGGAACCATGGGCTTTTCAGATGGCTCAAACTGACTCTATATTTTCAGGCCACATCTATATTCCATTATGTTTAGTTTTTTGGATCCATTCTCATAGCAACAGAGAGATGAAATGTGGTTTTTACTTTGGCAACTGGGTTGCTGCTGTATAGTCAGAAGGAAATTTTATTTAGTGCCATCGTTAGGTTAGCTGAAGCACTGGTTTTTAATGTATCCTGAAGGAAGACCAAATATCCATTAAATTAGTGGTAGGCGGGAGGAAAAAGAAGTTATTAGGCAAAAATATGAAATATTCATCTATCAAGCCACTAATCCAATGTCATACCCTTTCTGAAGTCTTTCCTGGCCACTCTAACTTCCCTGTTTGTTCTCCTGCAGCACTTGGACTGTCCCCCTATTATAGCATTGAGAACATTGCATTAGAGTTACTTGTGTACATGACTGTTCCTCCACACAGTTATGGTCTTGTAGAAGACAAAGGTCATATTTTTCAGATGGTATCCCTAGTGCCTGGCAGAGTTTGACATATAGTCGGTGACTGATCATTGATTGTTGGATTATGGAAACATGGAGATGTAAGAGAAATGGAAAATTTTCTTAAATGGATGTATCCTAAATAGCATGTATCCTATATTAGCTCTTTTGGTCAAAACAGACAATATGGAAATGTGCTCCTCATTTTATAGTAGATGAGGAAGTGTGTCATAGAGAGGTTCAGTGACTTCAAGTGACACAGCTGGCAAAGGTACAAAGCCAGATTCAGCCTGCAGGTTTTCCAATTCTCAGTTCCACATTCTTTCCAATCCACCTCAGTGTAATTCACTTTAGAACCATGGAGCAATAGAAGTTATTTTCTGAGTGTATGGAGAAAACACCAAGCAAAATAAGCTTCCTTTATGTTATGGTGTATGTTGATTCCTTCTGGCATGTTTAGAATACTGCAAATGGAGAAACGCCTTTACAGTCAATGTAAGATTCTTGGTATCATGAGACTTCACAGAGAAGATCAAAGAACTGAATCTTCTCAGAGGAAGACTTTATAAAAAAGGTAAAGTTTTAGTGTTAATGTCACATAATGACAACTTTTATTAAGTGCCGTATTTGGACTAATGTCACTCCTATGTTTATAATTCATCAATTTTTGTGAGTTAGATGAATTTCTTGTATAGTACAAATAAAACTGTGTTTGACCCATAGTGTACCAAGTGCTCAATATTCTTATTCCTTTTTTTTTTTCCTTAACGTTCTTTAACCAGGTTTTTTTCTTCTGACCTGTGACATTCAGAGGAAGCAACTGAAGTGCTTGTTACGGTAGCTGGAAGAACCAACTGACAATTTAAAAGAAGTTATTCTGCTTAAAGGGTGGTTCTAGTAGAGAGAGTTGGCCTCTCAACTCTCTCAAGAGGATAAACTGATCAGTTCATACTCCTGACAGGTTGCTACATCAGGCTTTAATAATTAAGATTCCACTGGGTCTTAGAGAGGGGGAAGATCCATTAAGTAAATCACTCTTTTTCTCTCTTTTCCTTTCAAAAGCAGACACTAGAAGGAGCCAGTGGAGGAAGGTCACAAGAGAACCAGGCAGTGCGGCTGCTTTCCCAATAACTCAGAAGCATCAGGTGGAGGCAAAAGAGGCAAAAACAAAAAAACAAAAGTAACTTTTAAGCTTCTGAGAACTGGAAGGTGATATCTGAGAATGGCATGGAAAAAAACAAAGGGGAAGAGCATGGGGAGTGAGAGGGAGCACAGGTCTAGGAATAAACTCAGTGGTCCACATGGGTTTCAGTCTAGCCTGTCTTCCCTGTTTCCCATCTAGATAGCTTTCATGTCCCTCAGTTTTTCCATTAGTAAAAAGAAGGTGAGTGACCACCGAAGTTTCCTTGGTCTTTTGGAATAAGAAAATGCACCATTAGCTAAGATGTCCATTAATCTAGCTATCACCTTGGTTCTAGCCTAGATTTAGTTAACATTATTTTCTTTGATTATTATTTTTTTTTTAATTTTTATTTATTTTTTTTTTTTCAGTACACGGGCCTCTTACTGTTGTGGCCTCTCCCATTGTGGAGCACAGGCTCCGGACGTGCAGGCTCAGCGGCCATGGCTCACGGGCCCAGCCGCTCCGCGGCATGTGGGATCTTCCCGGACCGGGGCACGAACCCGTGTCCCCTGCATCGGCAGGCAGGCTCTCAACCACTGCGCCACCAGGGAAGCCCTCTTTGATTATTTTTAATTACTCTTTCAGACCCTAAGCACTTTGGTAGGGATATGGTGGGGAAAGTTGCTGTAAATCAAATTATGAATTGTATCACTCTAATGGGGGTAGAAGCCCACAGGATCAATTAAATCCTCATTTCTTATCCTCTTGAATCATATGGTCATCATTCTAGGTATGTATAAAATCTCAGTGTGGCATAATTATGTAATTTTTTAAGCAATAGAACCCCAGTTCATTAGTAACATCCTGGTTAGGAGAGGCAGGAGTCTAAAACCTTACTGGGAACAACACTACGAGTATTATGAGAAGCTAGACTGTGTCTTTTTCCTTCTTGTCTTTCTACATCATGTAGCTCAGGCCAAGGAACATAGAAGGAGTGTAAATCGTTCCTATGGAGACACTAATGCTTGATCTACCTTGTTATCTCCATGTTTAGTTGCTCATGGTCTATCGTAACTTGGCAGGTAGGTTGAAGTCTACATTCAAGCTTCAGGTAACATTGAAGTTACAAAGGCTTCTGCAGAATTAGAGTTCCAAGATGCATTAGGATAATTAATCCTAGTTGCCACAACAAATAAAACCTTGAAATCTCTGTGGCTTGCCAAATCAATGCTTGTTTCTTGCTTACTTCCCATTCCATCCTGCAGCTGTGGAATGTGGAACATGCAGCCTCTGTTGTTGGTGGTGATAGGAAAACAGAGACGGCAGAGGTGCACTGGCTTTCTCAGCTGCCTTGGCCTGGAAGTCACATGCGTTTTCCACCCAGAGTCCTTTTGGCTGGAATTAGTTATGTGACATCAAATGTACTTATAATGAGGGCTATGAAATATAGGGGAGTTAAAGAATATTTGATGAGCGCTGTCTTTGACACATTAGGATTTCTGTAGGGGATTCTACTATACCTTTACATACTGAGCTATAAATGACAAATAATGTAAACATACAGATGAGCCAGCCAGTTAGTTCTGTGGGAAATTCTTTTTCTTCTTAATTTAAAATTAAAATTTATTTATTAATTTTTTCTTTTTTTTAAATTGAGGTATAGTTGATGTACAATATTATTATATAAATTACAGGTTAAAACATAGTGATTCCCAGTTTTTAACACTTATTAACTTTTAAAATTGAGGTATAATTGACATATAAATTATATTAGTTTCAGGTGTACAGCCTGATTCACTATTTGTATATATTGTAAAATAATCACTGCAATAAGCACGGTTAACATCTGTCACCACACATGGTTACAAAATTTTTTTTTCTTGTAATGAGAACTTTTAAAATCTACTCTCTTAGTGACATTCAAATATGCAATATGGTATTATTAACTATAGTCACCATTCTGTATATTACATCCCTGTATATTACATCCCTTATTTATTTTATAACTGGAAGTTTGTAGCCTTTGATGCCCTTCACCTATTTTATCTGCTCCCCACCTCTGCCTCTGGCAACCACCTATCTCTGTAGATGAGTTCAGTTTTTGTTTTGTTTTGTTTTTGTTTTTTAAGATTTCACATATAAGTGAGATCATATGGTACTTGACTTTCTCTGTCTGACTTATATCACTTAGCATAATACCCTCAAGATCCATTCATGTCACAAATGGCAAGATTTCCTTCTGTTTTATGGTTGAATAATATTCCATTGTATACATATACCACATCTTCTTTATCCATTTGTCCATCGATGGACACTTAGGTTGTTTCCATATCTTGGCTATTGTAAATAATGCTGCAGTGAATGTGAGGGTGCACATGTCTTTTCAAGTTAGTCTTCATTTTCTTCGGGTAAATACCCAGAAGTGGAATTGGATCATATGATAGTTCTATTTTTAATTTTTTGAGGAACCTTCATACTGTTTTCCCACCGATAGTGCACAAAGCTTCCTTTTTCTCCACATCCTTGTCAACACTTGTTATTTTTTTGTCTTTTTGGTAATAGCTATTCCAATAGGTGTGAGGTGATATCTCATTGTAGTTTTGATTTGCATTTCCCTAATGATTAATGATATAGAGTGTCTTTTCATGTACCTGTTGGCCATCTGCTTATCTTCTTTGGAAAAAATGTCTATTCAGATCTTCTGCCCATTTTAAAATCAGATTTTTTTGCTACTGAATTGTATGAGTTCTTTATATATTTTGGATATTTGTGCCTTATCAGCTGTATGATTTGCAAATATTTTCTCCCATTCAGTAGGTTGCCTTTTCATCTTGTTGGTGGTTTCCTTGGCTGTGCAGAAGCTTTTTGGTTTGAGATAGTCTTACTTGTTTATTTTTTGCTTTTGTTGCCTTTGCTTTTGGTGTCAGATTTTAAAAATCATTGCCAAGACAGATGTCAAGGAGTTTACCTCCTATGTTTTCTTCTGGGAGTTTTATGGTTTTAGTTCTTAAGTACAAGTCTTTAATCCATTTTGAGTTAATTTTTGTGTAAGGTGTAAGATAGCAGTCCAGTTTCATTCTTTTGCATATGGCTATCTGATTTTCCCAGCACCATTTATTGAAGAGACTGTCCTTTCCTTACTGTATGTACTTGGCTTTTTTGTTGTAAATTAATTGACCATATACACATGGGTTTGTTTCTATGCTCTTTGTTCTCTTCTTGATCTATGTGTCTGTTTTTATGCCAGTACCACACTGTTTTGATACTGTTTTGTTATATTACTTTGTAATATAATTTGAAATCAGGGAGCATGATGTCTCTAGTTTTATTCTTCTTTCTCAAGATTGTGTTGGCTATTTGGAGTCTTTTGTGGTTCCATACAAATTTTAGATTTGTTTGTTCTATTTCTGTGAAAAATGCCATTTGAATTTTGAGAGAGATTTCATTGAATCTGTAGATAGCTTTGAGTAGTGTGTACATTTTAACAATATTGATTTTCCCAATCCATGAGGACAGAATATTTTTGTCTTTTTCCATTTCTGTCATCAGTGTCATAATTTTCAGTGTACAGGTCTTTTACCTTTTTGGTTAGATTTACTCTTTTTTTTTTTTTGGATGCAGGAAATTCTTTTATTAAAATAAATTAAACATGAAAGGCAATTTTTTTTTTTTTTTTTTTTTTTTTTTTTGCGGTACGCGGGCCTCTCACTGTTGTGACCTTTCCCGTTGCAGAGCACAGGCTCCGGACGCGCAGGCCCAGTGGCCATGGCTCACAGGCCCAGCCGCTCCGCGGCATGTGGGATCTTCCCGGACCGGGGCACGAACCCGTGTCCCCTGAATCGGCAGGTGGACTCTCAACCACTGCGCCACCAGGGAAGCCCACAAGGCAATTTTTAAAAATCTTTTTTTTTTTTTTGCCATGCCATGGTTCTCCAGAATCTTTAATTGGATTCTTCCATGGAAGTCCAACTGAAAAAAACTATACAAGTGAGTTACATTGTAGATTTTAAGTTGCATATGTTCTTTTGTTATATGGTTCTCATTCAACCAGCAGAATATTTTCTTTTTAACTCAGTATCTGTATTAGTCTAGTAGGGCTACCATAACAAAATACCATAGACTGGGGGCTTAAACAACAGAAACTAATTTTCTCACAGTTTTGGAGGCTGGGAAGACAAAAATTGAGGGACTAGCTAATCTGGTTCCTGTGAAGACAGACAGTCACCTTCTCACTGTGTTTGCACATGGCAGAGAGAATAAGCCTAACTCTCTGGTGCTTTTTCTTATAAGGATACTAATTCTATCAGGTCAAGGCCATACCTTTATGAGCTCATTTACCCTTAATTACTTCCATATCTCTTAATTACTTCCATAAAGGCCCTATCTCCAGATACAGTCACATGGAGAGTTAAGCATTCAGCATATGCATTTGGTGGGGGTGGGAGTGGGGTGCATAAATATTCAGTCTATTATAATGTCTAAGGATCTCTTGTAAGAGATGAGTTCCACTTAGCTAAGGGAAGAATAAGAACACAGGAGAAGTTACCAGAATGTCTCTCCAAAGGATCCTCCATAAACCAAAAGAGAACCAAAGTTTCATACTAAAGGTCAATCTGGATTTTTATATTGTTCAGGAGGCTGTAATAAGATTTAAGGAGGCTGGTTCAAGTTGTTGTTACAATTTTTCAAAGGCCCATCCATCTGTCAAGAGATCTGTGGGCTACATTTTATCTCTTTCTTACTGGCTCTAAGAGCTGTTGTTTCTTGAATGTTACATGTGGTCACATTTCTGTACAACATTCTATTTAGTTTGGATTACACTTGTGTGTCTTTGGCTGTAGGAACCCAAGAAGGGCCTCATGTATTTCTCCAGAGTTAATTTCAAAGTTGTGCCCCCGAAAGACCATGTTTTCATGCAAATAATGGTCACTTGGAAATCCTTAAAGAGAGCCTTCAAATAATAGAGAAATTAATAGAGAAATGTTTTGTTAACTATTAGAACACATTACAATAAAACAATAGGGTAAACTAGCCACAAGTCCATATAGAAACCAGCACCAAACCAGGGAATTGTCATTTGGTCGTCTGAAGAATTTCCTTAGGTTTTAGAGGGCTGGTTGGCAACAAACTCACATGTGTTTACTTTTGGATTAGTCTTTTATCCAGTCTGAGGTCAACTCTTATATAATAGTTCACTGGGATTTCACCTTTCCCTTACATCATTTACCACGTCATAATAATTGATGGAAGCCACTTTTTAAAATAGCAAATTATATGGCTAAAGGAACATTTTATCAAAACAAGTGCTGAGCAACGTGGCTAATAAATGGAGAGATTTCCATAAACTTCCAGTCTTTGTTCTTACTTTCTACTCAGTCCTCATCGTGTTCAGGAGGCAGCTCCCCACAAAATGAGAGTCAGAACCCCTTTGCTGCCAGGCAAGAGTCAGAACTGCTCTACTTTAAGACACTTTTATTTCCATGGGTTAAAAGACATTTAATATTATATTAAAGTGCCAATTAGTTAATGGTCGTAAAGGTCTTTAAGAAGCAAGTTGCACCCATCCTATGAGTTTGAGTTATTACCTTTTCATTATTTATAAAACACCTTGAAGTGCAATTATCCTTGTTTATTTAGAAAATTATTTTGTTTGAACTCAACAGGATATTGTGATAGTCATCTGAATTAGTGAGTCTCCTAAAGCTATAATTAGACCAGAGAAACCAGAGGGGGATGGGATAGACCAGAGGCTTGGCTAAGGGCCAGGGCTGGAAAGGAGGTACATGCAGGAAAAGGACTGGGGTGGGCGCGTAAGTGATTGCAGTGACCTTCTTTCTGCCACTGGCTCTAAATGACAAGAATATGATGGAGAAAAGGGAACTTTCCCCACAAATCAGCTAAATCTATAACTTTGTCATAGGTGCAGCCCTCTCTTGGCCTCACGTATTATAAGTACAGTATAGAAGGAATGTGGGCTTTGGTTTCAAACAGCTCTGGTTGGAATCCTAACTTTGTTTCTTAGGAGCTATGAGACCTTGGACAAATCATGTAGCCTCATTGATCTCAGCTTCCTAATCCATGAAATGGGGAAAACAGTACTTTATAAAATTGTATCAGTATTAGAAATAATGTGTGGCGAGTACTAACTACTGGGTACAATTCATTATGGGTGCTTAGTAAACTGTATTGATAATTGTGATCGTTATAATTAATAGTAACCTGAGAAAAAGATAAGGAAGGTAAACTGTATCAGCAGTGACCATTATTTGTAGTTGGGCCTTGCACCATAACGGTTTAATCAGGTAACACTGTTGATTCTAATAGTTTAATTGGTTATTCCTTTTTAAAAAACCCTATTTGTATTTTGAAGAGGTCTCCTGTAGGCATTACAACCATTTAATCCAACAAATGGCTTTGGAAAGAATTTCAAGCAGAGTCAGGCTGGTTGAGAAGAGATTTAGGGAGCATGACTGACTTTTGACTTTTAGATCACATTGTATGGGGGACAGTTTGCATTACAAACAGACACTGGCATTTTACACTCTTCAGAGTTTAAGAGTTTGGTGTTTGATGTGAGGATTAATGCAGTGCAAAGGCAAGGACACGAAGCATCTAAATGTATTTATAAATCAGTTGTTGTTACATTAAGATAAACATGACAATATTAGTCCTTTGTTGACATATATAATGGGCTTTACTACCCCCATTATTACACTTCATAGTTTCTGGACTGGAGCTATGATTGTTCCAGAAAGAATGAAAAAAATATTGATATGGCTATTTTAGACAACATTTAATTTCCCTGCTGATCATACTTATTTTTTAAAAATTACTGAAATAATACACATTTATTCTTAAAAATCACAACAATTCAGAAGTGTACAGAATAAAAATTGAATATCCTTTACTCCAAAGAAATTCATACCATTTTAATTTTGAAAATTTTATGAAAAACATTAAAAATTAAATCAACATTTCACTTTTCCTTGACATTTGAAAGATGATGAGGGGCCTAGTGGTATTCCGGTGAAGGTTTGTAAACTCTAAGCATTTGAGTGAGCACACTGTAATAATCTCTTTTATCCATGAATTCTTTCAGGATGACTCCTTTGCATAGGGCGGCAAGATGAGAACGCAGGCTCTGCCCCGGGAGTCTCCACACAGGTGTCAGGGATTTGTCACACAGGAATGCATGGCAGAGGAATTTAAAATTTCCCCTCAGAATAACCAACCTCAAAACTAACCAATAAAAAATACTCCTGTAGAATAAGCCCGTGGCCACTGTGTAACGCATTTTGTTGTTGGGAGGACTGCACTGAAAAGGGCTTATGATTTCAATGCCCTTTCGAGTCAAAAGGATGACATTAGATTTTCAAAGTGAAGTTTCTCTCTGAGGTTCCATTTCTGGACTTCTCAGTGTGGAAAAGTAGTAAGACTTATAGGAAACAACATTGATCATTGCTGAAGGCCTCTGCTGAAATTCATTATTGCTAAAAAGCCTTTATGAAAGACTTATTAAGAGTTTCTGGCTCCTGGCCATCAGGAGATTATAATTTATGACTGCAAGGATGGCAACAGATATTAAAGACATGTGCACAGTTGAGAAAGTTTTGGATGAATTTATGGATGTGCCGTTGTAGACAGAAAGGAGTAGGTATATGCTGGAAGGTGGAATGACTATGATAATAGTTTAGAAATTTCATTAAAAACATCTTTTGTTTGTTATCCATTCCTTCTTTGTTCAAAGAAGGGATTAGGCCAGCTTCAGGGATGCGTTTCAGTTATCTGTTGCAGTGTAACAAACCACTCTGAAACTTAGCAGCTTGAAATATTAACAACCATCTAGAGACTGAGCTCAGGAAGATAGTTCGTCTGGTGGTCTTGTCTGGGGTTATTTATGCAGCTGCAGTTATCTGAAGGATTTCTAGGGCTGGAAGTCCAAAATGGATTTACTCATATGTCTGGCACCTCAGTTGAAATGTCTGGAATAGATGGGGGCTGCCTGGGAATCAATCAATCAATCAATCAATCAATTAATCAATCTCTCTCATTATATTTCACATAGCGGCTTAAGGCTCCAAGATATGAAAGCAAAAGCACCCATATCCCTTAAAGCTTAGGCCAGAACTGGGAAAGTGTCACTTTTACCATATCCTTTTGATTAAGGAAATCACAAAGTCAGCTCAGATTCCATATCAGTGGGAAAATAGACTAATTTATTGATGATAGGAACAGCAAAGAATTTGGGTCATCTTCAGTTCACCACAGGGTATATAATATACAGCAAGACAAGCAATAATAGCCTCTAAAAATTGCTATTAAACTTTTGGGTCGACAGGCAGCTAGCAGATGTGACATGTTTCCACAGGTAGCAACAAAACAAATGATCTAGTTAAGGGACCTGAAAGGTCAACTTGTCAACTAGCTTGGCCCAAGGTTTAAATTTTTTCTGATCAGAGTTACTCATAAAATTTTATAACATTAGAGTTGGGAGAGATTTCGAAGGTCACCCAGCCCAATCAAATATCTTTTGACAAAAACAAGATTTTAAACAAGATTGCAGATATTATTCTGTAGCACATCAGTGTAGCACATCTGCTGGCTGATTTGATTATATGACTAATTTGCTGTGGCTTTGGTTGAGGACAGGACTTAGGAAATAGAACACAGGACAGATACATTTTACATGGAAGGGAAAAGGAAGGAAAATACTCAGAATATGGGGTGTGTTTACATCCTAGTAAGGTCCGAGAAATGGAGATGAACACGGTACTCATAGGAACTACATGGCGCTTAGCATTGAGGAGGGATCAGAAAATCTGTAAAGTGTCTTTTGCTAAATTTGCAACTTTGCCTGAGGGAGGAATCTTAGAAGTGATTTGCTACGACTCTCTTCCCATTAGTCAGAGAGAAGAGTTCTTGGAAGAAGTGTTTCAACATCACTGGAAATGAGAAGCAGCTTTCTCATGAACTGCTCATTTAGTAGAGAGACATGCTTAATTTCCCTCCTAGAGATTGTCCTTCTCATATCCTTGTATAAACTCAAGGTCTACCAAAAGATAGATAGTTAGCTGATTTTCACCTTTGTCTTCCTATAATTCCTCTTCTTCATCTTCCTAGCATTGGAAGGTGTTAACTGAGTGATCTGAGACTGGGTTACTCACTGGCCTTCCCTATGATTTGCAGAATGTATGTTTTAGGTGTGGGTTAGCATTCTAGAGTGTGTGTTTATCATAACAGAGCCCAGAGAAGCCCAGCCTGCTGAGCTTTTGAAACACATTTCCTGTTGCATGTTGTAGTCGTCATCCTGGCAAGCTGGGTTCAACAGCTTTGGTCACATTTTCCGAAAATTATGGGAATACTTTGAGGTATCAACATGCCCCAACATGTTCTCAAGGAAGCTTCCAGAGGAGCTAAGGGCCCTGTGAAGCCAATACATTTCAGCTGGAGAAGGAAAACTCTGTAGAAGAGAAAACCATGGGCAAGGGATTTTCCCCTGAAAGTGATGAGCAAGGGATTCCCTCCATCCTCCATCTCTGCCCCTGGCCTGGCTGATGGCATTGCTCTTCTTCTTCCCAGTTTCTGATCTTTCTGTCTCTTTGTTGACTGGTTTCTTAATGGGATAGAGTGCCTTTTCAGGTCCTTCCTTGTTTCTTCTCAATGTAAAAGATTTCTGGAATTGGAGCTAATTCACAACTCTAGGTCCTGCTTCAGTTGGTGCTTTTATTATTGAATTAGCTAAAATAGTAATTATTTAATAAGTTGAAAAGACAAATTTCCTGGTCCCGCATGTCATATTTGCAAAAACTTTGGATTTCTATTTCAATGAAGCTTAAACAGAAACTTCATTCCTACTCTATGCAGTTAATTTGTGGTACTCTTTTTTTTTTAAGCTTTTTATTTTATATTGGAGTATAGTTGATTAACAATGTTATGTTAGTTTCAGTTGTACAACAAAGTGATTCAGTTATACATATACATGTATCTATTCTTCTTCAAATTCTTTCCCCATTAGGTTGTTACATGATATTGAGCAGAGTTCCCTGTGTTATATAGTAGGTCCTTATTTGTTATACATTTTAAATATAGCAGTGGGTGCATGTCAATCCCAAACTCCCTAACTATCCCTCCTCCTCCACCCTTCCTCCCTGGTAACCATAAATTCATTCTCTAAGCCTGTGAGTCTGTTTCTGTTTTGTAAATCAGTTCATTTGTATCATTTTTTTTTTTTTTTAGATTTCGCATGTAAGCGATATCATATGATATTTCTCTTTCTCTGTCTGACTTACTTCACTCAGTATGACAATCTCTAGGTCCATCCTTGTTACTGCAAATGGCATTATATCATTCTTTTTAATGGCTAATATTCCATTGTGTATATGTACCACATCTTCTTTATCCATTCTTCTGTCAATGCACATTTAGGTTGCTTCCATGTCTTGGCTATTGTAAATTGCACTGCAATGAACATTGGGGTGCATGTAACCATGTTTTTCTCTGGGTGTATGCCCAGGAGTGGGATTGCAGGATCATATGGTAGCTCTAATGGAACAGGATAGAAAGCCCAGAAATAAACCCACGCACGTATGGTCAATTAATCTACGACAAAAGAAGCAAGACTATGCAATGGAGGAAAGACAGTCTCTTCAATAAATGGTGCTGGGAAAACTGGACAGCTACATGTAAAAAAAATGAAATTAGAACATTCTTTAACACCATATGGAAAAATAAACCCAAAATGGATTAAAGACCTAAATGTGAGACCGGACATTATAAAACTCTTAGAGGAAAACATAGGCAGAACATTCTCTGACATGTATCGCAGCAATATCTTTTTCAATCCGTCTCCCAGAGTAATGGAAATAAAAAGAAAAATAGACAATGGACCTAATTAAGCTCAAAAGCTTTTGCACAGCAAAGGAAACGATAAGCAAAATGAAAGATAACCCACAGAGTGGGAGAAAACATTTGCATATGATGTGACCGACATCGGATTAGTCTCCAAAATTTACAGTTTATGGTATGGTACTCTTTTTTTTTTGGACGCGCAGGCTCAGCGGCCATGGCTCACGGGCCCAGCCGCTCCACGGCATGTGAGATTTTCCCGGACCGGGGCACGAACCCGTATCCCCTGCATCAGCAGGCAGACTCTCAACCACTGCGCCACCAGGGAAGCCTAATGGTACTCTTGATTAACCTTCCCAGAAAAGTTGGTTCCTATTACTGTGTGCCTCTGTCGGGGACTATTTTTCTTTTGAAACTTCATTAAAACACCACAGGGATAAATCAATACCTGTTCCCTCACAGTTTTTGTTTCTCATTTGTTCCACTGAGCTGATGGGATGAGAAGGCTTTTCAACCCATTTAGCACTATCAGAAAGGACACCTCTGGTTAAAAATATTCCCAGTTGTTTGCAGTATCTATAAATTTGCCTTCCAACCGCCGCCCCACCCCGCCCCATTCACACTCCCTTTTCCTGTCTGCTTCCTGGAGGTTTTCTTAAGAGACCTTCTAATCTGGTCAATACCAGAAGATCTAGGTGGTCATCAGAAACAGCGGTATCCTAGGGTTCTGAGCCTCAGAGAAATGTCAGTGACTTTAAAACAATTTAGACAAAGGGCCAAAACATATCTACCAAGGTCTGCCTCTCAGGTTCCATGGGAATCTGCTAGCAGGGGCCTGCCCTGGGTGTTTCCCCATTTGCTTCACTTACAGGGACCTAAGTAGGCTTGGAAGGGAGGTGGTGTGGCACACATAGAATGACTGGCATCCCCACACTTTCCACTAGGGGAAAGAGAGCAGGGGTAACTCCTCCCACCCCCAAGTTGGCCTCCATGCCTGGAGTCCCTGCCCCCTGTTACCAGAGATCAGATTTCAGTGACAGCCTCTCAGAGAGCAGCAACCTTCCCACAGTTGTTGGAGATTCCAGGAACAGGATAGGACAAGAGAACAGGTCATCAACCAATTTTGCTCTAATTCAGGCTGACTTAGCTGTACTGGGGAAAGAGAGCAATTTTACCTGAAGGCATTTCTGGGACTGGTTACAGGCTGAGAAGGGCAGAGGACAAGCAGCTCCTGACCTGGAATAGCTTGTTAGCTTCTGGCTGGTGGTATGCAGAGGAAGCTGGGGTGGTGAGGAGATATGTGATTAATCATGTAATCAGTGGGCCTAGATGAAGAGAGAGACAGGAGAAGAGAGCAGAGGTGGGGAGAGGAGAGGAGAAGAAAGCGGAGAGACTTGGGTCATGAAGGTTTTCCAAGGGAGGAGAAGTAGAAGAAAGGATTAGGAGGCTAAAGACAGATCCTTGAGGGACTCCTGCTCTTGATGGCATCTCTGTTAACCCATCTTCTACAGTAAGGTGTGTTGCATGTAGAACAGTCTTGTCTTCTTTCAAAGTCTTGAGAAATATGTCTAGGTTTCTGGCATGCAGCATGTTTTCTTTCAGCTCTAGGATATATATTTTGAATAAACTCTTCAAAAGAATTGCAAAAAAGGGAAAAAACAAAAACAAAACAAAAGAATTGTCTGTATTGCCATCTCAAACTCCTCCCTCCCCAGTCTCTCATGAAGCCACTCCTTCCCCTCTATGCAGCTTAACAAGATCTCCAGTGCACTCCATATATCCACCCCAAACCTGTCATTTACCAGTCTCCCTCCACCCTGTGTTGGCCTTACTGTTCCTCCAATACCTGAAGAAATCTTCCACCTCAGGACTTTGTACTTGCTGTTTCCTCCTCTGGAATGTGCCTTCCTAGATATGACTTGGTTCCACATTTCATTCTTCAAATGACCCATTTCTCAGCAAGGCTTCCAAGATTACCTATTCCCTATTTCCATGTCCTGCATTCTTCATATTATTGCTCATTACATGACTAGAATGTAAACTCCGTGAAGGCAGGTACCTTGCTGTTTACTGCTCTATCCTCAGAATCTAGAACAGAGCCTGGTGCATAGTTGGTGCTGATTCATGGATGACAAACTTGAATCAACCAGCTGTCTCACATCACCACGTGGCATTTGAATAACTCTCAGGATGATGGATATGTGTCTGTACATTCATTTTTGTTATTTATTCAGTGGGTTGTTTTTGACTAGTCTTAAGTTAAATGAAGTAGGTTGGTTTGTATTCCCAGAAGATTGCAAACTACTAGAGAGAAGGCATTATTTAATATCCTACAGTGTTTCAACTAAGCAAAATTTTGACAATAACATTTCAACATTACTTTCAAGATTATGTGTGTGTGTGTATGTATATATATGTACACATATATACATACATATATATTTTATATATATATTTAAGGACTTTTTTTTAGAGCTCTCTTAAATTTATAACAAAATTGGGAGGAAGGTACAGAGATTTTCCCATAAGCCCCCTACACATGCATAGCCTCCCTCATTATCAACATGCTCGACCAGAGTGGTACATTGTTATAGTTGATGAACCTACATTGACACATTATAGTCACCCAAAGTCCATAGTTTACCTCAGGATTCACTCTTGGTGTTGTACATTCTGTGCATTTGGTTAAAAGAATAATGACATATAACCATCATTATAATATCATACAGAGTGTTTCCATAGCCACAAAAATCTTCTGTGCTCTGTCTGTTCATCTTTCCCCCTTCTCCCCTCCCCTGGCAACTACTGATTTTTTTATAGCTTTTATAATTTTGCCTTTTCCAGAATGTCGTATTGTTGAAATCGTACCATATGTAGCCTTGTCAGATCGACTACTTTAACTTAATAATATGCATTTAAATGTCTTCCATGTCTTTTCATGGCTTGATAGCTTAGTTCTTTTTAGTGCTAATAATATTCCATTGTCTGGATATAACACTGTTTATTTATCCATTCATCTACTGAAGGACATCTTGGTTGTGTCCATGTTCTGACAATTATGAGTAGAGCTGCTATAAACATCTGCATCTAGGTTTTTGTGTGGATGTAAGTTTTCAACTCGTTTGCATAAATACCAAGGAACACAAATGCTGGATTGTATGGCAAGAGTATGTTTAGTTTTATAAGAAACTGCCAAACTGTGTTCCAAAGTGGCTGTACCATTTTGCATTCCCACCAGCAATGTGTGAGTTCCTGCTCTTCATGTCCTTGCCAACATTTGGTTTTATCAGTGTTCTGGATTTTGGCCCTTCTACTGCTAGAATATGTAGTGGTATCTCATTGTTGTTTTAATTTGCATTTCACAGATGTTATATGATATGGAGCATCTTTTCATATGCTTACTTTCTATCTGCATATTTTCCTTGGTGAGGTGTCTGTTAAACCCTTTTGTCCATTTTTAAATTGGGCTTTCTTTTTCAATTATTTTATTTTATTTTATTTTTTTATACAGCAGGTCCTTATTAGTCATCAATTTTATACACATCAGTGTATACATGTCAATCTAAATTGGGTTTTCTTATTGTTGAGTTTTATGAGTTGTTTGTACGTTTTAGACAATAATCCTTTATTAGATGTTTCTTCTAATTCTTTTGATATTGTCTTCACTTAAAAAACTGCAGAGATCCAGAGGACTATCAGATTTTTACTTGGCATTTGACGGCTGCAACAAAAAATGCAAAACAAAACAAAACACTAACAAAAACTCAGGCTTGTATTGAAAAATAATTTGATTCAACCAAATATCGACCAGATGTTTTTATGTGAGAAAAATGATAAAAACATAAGTTTGTTTCTAGACTTTAATACAATAGTGCTGCACAATATATATAGGTATTTAACCTTTATTTTTATTTTTAACCTTTTCTCATTTTTATCTTGATTTTGCCTTTAAAGTGCATAGAATTGGATAAATCTTAATGCATGTCTCATGATACAATCTCATCATTGGCTTATGTATAACCTGCTTTCAATCTACCCATCTATCATTATTAGTAATGTCATCATTCATGAACCCATCATAAAAGTAAGAGCTAAGTTCTTGATAATAACTTACATCAAATTACATGGTTTCCCTTTCTCGTACCAACCCTCACTTTTCTTTTCCTGAGCAAGTATCATTCTTAATTCCGTGTTTTCTTTCCTTTGCTATCTCTCTCTTTTCTTTTAATATAGCTTTATTGCACTTATATCTATTTCTAAATAAGGTGTCATCTTTATGAAATCTTATAAGACTTGTATTTAACAGCAGATTGCTAAAATTTGTCCATACTGTTGTGTATTGTTGTTAATTCATGCTGATTTTAGGATAGTATCTCATTGCATGAATATACCAGTTTTTTTCATCCATTCTCCTGTTGATGGGCTTTTGAGTTATTCTTAGGTTTTGGCTTTTGTGCTGCTATAGACATTCTTGAGCATGTCTTTTAAAATAATGACACAAAAGTTTCTCTTGGGTATATACCTAGGAGTGAAAAAGGGCATGTGAATATTCATCTTCATGAAATAATGACAAATTATTTTCCAGAGTGATTGAGCCAATTTACACTCCCTCCAGCAATGCACAGAAGATTCTGTGGATCCAAATCCTCTCCAACACTTGGCTTTGTCAGACTTAATATACATACATATTTTCCAACTGAAAAGGTTTAAGATAGTATCTCATGTTGTCATTACTTGATTAATTAGTAACAATGTTGAAGAGTTCTTTATATATTTATTGACCATATTTGGTTTATTCTGTGAAATACCTGATTTTGTCTCTTGAACATTTTTTACTGAGTATTTTAATTCCTTTTCTCTTTGCAAAATAACACTCACTCAATTTATAAGATGTCAATAATTTCAGAAAAAGGTCAGTGAAAAGCAAAAGACCCTGTTGTTGTGAACCAACCTAAGTCATGTTAGTCATGTGAAATTTTAGGTTCTTTCTTTTTGGTAGATATCAATAGCCACAAAAGATATTTGAGGTGGCACTGGTTTCTTCCCACAACCTCGCTACTAGGTTATAATGAATTCATATCACAAATTAATTCTGCTGTATATTCAAATATGTATTCAACAACATTTAATAATAAGCAGGCACAAAACCATTTGTAAACTTCAGCTGTAGGCTCCATGAAGTCCCTGAAATCTCCCTTTCAGGTGTCAGAGTCCACATTGCCATGATTCTTTGTCCTCTAGCCAGTCTTATACCACAAAGTCAATGGCTGGCTATAGGATATATTAAGGATTATCTGTCCTCTAAGGGGACAGGGTATTTACTTCTTTTGTGCATGCAAGGGTGGATAGATTTTTAACAACTTGACAATTTACATTCTTTGAATACCTTTAATTGCACCACTGGGAGAAAAATTCTACATGCCTGATGAAAGTAAATCGTCATAAGTTTCACTGTTAAAAACCCATATTTGACATAATATGCTAATTAGAAGAAGACCAGTTATCCATCAAGACATGGATAGCAGGACTTAGAGTAGCCAACCCTGGAGAGTGGCTCTTTCTGATGTAATGCTAGCTGACATCTCTGGACTATTCATTCTTGAAAGAATGTTGCTGATTATCTTTGGAATTAAAATATGAGCTAATCAGCACTTATATAATATGATACTGAAGTATTCTAAGGAAAATAACAGTCACTGTAACAGACTGTCACAATTCTACCACTCCCCACTGGAAATAACTACTGTTAGGTATCTACTTCTTTCATAAGTGCCTTAATGTTTCTGTGAAAAACTAATTTAGTTTAATGAATTATGAAACAAACAACTGTATACAAAAAAACAGGTGTACATAAAAAAAGAACAAACATCAGTTTATAAAAAAAACAAATGCCAGTATAAATCATCACTAAAGCCAAGAAACAGACATTTGTTGAAACCTTCCTGAATGACCCCACCTAATCTAGCCCTCTTCCTTCCTCCCATGGGTAAGCATCTTGACAAAGATAACAAGGCATTCATGACCTTGCTTTTCACTGTAGTTTTACCACATAATTATGTAGCCCTAAACAATATAGTTTTAGTTTGCCTTAAATTTTATGGTCTAAAAAAGAGGCATTTTAACAAAACAATCTGTGAGGGGAGTTTAAATGAGTTATTTTCTTCTACTCCATCAAACAGACCTCACAAATTAGCTTATGCTGTGTATGCCCTCATAAATCAGAAATGGTTCCCTTTTAAGTTAACTTAGCAGATGGTCCACTTATAGTATAATCACCCAACAAAGGAACTCCTTATTTGCTGGGTGTTAATCAATGATTTCATATAGAACTTCCCTCCTCCCAACACATAGACTTTCTCAGAATGTTTGCTTACCCACCCAGCAAGCTCTTCAGTCCTTGATAATCATAGTGGATCTTTAGACATTGTTGTGTTATATTCTAAATCTGAGGCCTTTTCTTGTGCTGAATTAGTGTTATTTTCTTAATGGATGGTGATGGTGATGGTGATTTAATTTGTAGAAGGTGATTTTTTTTTTGTTAGCTGAAGTACAGTTGACTTAAAATGTTGTGTTAGTTTCATGTGTACAGCAAACTGATTCAGTTATACCATATATATGTATAAATATATATTCTTTTCCAGATTCTTTTCCATTATAGGTTATTACAAGATATTGAATATAGTTCCCTGTGCTATACAGTAGGTCCTTGTTGTGTATTTTATATATAGTAGTGTATATCTGTTAATCCCAAACTCCTAATTTATCCCTCCCCTCCACTTCCTCTTTGGTAACCATAAGATTGTTTTCTATGTCTGTGAGTCTGTTTTGTAAATAAGTTCATTTGTATCATTTTTCTTAGATTCCACATATAAGTGATATCATATGATATTTATCTTTCTCTGACTTACTAAATGATAATCTCTAGTTTCATCCAGTTTCATCCATGTTGCTACAAATGGCATTATTTCATTCTTTTTTATGGCTGAGTAATATTCCATTGTATATATGTACCACATCTTCTTTATCCATTCATCTGTCAATGGACACTTAGGTTGCTTCCATGTCTTGGCTAATGTAAATAGTGCTGCTATGAACATTGGAGTGCATGTATCTTTTCTAATTGGAGCTTTCATCTTGTAGAAGGTGATTTTTGATTAGGAGAAAAGAGGAAATACATTTAGGTGAGAAAGGAGCACTAGTCCTCAGTGAGGGCCCCTAGAGCTCAGCATCCGTGTCCACCAAAGATGTGCACTGGTGTTTGTCATGTGTTATGGAACATATTTTTTGATCAGCCCATTTAGCCTGTCCTAATCCATTAGCAGGGTGGAAATGTATTATCCATGCTCTAATATAGTCCTACTTCTGTCTCACTGTCTCAGTTTTTAACTTCTCAAGGTTAAGTACTTAACCTTTTTTCCATTCCTCCTAATGACCTTTACCTTCCAGGACCTGGTGGCATTTTGAGATTCTTACAATTGAGGGTTGGGAACAAATCCTCGTAGACCTGAGAATAGGTTAATACCCTCCCCTCCTCCATCTACCCCAATACCTACACACACTCCTTCCCCCTTAGTTGGGACAATGGAGACAATTGGGATGATTCAGAGATGATGTTGGACTTGACTTTTCCATTGATAAGTAATAATGTGAACATCTATTGAGTGCTTGGTAAGTATTAAAAGAATGTTAAGTACTTCACATACAGCATCTCACCTAATCCTCATGGTAACCCTGGGAGGCACATACTGAATGTCATCAGTCCCATTTTACAGATAGGAAACTAACCTAGAGACGTTAAGTATTTCCCCCAAGATTCCGTATTTAGTTAGTGGCAGACTCAGATTTGAATCCAGGTTTGACCCAAAGGTGTGTGCTCTTAATAACCATTACATTCTATTTCTATGTCCCATAGGAGTGGTCAAAGTACAGCTCTAGGAAATGAGTTGTTCTTTTCTGTGGTTCGGGGAACAGGTCAGTGTTCCATTGGGAAAATACAGAATTGGCCACCTTTCTGGTCTGGAGTCCATTATGAAGAGCAAAGATGTGGTTGAGTCCTTCTCTCTTGTTTTGGATGATTCATTACATGTTTAGGTATCAGAGTATCCTTAGTCCAACATTTCAAATTCATGGAGCAAATATATTGGCTATGTTAGCCCTTGGCTTTATATAAGGAAATTTAGTGCATAAAATCTTACAAGTTCCTGGAATATCATCTGGTTTTCTGTCATCCTATAACAAAATATCCCTCCCGTGTGCTGAATATAATATGTTTAAGAATCCAACAAACACAAAATAATTCACTATTAATAATCTGAAATTGTGTGTCTTCATTCACTAATTTCAAGTAATTGAGAGTTTGTTGGATGTCTAATAGTATAAGAGAAAGAAGGTGGATGAAATAGCCCTCAATTTGAATTCCAACTCTTTTACTTGCTCTGTGACCTTGGGAAGGTTACTTAACTTGTCTGAGCCTCAGTTTTGTTTTCTGTTAAATGGGAACATATATTAATACTTACCTTGCAGGGTTCTTGTAAGAATTAAAGGAGTCTAGCATAGTGCTTGGCATGCTATATATGCTCCACAGGTTCTCCTCCAAGCCCTGGTCAGTTTTCAAGAGTCATGTACTCCTTTAAAAAAGTTATTGTGATTTTTATTTAATAAAATTATAGAATCTGAAGATTGGAAAAAAACCTTACTGATCATCGAATGCAGATTTCCAAAACTGTCTGTGTGTCAACATCTAGTGAAGAGCTTTAAAATATGCAAATTCCCAAACTCCAGTGCCAAGAGATACTAATTTAGTAGGTTTGGGGTGGAGAGTAAGAGGTCTGATATTTAAAAAGTTCCATTGATAATGATGGATACGTGTCATTATATATTTGTCAAAATCCATAGCATGTACAATACTAAGAGTGAACTCTAATGTGAACATGGACTTCTGGTGACAATGATGTATTAATGTAGGTTCATCAGTTGTAACAAATATACCACTTGGGTGCAGGATGTTGATAGTAGGGAAGGTTGTGTGTTTGTGAAGGCAGGGAATGTATGGATATTCTCTGTATTTTCTGCTTAATTTGCTGTGAACTTAAAACTGCTCCAGAAAAGTCTATTTTTAAAAAAAGTTTCATTGAGGATTCAGATGAACACGTAGGTTTGTAACCACTGATCTCTCTAGTTTGCCATCCAGATCAGAAGCATCTGCAGCTGCTGCACTATTCTCAGAGTCATTGCTTCTTCCTGTGCTGCTTCCTGAAGCTCACTATTCACACAAAGCCATTTCCATTGTTGGGCGGCACCAGGATTCCAAAGTTCTTCCTTATATGGAATTGACGTCACCTTCTTTGTAATTTCCGATCACTGTGCATAATTCCCTCCACCGGAGATACTCGGAATAAATCTAATCTGTTTCCCACATGAAGCTCAATCGTGTATTTGAAGGCAGTGCTCATATTCCTCCTGAACCCACCCCATTTCAAGTCTTCTCCTTTCAAGGCTAAAGATCCCTTGAGGGCTTCCCTGGTGGCGCAGTGGTTGAGAGTCCGCCTGCCGATGCAGGGGACACGGATTCGTGCCCCGGTCCGGGAGGATCCCACATGCCATGGAGTGGCTGGGCCCGTGAGCCATGGCTGCTGAGCCTGCGCGTCCGGAGCCTGTGCTCCGCAACGGGAGAGGCCACGGCAGTGAGAGGCCCACGTACCGCCGAAAAAAAAAAAAAAAAAAAGATCCCTTGAACTTCGATTCTTCCTCTGCTGTAATTTCCAGGCACTTCCCACTCCTGGCTAGTAGCTTTTCTCATTTATTTCCAATTTGAAAATATTAACTATGCATCTGGCATAGAATGGAAACCCTGGCTGAGTCTGGTAGTAACCCTTTGGTTGCTGGGGAGGGAGGTGAGGTCTTGGGGGAGGGGCTGAAATGACTGGAGGCTCTGAGAAGTAGCTATTTACCAACCTGTACTAAAATATTTCATTATTTTAACATTCAATCTGACCATACTGGTGCACACCTGCGAAGTATCAGCCTAGTCAACCTCCCTCTTACAACCTATTATAAATCCAGTATGGAACATGAGGGCTGAGGCACAGAGTAGGTCAGACTGTGTCAGTTTGCAGACCTCTGCATCACCCGATAAGCTGTGTGTCTGAAAATACTTTCAGCAGGAGAGCTGTGAAACCATTTTTATTGTACCTGTTTATTGCAATTTTGCATTTGACTTTTGAACCTGAATGCAGGTTCATTTATCATGAGACTTATGGTTCATTTTTTGCTGCTCATCTTGGACTCAGGTTGGTTAGGCAACATGTGCCCCTGTCTCATGACTTCATCCTGTCTGCAGCTGATGGCTTTTGACATAGTTATTGATAACAAGGTCGCAGGAGGTAGGAATGAAGAGACGATTCAGCTGCACGCCACTGGAGACTTCTCGGCAGCAAGTGTTCTAGCCAAGCATTCTGACCTGGCTGTCCTTGGAAATCACTTGGGAGAATTGGAAAAAAAATGACACCTGAACTCTATCTCAGACCTCTTGAATCTGAATCTCCAGGGTGTCAGTTTTTACAAAGCTCCCCAGAAATTGTGACACATGGTCAGTTTTAGGGATCACAACTTTAACGTATGCTCTTGCGCGCCCTGCTAGCTATCAGTAGGGCATGAGACTCTTTTTTTTTTCTTTTAAATTGAAGTATAGTTGATTTGCTATATTGTGTTAGTTCCAGGTATACAGCAAAGTGATTTGGTTATATATATATGTATATCTCTATATCATTTTTTCCTAATCTTTTCCATTATATTTTATTACAAGATATTGAATATAGTTCCCTGTGCTATACAGTAAATCCTTGGTGTTTATCTTTTTTTTTTTTTTTTTTTTTTGCGGTATGCAGGCCTCTCACTTTTGTGGCCTTTCCCATTGCGGAGCACAGGCTCTGGATGCGCAGGCTCAGCAGCCATGGATCACGGGCCCAGCCACTTTGCGGCATGTGGGATCTTACCGGACCGGGGCACAAACCCGTGTCTCCTGCATTGGCAGGTGGACTCTCAACCACTGTGCCACCAGGGAAGCCCCAGGAACATTTTTGCGAAAGCATCAGAGTATACCCAGAACTGTCTGTAAATGACAAAAGACTTAAAAATGACCACGGTTAAAGATTTGATGAAAGTTCATAATAATGCAATTGACAAGGAAACTTAGTTATTTCTGAGATATACATTTTAAACTAATAACTAGAATTATGACTTATAACATTATACCAGAACA
Organism: Hyperoodon ampullatus; assembly: GCF_949752795.1. Taxonomy (NCBI): domain Eukaryota; kingdom Metazoa; phylum Chordata; class Mammalia; order Artiodactyla; family Ziphiidae; genus Hyperoodon; species Hyperoodon ampullatus. The sequence continues at coordinate 142,761,017 of NC_136917.1, read as the reverse complement.
TATAAGATTTTTAGAAATTTCATGTAATGTCTGAAACATTTGTATTAACACATTTCCATACAAATAACCCAAAGAAAGTTTAGTATTAGTTGTTTTTGTTTGTTTATACTGCAGGTTCTTACTAGTCATCAATTTTATACACATCAGTGTATACATGTCAGTCCCAATCGCCCAATTCAGCACACCACCATCCCCACCCCACCATGGTTTTCCTCCCTTGGTGTTCATACATTTGTTCTCTACGTCTGTGTCTCAACTTCTGCCCTGCAAACCGGTTCATCTGTACCATTTTCTAGGTTCCACATACATACAGCATGAAACTCTTAATGATCTTTAGGTACTAATTATGAATGCACTTACTGGATAGATTTTTACTCCTTTTCACTAAATTTTGTTAAACCTAATACCTTTAAAAATCATCTTTATGGGGCTTCCCTGGTCGCACAGTGGTTGAGAGTCCGCCTGCCGATGCAGGGGACACGGGTTCATGCCCCGGTCCGGGAGGATCCCGCGTGCCGCAGAGCGGCTGGGCCCGTGAGCCATGGCCGCTGAGCCTGTGCATCCGGAGCCTGTGCTCCGCAACGGGAGAGGCCACAACAGTGAGAGGCCTGCATACTGCAAAAAAAAAAAAAAAAAAAAAAAAAAAAATCATCTTTATGCACTGTTTCAAAAATAATGTTACTGTTGGTATTCTTTCTAACTTTGAGTCATCACTTTTCCCCGAGGGGAATTTTTCTAATGAGAAAATGGAAGCAGTTAAGTGACTTGTTTTAGTCCATTTTAGCATGTTCTAGAATTTTTTTTTCTTCTCTTCAAGCCCTCTATTCAACCAACTTATTTTAATGTGGGTTGTTCTGAATCCACAGCCTTCCTCTTTGAAAATTTCACCGAATAATTCCAAAAGAATTGTCTTCATCATGCATTGTCTTTCACTGCCTTAACCCAACGGAGTAGGCTGATGGTGTATTGATTTGATTTTATATATTTAGCAAACACTTAGAGCTTACCATGTGACAGGTATTCTTCTAAGAGGTTTACACATATTAACTCATTTTCATAACAACCCTATGAGGTAGTATCATTGTTCTTATTACTCAGATGAGGAAACTCAGGCAAAAAGTGGTTAAGTAACTTGCTGAAGGTCACATATATGGAGAGAACTGATTTGGTTCCAGAATTCATGCTCTTAGCTACCAGCAAATAAAAAAAAATGATAGTAATAAATCTAAAGTGGTTTTTAATTTGGTGTTTGTCCTTTTCTGGTGGTGGTGGTGAGTTTGACATAATGTGACAAATGTCACATGAATGAACCAAAACCAAAAGTGGTAGTGGTTACCATCTGGGCTATTCATTTTTCATTTACATAAATTCATAGGTTCTAGACACTGAATTCCACATAGAAAATTCTTTATTTTTACAAATGCTCTATAGCTCTATAATGTTAAAAATGTGTTTTGGAATGAACGAGGGAAATGGAAATATATGAATTTTTTTCTTTATATCTGCAATATAATGAAAAATACAATTGACAAGGAAATAATCTGGACTTCTAGAATGTGGCCACTAACCTTGCCCTTAAGTGTACCTGTTTCCTAGTAGACTTAGGTTCACTTCTTTTAAGTCCCTGTTAGTAGTCCATTCATTCATTATTTTATTTACTCAACAAGTGCTTTTTCAGAACAAATCATGCGACCAACTCTAGGGAAATAGTGACCAGAAAAATCTAGGTCCCTGCCCTCATGGAGCTTAGAATCCAGTGGAAGAAGACATAGTCAAAAAATCAAAATGTAATGTATAACCAAACTGTGTATTATTTGCTCCATCCTAGCAATTATCACAGTGAATTGTAAGTGTTCAGTTAACAGTTTGTCCCTGTTTTAATTCTAAGGTGATGAGGGCCAGTTCTAGGTTTCACCTCTGTGCTTCTCTTGCTAATTCTAACATCCACTTAGTGCTGAATTGTGTGTTAATGAATGGATTTGTTTTTCTCTAAATATGGATCTAAAATGATTGGGCTATAGTGATTCCAATCTTGTCTTTATATTTCATAATGTGGAAGGATAATTGTTCATTCCAGGAGCAATTCAGGAACATTTTACAGGCTTAGTTAATGAATGAGAAGATGGTGAACCAGAGTTAGAAATTTCACCATTATCTTTTCCTAACATAAACAATATGAAATAGAGATGAAATCTCTCAATAGTCAGAGAGTCACTTAAAATTTTGAGCTCATAGAAACATTAAAGATCACCCGACTCAACCTCCACATATTGTTGAAGAGGAACTTGAGGGCCAGAATGGGTGATTAATTTAAACAAGGCCATGCAGCTAGTAACAGAGCTACAGCCAGAAACTGGACTATGTAGAGTCCTCTTTAAAGCAAGATAAAATGAAAAACATCATAGTGCTAGTTTTTCATTTTAAAAAGGAAGACTGTGTGAATTTATTTTCCCACCTCAGTTTACTAAAATTTTAGAATTTTATTTATCTATTGACTGGCTGAAATGACCTATCATTCGTCCTATTTAATGAAAAAAACGTGAATACATGTTGTTCATGAAGCTTGTAAGAGTTCTGTTCATTCTGCTCTTCTTTCTTGAATGGCTAGTCAAGAAGCTCATAGGGTAAGTTATGGAGATTGTGCTCAATAGGGAGGTCTCTGGATTCAAAGGCAGATTGCACAGGGAGCTTAAAAGGCAGGTTCAGATCTGCTGAAAGGAACAGCAAAAGGGTCAACTGACCAAGTTTCCCTAGAAAATAAATTGAGTGGGATTGTGTATATGCAAATTCCAAAATGCATTTTTTTCAGTCATGAAAGAGTGAACTAAGCCATTCTCTGTTTTACTCTACTCTATAGTTTCTATCTTTCTGGAAATCTAGATGAAATTGATTCTTAGAACCCTGCATTCAGTCATTTCTGTACTTTAAATTATTTGTAGGGTGGTGAAATTACTAAGTCCTAGAACTGGGTTTCTTTTCTATCAGTTTTCATCCCTGTTTTCATTGATTAGTTTTCTCTTTATTCAAGAATATCTTGAGTGTATGTGTGCCTCTGTATTATGCCTGATCAGGACACAAATGTGAGAATTAACAGTGACAAGACAGTGTATTTGGTTTAGCTGCACCAAGAAGTGTCATGACATAGCCCTGTTATGGTGATTCTCCCTCATAGCCCTGCTCTGCCTCCTCATGTCACCCTAAAGGTTGTGGCCTCTGAAAAAATGATTTTCTTTAAAACTTATTACACAGATATCATCTGGTGACTTATATAAACATTTTGGAAAATTTCTAGTTTTCATTTTATGCTGTTTCTGAGGTAATGTTTACAAATCTTCCAAAAGACTACTGTGTTCTAAATATAGCTCTTTCAAGTTTCATTTTTAAAAAATGAAATTAAATATTAGCTTTTGGGTATTAGGTGACAAGATACATATTCGCCAAATTCAGGATTTTATCAATTAAGACAGTGGTTCCCAAATGTGGTCTGAGAATTTCTGGACAGGTATGGGATGGTGGGTGGTAGTTCAGAATTATTGCAAGGGAATTGCAGTTTCATATGTGTGCCCAAACACTGTTTATAATAGGATAAATATATAACGTCAGACATAACAGATACACATATACCCAAAATGTGTAGATGTTGCTGAGATTATTAAAGTGCAAGTTAATTTAAAAAATGATTCAGTTTGTGAATGTTTCTTGTCATAATGTATTTTCCCAATCAGAAATTATTAAATGTTTAAACACTATCATGTGTGTTCTCAAATATTTTTGATATTAAGAAAGATTTTTGATACCCAGACTAGAAGCCACTGAAATGAAACACGTTCCTTGATAGGCTCTGTTTCTTCTTGGTGAAAAGTCCAAATCTTGTTTTTCGGCACTCCTATAATGTGCTTCCCATCTGCTTTAGCACTTGGTAGTTCCTGTTTTCTGTACTTTTCCCAATACTGTTACGTCTTTCTTTAGCTGTGGTTATAGAAATTTCACGGAATGTTTCTTTTTGTCATACAGAAGTGAGATAATAATGTCCTGTATTGTTTCCAACACTTTTTCTGATTATACTAAGTATTTTCTGGATTTTCTGGCCACAGCTACTCACTGGTCCTATTTTCTATGAAAATGAAGTTATGATTCTTTCTATGAACTGTCTCTGCAGTTTGAAACTAAGAGATGATTTCCTGTGATGTCACCTGACCTGACTGCTGGAGTCCTCAGCCTTTCACTCCTGTCCCGCAGCCCCTTCCACCATCCCCAACTAGAAATATCAAACTATCATCCACACCTTCCCATTCCTTTTTTTTTTTTAAATCATCCTCTCTCTTTATATTGGCTCTTTCTCCCATTAACATCCTTCAAATCTCCCATCTAAGAAAATAAAACCTTTTTACAACTGGATATCCCACTCCCATTCCCCTCTCCCTCTTTTCATGGTTGTATCAGCACTCCTTGAGCTAGTGTACACCTTCACCCACGCTTCCTCACCTCCCGTTCCTTCCTTAGCTTGTGACCATCTGGCTTCTGCCTTCATCTTTTCACCGAAACTACACAAACTTAGCTCAAAATTGAGTTCTCCTATTTCAAAATCGAGCAGATACGTTGAGTGCTTATTTTAATTACCCTTTCTGCAGCCTGTGAACTACTCATACTGGTTTGATTAGGTCATGCTGTCACATTCCTCTAAGGCTTTTCCTCATCCTAGAATGCTCCTTCCCTTTTCTTTAACTGGCCAACTGCTATGTATCCTTGAAGATTCAGTGTGTGAGACTATCTTGTGAGGCCATACCCAACCTTCCTCTAAGCTCCAGGCTGAGTTAGGGGCTCCTAGAGCACCCTGTATTTATCTTTATAATAGCATGTACCACATCGTGTTAATTTCTACTTTGGGTAAGTATTCTGTGCTCATTATATATAAATTAGAAAATCCAGTGAACGTGAAAAATAGTTTCCAGTAAACTCATAACCCAGAAAGGATCATCACCAGTATATTGGGTTTTATCTTTCTAATACTCATACAAACACACATGTTGATGTAACCTGTTTTTAAAAAACATAATCAGTCATAAATATGTCTTGAGTATTGTTTCATAATTCGCATTATAATTTTTAAGGCTTCCCTGTATTCACTTTGGATGTATCTTAATTTATTTAAACTGTTTATTTAAATCTGTTTTTATGGGTAGTTAGATTGCTCATCCTTCCTCCTGTTAATTAACATACTGTCATAAATATCCCTGTACAGGGCTTCCCTGGTGGAGCAGTGGTTGAGAGTCCGCCTGCTGATGCAGGGGATGCGGGTTCGTGCCATGGTCCGGGAGGCTGCCACATGCCGCGGAGCGCCTGGGCCCGTGAGCCATGGCCGCTGAGCCTGCGTGTCTGGAGCTTGTGCTCCACGGCGGGAGGGGCCACAGTGGTGAGAGGCCCGCGTACCACAAAAATAAATAAATAAATAAATATCCCTGTACAAATATCTTTGTAACTTGTTCTATTACAGGACTAAGGATAACTTTCTAGAAGGGAAGTTGCTGGGGCAAAGGGTATTTACATTTTCACGACTTTTGATATATCTAAGCAAATTAAACTCTAGAAAATGTTACCTTAGTTTATAAGAGTGGCTGACCACACACTATTGTTTGTTTTGTTGTTGTTTCTTTGTTTTTTTTTTTTGTGGTACGCGGGCCTCTCACTGTTGTGGCCTCTCCCATTGCAAAGCACAGGCTCTGGACGCGCAGGCTCAGTGGCCATGGCTCACGGGCCCAGCCGCTCCGTGGCATGTGGGACCTTCCCGGACGAGGGCACGAACCCGTGTCCCCTGCATCGGCAGGAGGACTCTCAACCACTGCGCCACCAGGCAAGCCCCACATACTATTGTTAATTGCTGGCTTTTACTCAGCCTGCTCCTTAAATTTTTGGTGTGTGAGTGTGATGACGTTGTCTTCATGGAGATTCCCAAGAGGCGTGTCTGGTAATCATTTGTTGATGGGATCAACCTGTATTAATTTTTGTGAGGAGTTTCCTTCTGTGTTTTTCAAAGAGGCATGTTCATGCCTGGTTTTCGGGAAAAAAACTTCCCCCAAATAAGTAAATTAGGATACATTTATAAGTGGAGTACTTTGCAGCCATTGTAATTGTTGATATAGATGTATGTCAGTTGTTTACAATATGCTGTTACACACAAAGAACAGGCTATAAAATAATATGTATAGTATGATATGATTTTTGCAACACACATCCATATGCATAAGTTAAATTTACAAAGTTCAAATTGGGACTTACCACATTTCTCTGTGTTAAACGAGTGCCATGAGCCATTCTATAACATACAAATAAGCAATTTAAATTACCCATTTTGCCAGTGATATTTCCTACATCATCCTTCCTTTTCCCTTTACTAAGAAAGACAAGTGTTATAATCCCAGTTTAGCCACCATGTTATAATATAGTTTATTCAGCTTTCCTTGTGTAATTCCTCTAACCATATAATGGCAGTAATGATACCCATCTGTATTTTCCTCCAAGGAATGTTGTGAAATAATAGAGATTACTTGGTGTTCTTGGGAGGAAAATTGATGTAGAAATCCTGGGTGTTTTTATTTATTATTAATAACTACACCTTGCCCTCATGTTTTGAAATGACACAGGACTTAATGTGACAGTGTGTGGAATGGGTGGCTACCTGGGAGGAAGGGAAGGAGTCTGATGAAATATAACATAATATTACTGATAAATAGTTATTTTTATCACCCTAGGAGACTATAACATTTTGTTTCTTAGCATCCATCACTGAATAATGGTACATTTGTGTCTTCTGTACTTTCCTCTCTTTCTTTCTGGTAATTTTGCCTGTTTAACATAAAAGAACGTTGTCTTCCTAATGACCGTGTTAAGAGAAAATATTTACAAGTTTCAGTTTGTGTACCTTTGTTTACCACCCTTTTATCAACGTTAAAAAAAATCCCAAACTACATGGCAATATTGGAGGTAAAACTATTTCTGTTCCTCTTTCTGGTGCTTCACGTCTTGAAATCCTCAAATTGATGAGCTGGGCTGAGAAACACACCCTACATCAATCAGCTGTGGTCATGGGTAAAGTTGTGGAAGAAGATGGCAGCTTACTTGGTAACCATATCACTGTGTTCTGGGTAAAGGGAAGTTTTGGACATTCTGTATTATTCTCAGAAACAGAAGAATACTGGGAGGGCAAAACAATAGATGCCCAAGACATAACCCTTTGGAGAGATAACACAGCTAAAAAAAGCTATGTGTTAATGTCTTAATGGAGAACTTTCCATGGGTGAAGTAGATAATTTGTGAGTTGCTTTTTCACTGTAAGTTTCTAAGATCAGTATTTTATTTCCCCTTCAAAGGTAGAATAAGACCCCAAAGAAAAGGATTATAGGAGGGACTTGGCCTGGCAAGAAAACAGATGATTATTTGGGAGGCGGGATACTTGAGTTAAACTCTCCCCAGGTCATTAACCAGTCATGGTCATCGTGATGCCCCTGTTTCTTAGCTCCCTGTCCTGATGTAAAGCAGCTGTCTCTCCTCTACCTCTTGAATATCTCTCCCTCATGACATTTTAATAGAGAGAGGAATAGTCTTCTAGGATGTACTGTGTAATCTGTCCCTTTCTGATTAATTTAAAAAATAACTATAACCACTATTGGCATTTATGGAGCACTTATTAGTTGCCAGTTATTGTATTATTTCATGTAATTGTCAAAACTTTTCCATATTCCCTATTTCCCTATACCTGTTTTTTAGATGAGGAAAGTATATAGGCTAAAATTTGCTCAAAGTCCCACAGGTAGTAAATGTTAGAACTGGGACTAGAACCGAGCTCATAGTGACTCCAAAAAGAAAGGCCACTTTACACTCTACCACCCATTCTATTCAGCATATGGTGAAAACAAGATAAATTCTGTGAGTTAAGTGAATAATAAAATATAAGGAAGTCTAAGTGGATATTAACAACAGGAACCAAAAATAATGTAATTAATTAAGAGGTGCCCTAATTATGGGCTTCCCTGGTGGCGCAGTGGTTGGGAGTCCGCCTGCCGAAGCAGGGGACGTGGGTTCGTGCCCCGGTCCAGGAAGATCCCACGTGCCGTGGAGCAGCTGCGCCCGTGAGCCATGGCCACTGAGCCTGCGCGTCCAGAACCTGTGCTCCGCAACGGAAGAGGCCACAGCAGTGAGAGGCCCGCTTACAGCAAAAAAAAAAAAAAAAAAAAAGAGGTGCCCTAATTAATAAAATTGGCTTATAATTTGGTTCTATTCTTATTGGCTAAAAAATGAGTAAGCCAAGTCTTGGACTCTCTGCTTTTCCAAAGTTTCACTGGATCATTTGATAAATAGATACAATTTCAAGTTCAATTCACTCAACATTCATGGAGCACGTGCTATATGCTGGGTGCCAGTGTATTAAGCTGTGTAATCAATATCTGTTTTTACAAACAAATCACAGCCACATAAAAGTGAATGTTGTTTTACTAGGGAAGGGGCCTTAGAAATCATATAGGCTATTGGTTGTCACTCTGGGTTCTGCAGAACCTCTAGGTTCGGCCATCTTTGGGTACAGGGAAGAAATGGAGGGAACCAAAGGGGAGACTGAGTAATAGAATTCTGTTTCTGTCCTTCCCACTTCAACCAGAGCAGCTCTAAACTTTTATTTATTGGCCTTTTGAAGTTTCCTCCTTTTACAAATGAAGAAACTTAGGGACGGTGGGTGTCTGAGGTTGACAACATGGTGGGTTAAGAAGGCTCAAAAATAGGATCCTTCCATTTGCCATACCAGTGAGCTGCAGAGTATTATTCATGCTCTTCATACCCTTCTTAGGAGTGAGTTTAGCTTTCACTGGAAGTCTGAGATCCTCAGCCAAGTCAGCTGTATTGCACTCAGATGGCCATGTTATAGGCATTGACTAATGGTAGATGTGGTGACTTTGGGGTTATTAAGAAATTGCAGTCATTGAATATGATGTAAATTGCTTTGACCTTTATCAGCATCGTTACCAGGTCTTAACAGATGCCTTTGGGTTTGTTACTTATATCTCCAGCTGAAGTCCTGAATTTATAGTAAAAAAATTTCAAGGTTACATCCTCAGCAGTAGACTAAGAATTATCATGCAACCCCAATTCCATGTTCTCTTAATAAACACTCTGATAGAGGAGGAGATTCTGGGTTGGGGAAATTACTCTATTAATTCCAGCTGTTTGTGCTGTAACACTATAATTCTGTAGCCTTTCTTGGACACTATATTAAAGAAAAGATACATCTCCCTCTGTGTTTGTAGCATTCCAGCTCATATTGCTCTTATCCATTAAGCTAATTAGAGGACATGGAAACTCAAGTATTTTACATCAAGTCAAAGGCTATAGCTGTTTAGCCAGGATGTTGCAAATGATATTAAATTATTAATGAGAATGTCTAAAATTCATACTAATTAAGCTTTAGAGCCCAAGACATGGACCTTTCTGCTGCTGGACTGGAGGATGGAGGCAAGGAGGCAGACTTGGACTTTAAGATTGGGAAGCCTCAGCCAAAGTGGAGAGCAGAGAGGAAGCAACTAAATTCAATTAGGAACTGGTAGGAGCAGATCAAATCTGCAGCTGGAAGAGATCAGTTAACAGCTGCAGCTTGATCATCATGGTGACTGTAATCCAGACAAGAAAAATATAGCGTGGGAGGCAATCCACTTGCAATTTCCTTGTGCCAGTATTAAAGCAATGTTAGGGCTTACTGATTTTTTCTTTCATGAAGAAGAAAATGTTCACCAAGGATGGATCATGATGGATTTTTTTTTTTGTAGAAACAAAAATAGTAAAAATGACTTTCATTAATAAAAAAAAATCTCTTTTTCTAGATATTTAGGTAGTTACCTTTTATAATTTTTCTATGAAAAACAATGCTGTGACAAGGATTTTTTTTTTTTTGGCTTATTTCTTACTGGACACACCTTAATGTTTTCCTCAGAATGAAAGGCTAGAATGTGGTATGTATATACAATGGAATATTACTCAGCCATAAAAAGGAACAAAACTGGGTCATTTGTAGAGACGTGGATGCACCTAGAGACTGTCATACAGAGGGAAGTAAGTCAGAAAGGGGAAAACAAATATTGTATATTAATGCATATATATGGAACCTAGAAAAATGGTACAGATGGACCTGTTTGCAAGGCAGAAATAGAGACACAGATGTAGAAAACAAATGTAGGGACACCAAGGAGGGGAAAAGGGGGGTGGAATGAATTGGGAGATGGGGATTGACATATATACACTACTGTGTATAAAGTAGGTAACTAATGAGAACCTGCTGTGTAGCACAGGGAACTCTACTCAATGCTCTGTGGTTACCTAAATGAGAAGGAAATCCAAAAAAGAGGGGATATATGTATACATATAGCTGATTCAGTTCGTTGTACAGCAGAAACTAACACAACGTTGTAAAGCAACTATACCCCAATTTTAAAAAAACCTAGAATTTAAATTTCTGAGGTGAAGAGTATGTATAAAATTAAGGCTTCTGATATGTAATCAAATTATCTCTTTAAAAACTCTTGCAAGAATTAAATTTTTTTCTATAGATTGTCTACCATTTGTTGGTGATTCATAAGAATTAAGGATACATGGTTGCTTCAGAGAGTCCTGAAGTTAGATGGAACTCTCTGGAACCAAAAGGGTCATTTCTACTGTATTAGATTTTCTGAGCACTCAGCCCTCTGTTTTGCCCTGTCTTCCTTATTAATACCCGAGGCCACAACTAAGTGAACTATTGAACCATATTGGGACTATCAAATTCTTTCTCTTGAGAATTTGACAAGAGGCATGATGTCAAGACACTTAGAGAGTATAGCTAAACATACTAGATCCTGGAACTCTAAGGTCTAATAGAGTTGGGGTGAAAGGTGGACGTGTGGCAAACTATAGACAAGCTGAAACAGAAAAGCTTTTCTGTAGAGGGGATGCAAGGAAAGAGGTGGACCCTGAACATCAGGTACCACGTAGCCTGAGACATTTACTGGTGTAGTCCCTGTGGTCCCATCAGTATATTCTGTAGTTTGTTTCATTAAGACCCTCCTGTGCTTTCTGATGTTTCATCTATGTTGGTCACCATGCAAGACACCTGACTCCAGGTAAAGTGCAAAGCATTTACTTGATCCCTCCAATGGGAGGCTGTTGCTTATCTCTTTCTTGACTTTTATTGTCCGAATGTAACTGGCTGTGAGGATGGAACAAGGCAGGGTAAGGGAGAGCATGTGTGTCTATGCACGTGCATGTGTGTACTTTGTTTTCTTTTTTTTATATTTCATTTTTGGTGTTCATCGTGTGATACAACAACTGTGTGAGTCGGTGGATTTGGGCATCTCCTCTAGATCATGTACCTCCTTGAAGAATGTCCAGTTCATAGAAAGTTTTATTTTACCCTTTGTGGCTCACAACTCTTGGTTTTGCTTGAGTAACAATGCATAACCCACAAAACTAGATTGTCATCCATTCATGTAATTTATTTTGACTCAAAGGCATCTAGATATAGCACATCAAATATTAGACTAGAAATTAGCAGGTTAACACAGGTTCTAGTCTTAACTTAAGCTTTAATTATTTGCATGCTCTTAGCCAAATCTCTTAAATTGGTTGTACAATGAAAGCTTTAATACAGGGACTTCCCTGGCAGTTCAGTGGTTGGGACTCCGTGCTTCCACTGCAGGGGGTGCAGGTTCGATCCCTGGTTGGGGAACCAACATCCCACATGCCTCATGGCACAGCCAAAAAAACAAATCTTTAATACAAATGATCTGAATATTCTTTCCAAATCTTAACACTCTCAGCATCTGTGAGGTTGAAAGGAGTACGTTGTTGAGTGTGATATGCTTTAGGCGTATGTTTATTATGTTTAGTATCATACTCAGGTTTGGCTCATGTGTCCTTTTAGGAATTAAAGAGATCATTTGCTGAAATAAAGACATTCCAAAGGACTATATATAATGTTGTGTAGCAGCAGCCTGCCCTGTGTTTCTAGATCCTCTAGGAGTGGATGGAAAAAAGTATTTAAAAGAAGGAGCCAGTCAGAAGGGATCTTTTGCATTTATTCCCATAAGGAAGGAAGTTAGAGTTTTTGCCCAGGTCTAAGTATTTAATTTTTCAATGAGTAAGAATCAGACCCATCAATACATTCTCTTATCTGAATATTTATGGTTTGTTCTTTATCTTGTCCCTATGACTTTCTGAGCTAAGAGATTGTATGTTTGACTCCTGAAGAAGATAATGTGATCTCAGAAATATGTTTTTTGGCACCCGAAGAAAGTCCAGATTTAAAGTATCAGCGTGGTCACTTGCTAACATCTTCCAAGTGTCCAGCTGTTATCATTACAAATGTTCATGTCTCAGTCTTGGGAAGTATAGTTTACAGCAGTGTCACAATGGCAGAATAGTTGGTAACAATGTTTTATCTGCATATTTGACTTTTAAAGAAAAGCAGTTTTGGGGAAGTGATGGTGAGGGTGGAGAAAAATATTTTGATGGTTATGAAGCCACAGCAAATTTCCAGAGGAAGGCAAGTTGTCACTTTCTTGACCTTTTAAGGTTCTCCATGAAGTTTAATCCTCCATCATTTGTTCTAATTCTTAGGAATTATGTCTGATTTTAAAAATTGGGGTAGTATGCTATAGATACTTTTTTTCATGGGAACTGTGTTTAAGGTGATCCTTAAACTATTTGGAGTATTTAAGATGGAGTAAGACATTTACACGTCCATTTTCAGTGTTCTGATCATCTTTACCTAAAAAAAAGAAAAAAAGACAACCAAAAAAACCTAAGTCAATTGGATTGAATGTTGGCTGATTTGTGCCTCCTTTGAATAATATTTCTATTTGGTACTTACTGGGATTCTAAGAAGGCCTTAAAATCTTTAGAGGGTCATACTTCCTCTTTGGCAGCAGGAAAGTGCTTTTGACTTCCTGCGTTCCTTTTTTTTTTTTTTTTTTTTTTTTTTTTGCGGTATGTGGGCCTCTCACTGTTGCGGCCCTTCCTGTTGCGGAGCACAGGCTCCGGAAGCGCAGGCCCAGCGGCCATGGCTCACGGACCCAGCCGCTCCGCGGCATGTGGGATCTTCCCGGACCGGGGCACGAACCCATGTCCCCCTGCATCAGCAGACGGACTCTCAACCACTGCGCCACCAGGGAAGCCCCCTGGGTTCCTTTTAAAAAAACTTGATCGAAGTAAAATATACATATATCAGAAAAGTACACACAGCATCAGTATAAAATACATTAGATTTTCAGCTATTGAACACACCTATCTAGCCAGCTCTTAGCTAAAAAAGCAAAGCACTATCAGCACCACACAAGCCCCTTCATGCTCTGCTCTAGTCCTTAACTTCTCTTACCACCTACGGTAACCATGGTGTTGATTTCTAACAACATAGGCTACTTTTGCCTGTTCTTATGCTTTCAGTCATATTTTGATCATATTAAAGACATTATTCACTATGTGCTCTTTTGTATCTGGCTTTCATTCAACATTATGTTGATGAGATTCATCATGTTGCAAACAGTTGCTGTTCATTCTCATTTGTGAATAATGTGTAAATGTATATTATTTACTTATCAGTTTTACTGTTGATGGAATTTGGGTATTTCCATTTTTCTGGCCATTATGAATAGTTTGGCTATGAACGTGCTAGGACATGTCTTTGGTGACTAGATGGATGTGCTTGAATTGGATGTATACTTAGGTGTGGAATTGCTAGGTCATAGGATATGCATAAGTTCAGCTTTAGTACATACTACCAAACAGTTTTCTAAAGTTGTTGTACAATTTACTATCTCATCCTAGGGTTCTTTTTATTGGTATAAAAAAGGTGCAAAGGGGAAAGGATGGTTCAACAAAAGACCCTGATATTAAAACCAGATTGTGACAAAGGGTAAAACCCGGATGAATGCACTTTTCATCCCACGGCTCTGATCTTTTCCTAACTCTTATTTAATGAAATCCTTAATTCCTAGGTCTCTCTTGTTCAACTAAAGGTGACACTTAAATGATGTTGCTATGAACTTTCTTATAAGATATGAAGCTGTTTAAAATAATTTTTACATGGTCTTTACTAATGAAAACTTAAAAAAAATGAGTCTCTAGAAAGGACGACTTTTCTCTAAGTAGTGTCAACAAAATGTTAAGTAAAACCCTTTTTTTCTTGGTGGTCTTTATTCAATTTGCTACCGGCTTTCCACTAAACTAAGAAAGAGAAAGTGAAATGGTGGAATGTTGGAACAGTTCTTACTTGAAGAAAAAATGCTTTTCAGTGGGAGAAACAACATAACATCTATGAAAACATATTGACATACCAGCCTGAAAATATCGCTAAAGAAACTAGAATGGGTTTGAATACTTCCTCACAGCAAGGAAATTTATTTTGAGAAAACACATCCATCCAATTTTCTTTGGACAGCTTTCTTAGAGAGATCTGAGGAGTCCAAATTACACAACTAATTATTTATAAATTCTCAGAATATAGACATTATCGTTATTAATGAGCAATTTAGTATTTATTATAGCCTGCATATTAATTTTAGTAAAATGTTACGGGCTAGAGTAGTCTTGTTTGCTATAAATGCACCAGTCCTTTAGTGATATACAATATTTGATCATATTTACTTTTTGATTTGAAAGATAATTTTATTATATCTAGGAGTCCTAGGATATATGTCTTCAGCTTTATTTTCTCACCTATTACTGTGAGCATATCTGTAATTGATTTTGTACAAGTTTCTTGGTTAAGAATACAGTATGTCGTTAAATATGGCTTCTTTGGGGAAATAAATCATAGATTTCAGGACTATATTATGAGTGAAAATGGTGTCTGTCTCTGAGTGTGTTGTATAATATGACTCTATACACACACAGACACACACACATGTGTATCAAGCCTTATGTGTGCAGTAGGGAAAGTTTATTATTGCAAAAGCAATGCATTCTGGTGTAGCTCAGGGGACCCCTGAGTGCTTGGTTCAGATGTTTGGATTTTGTGCCATAGGCAATGGGGAGCCAATGCAATTTTTTCATCAAGGAGTGAGATCAGAGGTGCTTTAGGAAGATGATTCTGGGAGAAATCAGAAGCAGGAAGAAGATTTAGAGGCCCAAACTGGTTCATGTGCCAGAACTCTGGAAAGTCATAATCATCTTTGTACATCATTATGAGCCATTGTTATATTAAGCTTAAAACAACTAGGAGTATAATTTTGTGCTATAAATACCATCTTCTACCATCACCTACAAGCTGCAGATGTGTTAAATTTTTAAGAAAAATGTGTGGGACAAACACATTTCACTGAGAAAAAACAATCCATTAATTGTCCTACCTCCTGAAAATCTTTTAAAAAAACCCACTAAGATTTGATCTAAATAGAAATCTTAGGCCATCTCTTGAAACCTCAGTGTCCTACAAGAGGGAGTCTTGAGAACTGTTTATTCTACTGTTTCTTTTTTCTTTTGGCCATGAGGGCTTGAATAGAAAGGAAGCAATAAGGAAGCAAATAAGGGATATTGTGAAGGAGTTGACAAATGACTGATGGTGGATGATGAGGGGCAGAGAAGGGACAAAATATTAATAACTTTCTATTATGTGGTAATCCTTTTCAGAGAAACCATAGCTTCCATTCTGATTTGAAATTGGTGGTAGATCTTTCATGTTTGGTAATCTTCCTTTTAACATTTCTTTCTTTTAAAAGTACGTGTGGGGCTTCCCTGGTGGCACAGTGGTTGAGAGTCTGCCTGCCGATGCAGGGGACACGGGTTCGTGCCCTGGTCCGGGAAGATCCCACATGCCGTGGAGCGGCTGGGCCCGTGAGCCATGGCCACTAAGCCTGTGCGTCTGGAGCCTGTGCTCCGCAACGGGAGAGGCCACAACAGTGAGAGGCCCACACACCGCAAAGTAATAAATAAATAAATAAATAAATAAAATAAAAATAAAAAGTACGTGTGTATTCATAGGCAGGAACAGCTAGAGAAAGCATTCTTAGAAATCACATGTGTCTTATGTCTCAGTATTCATGCTGCATTGCTACTGTTCAGAATCATGGAAGCATGTGAATTAGCCTTTTGGAAAAACCAACCTCCTCTCTTAAGACAAAATGTTCTGTAAAGTGTACACTCTACACTCCTGCATGATATTAATAGATAGGTCCTTGATTATGTTATGCACTTCTATTCTAGTGAGGCAACCAGAGATATACAGCAGAGCTGGAAAATCTCAGGTGGTTTAGGGTTAATGATGTAGGAGTATCAGCAACACTGAGTAATGAGGTATTTAAAGAATGATACAGCCTAATTTTTGTTAAGCCACTGCACAGATAAATGAGTTCTTTGGATAAATAGTTCTGCATTGGCCTTAATAATAATTGTGTACAGGGACTTCCCTGGTGGTCCAGTGCTTAGGACTCCTCGCTTTCACTGCCAAGGGCACAGGTTCCATCCCTGGTGGGGGAACTAAGATCCCGCAAGCTGTGTGGCATGGCCAAAAAAAAAAAAAGTACAAAAAAAAATTGTGTACAAAACAAAACAAAATCCCGTAATTCCCTGGCAGCGCAGTGGTTAAGAATCCGCCTGCCAATGCAGGCAACACGGGTTAGAGCCCTGGTCGGGGAAGATCCCACATGTCGCAGAGCAACTAAGTCCGTGCGCCACAGCTACTGAGCCTGTGCTCTACAGCCCGTGAGCCACAACTACTGAGCCTGCACACCTAGAGTCCGTGCTCCACAACAAGAGAAGCCACCGCAATGGGAAGCCTGTGCACTGCAGCGAAGAGTAGCCCCTGCTCGCCACAACTAGAGAAAGCCAGTGCGCAGCAACAAAGACCCAATGCAGCCAAAAATAAATAAATAAATAAATTTATTTTAAAAAATTAAAGAAAAAGAAAAAAGAATCCCAGCAGAAAGTTCTTGGCACAATCTTGGCCAGCTTGCTTGAGCCCAAAGCCAGCTTAAGAGAAGTGTGAAGTTAACTGTCTTATAGTATTGTATTTGTGAACTAGAAGTTACCATATACGTTTGGCTCAGCACCTGGAATTGTAATTTTGTGTACCAGGTATATATTTGAAAAGGACACTGGCAGTATATCTTGAGCAAGGAATCACAGAGGCTGTGGTCTCAGGTCCACGAAGGACTGACACCTAAGGCAAATCCTTGGCTTTGCTTCCCTTCTAATGTAACCAACTTACGGTTCAATAATTATTAAAATGCAGCTTTTAATACAGCTACTAAAGCTCATCTCCTGACATTTTTTTTTCTTTTTGGCTGAGCCACTTGACTTAGTTCCCCGGCCAGGGATCTTAGTCCCCCGGCCAGGGATCGAAACTGTGCCCTCGACAGTGAAAGTGCGGTGTCCTAACCACTGGACCACCAGGGAATTCCCCATCTCCCAACTTTTTTTTTTTTTTTTTTTTGGTATTTATTTATTTATTTTTATTACACTTTTTTTTTTTTTTGCTTTATAACAAATTTAATCAGTTATACATATACATATGTTCCCATATCCCCTCCCTTTTGCGTCTCCCTCCCACCCTCCCTATCCCACCCCTCCAGGTGGTCACAAAGCACGGAGCTGATCTCCCTGTGCTATGCGGCTGCTTCCCACTAGCTATCTACCTTACGTTTGGTAGTGTATATATGTCCATGCCGCTCTTTCACTTTGTCACAGCTTACCCTTCCCCCACCCCATATCCTCAAGTCCATTCTCTAGTAGGTCTGTGTCTTTATTCCTGTCTTACCCCTATGTTCTTCATGACATTTTTTTTTCTTAAATTCCATATATATGTGTCAGCATACAGTATTTGTCTTTCTCTTTCTGACTTGCTTCACTCTGTATGACAGACTCTAGGTCCATCCACCTCATTACAAATAGCTCAATTTCATTTCTTTTTATGGCTGAGTAATATTCCATTGTATATATGTGCCACATCTTCTTTATCCATTCATCCGATGATGGACACTTAGGTTGTTTCCAGCTCCGGGCTATTGTAAATAGGGCTGCTATAAACATTTTGGTACATGTCTCTTTTTGAATTATGGTTTTCTCAGGGTATATGCCCAGTAGTGGGATTGCGGGGTCATATGGTAGTTCTATTTGTAGTTTTTTAAGGAACCTCCATACCGTTCTCCAGAGTGGCTGTACCAATTCACATTCCCACCAGCAGTGCAAGAGTGTTCCCTTTTTTCCACACCCTCTCCAGCATTTATTGTTTCTAGATTTTTTGATGATGGCCATTCTGACTGGTGTGAGATGATATCTCATTGTAGTTTTGATTTGCACTTCTCTAATGAGTAAAGATGTTGAGCATCCTTTCATGTGTTTGTTGGCAGTCTGTATATCTTCTGTGGAGAAATGTGTATTTAGGTCTTCTGCCCATTTTTGGAATGGGTTGTTTGTTTTTTTGTTATTGAGCTGCATAGGCTGCTTATAAATTTTGGAGATTAATCCTTTGTCAGTTGCTTCATTTGCAAATATTTTCTCCCATTCTGAGGGTTGTCTTTTGGTCTTGTTTATGGTTTCCTTTGCTGTGCAAAAGCTTTGAAGTTTCATTAGGTCCCATGTGTTTATTTTTGTCTTTATTTCCATTTCTCTAGGAGGTGGGTCCAAAAGGATCTTGCTGTGATTTATATCATAGAGTGTTCTGCCTATGTTTTCCTCTAAGAGTTGATAGTGTCTGGCCTTACATTTAGGTGTTTAATCCATTTTGAGCTTATTTTGGTGTATGGTGTTAGGGGGTATTCTAATCTCATACTTTTACATGTCCCTGTCCAGTTTTCCCAGCACCACTTATTGAAGAGACTGTCCTTTCTCCACTGTACATTCCTGCCTCCTTTATCAAAGATAAGATGACCATATGTGCGTGGGTTTATCTCTGGGCTTTCTATCCTGTTCCATTGATCTATCTTTCTGTTTTTGTGCCAGTACCATACTGTCTTGATTACTGTAGCTTTGTAGTATAGTCTGAAGTCAGGGAGCCTCATTCCTCCAGCTCCATTTTTCGTTCTCAAGATTGCTTTGGCTATTCGGGGTCTTTTGTGTTTCCATACAAATTGTGAAATTTTTTGTTCTAGTTCTGTGAAAAATGCCAGTGGTAGTTTGATAGGGATTGCATTGAATCTGTAGATTGCTTTGGGGAGTAGAGTCATTTTCACAATGTTGATTCTTCCAATCCAAGAACATGGTACATCTCTCCATCTATTTGTATCATCTTTAATTTCTTTCATCAGTGTCTTATAATTTTCTGCATACAGGTCTTTTGTCTCCTTAGGTAGGTTTATTCCTAGATATTTTATTCTTTTTGTTGCAGTGGTAAATGGGAGTGTTTCCTTGATTTCACTTTCAGATTTTTCATCATTAGTATATAGGAATGCTAGAGATTTCTATGCATTAATTTTGTATCCTGCAACTTTACCAAATTCATTGATTAGCTCTAGGAGTTTTCTGGTAGCATCTTTAGGATTCTCTATGTATAGTATCATGTCATCTGCAAACAGTGACAGCTTTACTTCTTGTTTTCCAATTTGGATTTATTTCCTTTTCTTCTCTGATTGCTGTGGCTAAAACTTCCAAAACTATGTTGAATAAGAGTGGTGAGAGTGGGCAACCTTGTCTTGTTCCTGATCTCAGTGGAAATGGTTTCAGTTTTTCACCATTGAGGACGATGCTGGCTGTGGGTTTGTCATATATGGCCTTTATTATGTTGAGGAAAGTTCCCTCTATGCCTACTTTCTGCAGGGTTTTTATCATAAATGGGTGTTGCATTTTGTCAAAAGCTTTCTCTGCATCTATTGAGATGATCATATGGTTTTTCTCCTTCAATTTGTTAATATGGTGTATCACGTTGATTGCTTTGCGTATATTGAAGAATCCTTGCATTCCTGGAATAAACCCCACTTGATCATGGTGTATGATCCTTTTAATGTGCTGTTGGATTCTGTTTGCTAGTATTTTGTTGAGGATTTTTGCATCTATGTTCATCAGTGATATTGGCCTGTAGTTTTCTTTCTTTGTGACATCCTTGTCTGGTTTTGGTATCAAGGTGATGGTGGCCTCGTAGAATGAGTTTGGGAGTGTTCCTCCCTCTGCTATATTTTGGAAGAGTTTGAGAAGGATAGGTGTTAGCTCTTCTCTAAATGCTTGATAGAATTCGCCTGTGAAGCCATCTGGTCCTGGGCTTTTGTTTGTTGGAAGATTTTTTTATCACAGTTTCAATTTCAGTGCTTGTGAATGGTCTGTTCATATTTTCTATTTCTTCCTGATTCAGTCTTGGCAGGTTGGGCATTTCTAAGAATTTGTCCATTTCTTCCAGGTTGTCCATTTTATTGGCATAGAGTTGCTTATAGTAATCTCTCATGATCATTTGTATTTCTGCAGTGTCAGTTGTTACTTCTCCTTTTTCATTTCTAATTCCATTGATTTGAGTCTTCTCCCTTTTTTTCTTGATGAGTCTGGCTAATGGTTTGTCAATTTTGTTTATCTTCTCAAAGACCCAGCTTTTAGTTTTATTGATCTTTGCTATCGTTTCCTTCATTTCTTTTTCATTTATTTCTGATCTGATTTTTATGATTTCTTTCCTTCTGCTAACTTTGGGATGTTTTTGTTCTTCTTTCTCTAATTGCTTTAGGTGCAAGGTTAGGTTGTTTATTCGAGATGTTTCCTGTTTCTTAAGGTGGGATTGTATTGCTATAAACTTCCCTCTTAGAACTGCTTTTGCTGTATCCCATAGGTTTTGGGTCGTCGTGTCTCCATTGTCATTTGTTTCTAGGTATTTTTTAATTTCCTCTTTGATTTCTTCAGTGATCACTTCGTTATTAAGTAGTGTATTGTTTAGCCTCCATGTGTTTGTATTTTTTACAGCTCTTTTCCTGTAATTGATATCTAGTCTCATAGCATTGTGGTCAGAAAAGATACTTGATACAATTTCAATTTTCTTAAATTTACCAAGGCTTGATTTGTGACCCAACATATGATCTATCCTGGAGAATGTTCCATGAGCACTTGAGAAAAATGTGTATTCTGTTGTTTTTGGATGGAATGTCCTATAAATATCAATTAAGTCCATCTTGTTTAATGTATCATTTAAAGCTTGTGTTTCCTTATTTATTTTCATTTTGGATGATCTGTCCATTGGTGAAAGTGGGGTGTTAAAGTCCCCTACTATGATTGTGTTACTGTCAATTTCTCCTTTTACGGCTGTTAGTATTTGTCTTATGTATTGAGGTGCTCCTATGTTGGGTGCATAAATATTTACAATTGTTATATCTTCTTCTTGGATCGATCCCTTTATCATTATGTAGTGTCCTTCTTTGTCTCTTCTAGTAGTCTTTATTTTAAAGTCTATTTTGTCTGATATGAGAATTGCTACTCCAGCTTTCTTTTGGTTTCCATTTGCATGGAATATCTTTTTCCATCCCCTTACTTTCAGTCTGTATGTGTCTCTAGGTCTGAAGTGGGTCTCTTGTAGACAGCATATATATGGGTCTTGTTTTTGTATCCATTCAGCCAATCTGTGTCTTTTGGTGGGAGCATTTAGTCCATTTACATTTAAGGTAATTATCGATATGTATGTTCCTATTCCCATTTTCTTAATTGTTTTGGGTTCGTTATTGTAGGTCTTTTCCTTCTGTTGTGTTTCTTGCCTAGAGAAGTTCCTTTAGCATTTGTTGTAAAGCTGGGTTGGTGGTGCTGAACTCTCTCAGCTTTTGCTTGTCTGTAAACGTTTTAATTTCTCCATCAAATCTGAATGAGATCCTTGCTGGGTAGAGTAATCTTGGTTGCAGGTTTTTCTCCTTCATCACTTTAATTATGTCCTGCCACTCCCTTCTGGCTTGTAGAGTTTCTGCTGAGAGATCAGCTGTTATCCTGATGGGGATTCCCTTGTGTGTTATTTGTTGTTTTTCCCTTGCTGCTTTTAATATGATTTCTTTGTGTTTAATTTTTGACAGTTTGATTAATATGTGTCTTGGCATATTTCTCCTTGGATTTATTCTGTATGGGACTCACTGTGCCTCCTGGACTTGATTCACTATTTCCTTTCCCATATTAGGGAAGTTTTCAACTATAATCTCTTCAAATATTTTCTCAGTCCCTTTCTTTTTCTCTTCTTCTTCTGGAAACCCTATAATTCGAATGTTGGTGCGTTTAATGTTGTCCTAGGGGTCTCTGAGACTGTCCTCTGTTCTTTTCATTCTTTTTTCTTTATTTTGCTCTGCAGCAGTTATTGCCACTATTTTATCTTCCACCTCACTTATCCGTTCTTCTGCCTCAGTTATTCTGCTATTGATCCCATCTAGAGTATTTTTTATTTCATTTATTTTGTTTTTAATCGATGCTTGATTCATCTTTAGTTCTTCTAGGTCCTTGTGAACTGTTTCTTGCATTTTGTCTCTTCTGTTTCCAAGATTATGGATCTTGGAAATAGAATCTTGGATCATCTTTACCATCATTATTCTGAATTCTTTTTCAGGTAGACTGCCTATTACCTCTTCATTTGTTAGGTCTGGTGGGTTTTTATCTTGCTCCTTCTCCTGCTGTGTGTTTTTCTGTCTTCTCATTTTGCTTATGTTACTGTGTTTGGGGTCTCCTTTTTGCAGGCTGCAGGTTCGTAGTTCCCGTTGTTTTTGGTGTCTGTCCCTGGTGGCTAAGGTTGGTTTAGTGGGTTGTGTAGGCTTCCTGGTGGAGGGGACTAGTGCCTGTGTTCTGGTGGATGAGGCTGGATCTTGTCTTTCTGGTGGGCACGTCCACGTCTGGTGGTGTGTTTTGGGGTGTCTGTGGACTTTTTATGATTTTAGGCAGCCTCTCTGCTAATGGGTGGCGTTGTGTTCCTGTCTTGCTAGTTGTTTGGCATAGGGTGTCCAGCACTGTAGCTTGCTGGTCGTTGAGTGAAGCTGGGTGCTGGTGTTGAGATGGAGATCTCTGGAAGATTTTCGCCGTTTGATATTATGTGGAGCTGGGAGGTCTCTTGTGGACCAGTGTCCTGAAGTTGGCTCTCCCACCTCAGAGGCACAGCACTGACTCCTGGCTCCTCAATTTGGGATGATTTGTTGTCTATTCATGTATTCCACAGATGCAGGGTACATCAAGTTGATTGTGGAGCTTTAATCTGCTGCTTCTGAGGCTGCTGGGAGAGGTTTCCCTTTCTCTTCTTTGTTCTCACAGCTCCTGGGTCTCAGCTTTGGATTTGGCCCCGCCTCTGCGTGTAGGTCGCCGGAGGGCGTCTGTTCTTCGCTCAGACAGGACAGAGTTAAAGGAGCAGCCTCTTCGGCGACTCTGGCTCACTCAGGCCGGGCGGGAGGGAGGGGCACGGAGTGCGGGGCGAGCCTGCAGCGGCAGAGGTCGGCGTGACGTTGCACCAGCCCGAGGCGCGCCGTGCGTTCTCCCAGGGAAGCCGCCCCTGGATCCCGGGACCCCGGCATTGGCGGGCTGCACAGGCTCCCGGAAGGGCGGTGTGGACAGTGACCTGCGCTCGCCACAGGCTCCTTGGCGGCGGCAGCAGCAGCCCCAGCGTCCCACGCCCGTCTCTGGGCTCCGCGCTTTCAGCCGCGACTCGCGCCCGTCTGTGGAGCCCCTTTAAGCAGCGCTCTTAATCCCCTCTCCTCGCGCACCAGGAAACCAAGAGGGAAGAAAAAGTCTCTTGCCTCTTCGGCAGCTCCAGAGTTTTCCCGGACTCCCTCCTGGCTAGCTGTGGCACATTAGCCCCCTTCAGGCTGAGTTCTCGCCGCCAGCCCCAGTCCTCTCCCTGCGCTCTGATCGAAGCCCGAGCCTCAGCTTCCAGCGCCGCCCGCCCCGGCGGGCGAGCAGACAAGCCTCTCGGGCTGGTGAGTGCCGTTCGGCACCGATCCTCTGTGCGGGAATCTCTCCGCTTTGCCCTACCCAGGTATGTGGGGAGTTTCTTGCCTTTTGGGAGGTCTGGGGTCTTCTGCCAGCGTTCAGTAGGTGTTCTGTAGGAGTTGGTCCACGTGTAGCTGTATTTCTGGTGTATCCGTGGGGAGGAAGGTGATCTCCGCGTCTTACTCTTCCGCCATCTTACCCGGAAGTCCCCCATCTCCCAACTTTTAAGGGGTCCTTTAATTTATCCTAAATTCCTCCACCACTTATCATGTAAAATTTGTGGGCATAAAGAAGATGTTAGTTATAAACATGCATTGAAAATAAGAATGCTATATTTAAGGGAGATACTTTTTTTTTCATGGAGAAGCATTTTATTTTAAATATAGCTGTGTGTACATGTCCATCCCAAACAAGGGAGATACTATTATGTGAAATATTAAGTCATCTCTTGAAACACTAAGTACACCTAGAACTGGTTTTAATCCACCTCAGTAGGCTGTAACTTTCAAAGGAAGCGCTCATATGAGATGTTAGAAGGGGTCAAGCTGTGTGAATAATTATCAGCTGGGGGCAGTTTGTTTTGTTGTGAGTCTTGCTCAGCCACTCTGAACTAGATTCCAACGCAGCCCAAAATTGAATAAAATGACAGTGAAAGTAAGTGAAATGAATGGTCTCCTGCTTACTTTTAGGAAAGTGAGTTTAAAATCACATTCATGAGGTGCTGTAATAGAGTCAGGATGCTGCCTCATAACATGTTACTCTGAGGAAACCGTATCTAGAATTGAACATTTTTTTAAAAAATTTTATTTTTTATTGAAACATAGTTGATTAACAATGTTGCATTAATTTCAGGTGTACAGAAAAGTGATTCAGTTATATGTAGACATGTATTTATTCTTTTTCAAATTCTTTTTCCCATTTAGGTTATTAAAGAATGTTGAGCAGCATTCCCTGTGCTATGGAGTAGGTCCTTGTTGGTTATCTGTTTTAAACATAACAGTTCGTACATGTCAATCCCAAACTCCCAATCTATCCTTCCCCCCCCACCCCAGGTAACCATAAATTCATTCTCTAAATATGTGTCTTTTTCTGTTTTGTAAATAAGTTCATTTGTATCATCCTCTTTTAGATTCCACATATAAGTGACATCATATAAATGTCTTTCTCTGTCTGACTTACTTCAGTTAGTATGATAATCTCCAGGTCCATCCATGTTGCTGCAAATGGCATTATCTCATAGAATTGAACATTTTTATCTTGGCACATAAAGACTTTATGAAAGGGATTGGGGAAAAATAACTTTTGATATTTGTAACATAGAGACGAGATTTGAGGCAAGGTTAAAGAGCTCTTTATTGAATATACAGGTATATACATCATACCTAGAATTATATATGTATATGTGTTTATACATATAAAATATTAATACATACAAAAGATTTATACATATGTATGCATGTATATATGTACTTTACGTGTGTGCATATTTATATAGTGTAAAGAAGATAGCACAATGACAATAATCATATATTTTACAGCAAAATAGGAAAACTGACAAAAATCCCTTAGGAGTGATTTTTTTTTTTTTTTTTTACATCTTTGTTGGAGTATAATTGCTTTACAGTGGTGTGTCAGTTTCAGCTGCATAACAAAGTGAATCAGCTATACGTATACATATATCCCCATATCCCCTCCCTCTTGCGTGTCCCTCCCACCCTCCCTATCCCACCCCTCTAGGTGGTCACAAAGCACCGAGCTGATCTCCCTGTGCTATGCAAAAGAAACGAAACTGAGTTATTTGTAGTGAGGTGGATAGACTTAGAGTCTGTCATACAGAGTGAAGTAAGTCAGAAAGAGAAAGACAAATACCGTATGCTAACACATATATATGGAATTTAAGAAAAAAAAATGTCATGAAGAACCTAAGGGTAGGACAGGAATAAAGACACAGACCTACTAGAGGAGTGATTTTTGAAGGATCAGGGAGATTTTTAATAAATTCATATAAACATTTATAGCTTCCTCAAAAACCAGAAGAATCTAAGGCAAGCCTTTCATGTCATTTCCCCACTGTGAAATAAAGGCAAGCAGTAGCATCTTAGAGGAAATGGCTTAGTGCAGTCTTAACCTAACATTAAACTTGTATTTTAGAATAATTTTTTTGAAAGAACACATCAAAGCATGTGCAACTGGTGGATAATTATATTATCATTAGTATACAATAACACAGTGTTATCATTCTTCATGAAATACTATGAAATAAGTATGTTAAGAATATTTAATTATGTAGATGAGTGAAATAATAAAGAAAAATTGCTAGCTAATAGTTTTCCTTAGAGATGCTCTTAGGGCTGGCAGTTGCCAAGCACTCTCATGACTCATCCTAAAGAGATACTGTATGCTGTTGGGCTGCTGTCTTTGGAATTAATCTGGGGAAACTAGGAGGGAGAACTAGACTTGCCTGCACAGATTTTTCAGAGGTCTTTATCCTCTGTAACATGCTGCTGCCTCTGGGATGCCTTCCCTGACCTTCAACTGGAATAACTGGTCTTATCCCTTCTATGAGCCCCAAACACTTTACTGATATCTATTATGCTTCTCAGCACCTTGTATTTTTATTATTAGTCCATGTGTTTGTTCTCCTTCCAAACTGGGAGCTTGTTAGAGACATGACTATGTTTTACTCTTAACAAATCCCCAGCTCAGTGCCTCACACAGAATAGGTGCTTGATGCAGGTTTGTGGAATGAATTGAAAAGTCTCCTCATAGAACTAAAGACAGGGATTTGAGAAAGTGGGTCTGAGACCAAGGTACTATCTTTTTTTTTTTTTTTTTTTTTTTGCCGTATGCGGGCCTCTCACTGTTGTGGCCTCTCCCATTGCGGAGCACAGCCTCCGGACGTGCAAGCTCAGCAGCCATGGCTCACGGGCCCAGCTGCTCTGTGGTATGTGGGATCTTCCCGGACCAGGGCACGAACCTGTGTCCCCTGCATTGGCAGGCGGACTCTCAACCACTGCGCCACCAGGGAAGCCCCAATCCCACTATCTTTAAAAAGATGTGCCTAAAGAAATACAGTCTATTGACAACTCCTCCACTTCCTTATTTTCTCCAAATGAAAAAAAAAAGAAGGAAAAAATTCCATTTTCTCCTTTTCATATTTCATCCCATTGGAAATATACCACTTGAAGCATGTGACTATTTAGAACAGCAGAACCTTCTATAATTCAGGATCTAACATGGAAAAGGTCAGTTGTCCTTTGTAGATGATTTACATTACCTTAACTACTCTGTGAATGTATCTATTGAATTTCCTTATTTACCATAACATGTTATAGATTTGGCTGGTGTGACAGGAAGTACGGAAAGGGGAAGTGTTTTACAAAACAGTTAAACTGTAGTGCCCCTTCTCAATGTAAAGTTCTAGGAGCCTAAGAAAATGTAGATAACTTTCTCTCCAATTATTTTTCATCTCTGCACTGTCGATTTTGGCACCCAACTACCCTACATAGCGAAAGGGTGCATGCCTATAAAAAAACGAATTTGGAGTCTACAAGGGAGGAAGAGGTTTCCCACATGGACACACAGTGTTTAAGAATTAAGATTACAAAATGACTTTCATTAAAGAAATAATGCCTTTAATCAGGAACAAAGCAGAGAATTGAAAAAATGTCCCCCGAATAGAAGCATAGGTGGCTTACCATTAAATATGAAAGAAAATAAAAGTTTGATTCTGAAGTATTGGTTAAGTTCCACCTTTGCAGATAATAAAAAATGAAATAGTTGCTTGGAGAAAATCTGCCAGTTTTGAGAAGAGTGACAGGAAGAAAATGGTATGTAAATTACCAACCAGAGAAATAAACCAGATAATGTGTTCAGAAGTGGTGACACTGACAGTAGAACCTATAGGTACAAGGAACTAGCATGATTACATTGGAAATTATCTTCCCTCCCCACCTGCCTGTCTCTTACAGATTAAAATAAACACCAAGGGTAGCACTTAAGGAGAAAAGAAGTGTGAAATTGAGAGCAAATGGCTTACACACATACACATACACAGAAGGGACTTTAACGTGGAGAGACAACTGTCAATGGATTGCTTTGGAACATACCTCTTTCATCATGATCTAGCCTCTAGGCTCCACCTCTCTAAATCAATGCCACCTCTCTAAATCAATGCCTGGCTCACTAGCCCAGACCTGTGTGTGTGTGTGCATGTGTGTATGTGTGTGTGTTACAGAGACAGAAACTGAGATAAAGACAGAAAGTTAGAAAGAAAGACCTAAAATATGGGAAGAGGTATTTATTCAGAGTTTTCTCCACAGTGTACCAATGATGTCCCTGGTTGACATACCATGAAAAGGACAAGAGTATGAAATGCCAATTGGTTTAATATTTAAACTCCTGTTTCATCTAAGCATTTGCTTCAATTTCAGAGATTTATTTTGAATATCAGTATTAATGTCAAAAATTTTCTAACCACGTTTGGCTTATAGACTTGCATTGGGATTTCATGTCATTTCATCTTCAGTTTCTCCAAATATATGAAATGTCCAGAATTTCTAGTTAGCATATCTTATGGGATACTATGACAATCTGGATAAAAACCACTGCATTGGTGCAAAAATATATTATACGAAGACCTTTCCCTTGGCTTTTCATTCCCGATACATTTATTTTATTTAGTGCCCCGCATAATTAAGGTGTTCCTAAGAAGAACGTAACCTGATTTATCAATATGGTAATAAATAAGCACCTTTTATTTTAGTTGACTGGGTCCCATTCCAACCCTGCAGCACAGACGTTGCTTTCATAATTTTGTAAATAAAGAAACTGAGACTCATAACATTTAAGCAACTTTCCTAAAGGGTCACCGCTGGCCAGCTCCGTGAATGACTATGCAGCATTGCTGAACATCAGTCCATGGGCATTTGAAAGCCTTTAGCTTGGTGTCATGCAGTCCGGGATTTTTGCTAATTCAGCTGATGATGGGAATAGCAATCACAAGCAGATAGTATTGTTTCCACTTAAGCTGATTATAGTTTCAATTTCATATTCTGTTTTCCTTCTCTTTAGTACATTTCTGACTGTAAATCTGGAAAGCTCTTTCTTGATAGGCCAAATTGCCAGATTTATGCTCTAAAGAAGATTTTGAATTAGTTTGCAATGTGTGTGTACTTAGTAAGAACCATTGTTTAACCCAGACATTTGACTCCTTGCTCCCTATTTAAAAAGAGACATTATGTCACAAAGATGACTTGACGGTGGTGAGGGTATGGAGGATGTTGTGCCTAAGCTCTTTGATCTTGGAGTTGAAGTAGTGTTCTGAGCTCTTGTAGCCTTTGCTTCAGGGCTCTTGAAGACTTCCCAGGACAGTCACTGTGGGATATAGAGTACAGGGCAGAAACTCTTTGGCCATCGAGTATGCTGCAAGTGAGAGCTGAATAGGGCTGACTGGCAGCTGATAGAAGAAAACATTATCTGGGGTTCTCTATGAAATTCTTAGACCTAAGACATAGATTTTTGCAGTTCCCAAGGGCAAAAATGAAATTGTTCTCCTATTTTTGTCTTCTTGCCTCCCCTCTTATCCTTGCCAAATCTCAGAAGGGCATAGTGGACAGTGGTATTTGTTTCTTATTATTGACGTCAGAGGTGGGGTTTCTTCATGCAGGAGAGGACCTGTTGACTTGGAGTTAAATCCATGGGGACACTCAAATGCCAAAGCTGTTAATAATCTTTTCTCTTCAGCTTTGATTCTTGTTTTCAAGACTTACAATGTCACCATTTAGTTACATAGTAGGCTGTCCATTACATGCCTGGCTTCAGAGAGGCCACACATGTGGCCAGCTCTGTTGGTTGCTTACCTTCCATGCCAAGGTACCCAGCCCCTGGGTGAAAGTTACATTTTGTGTAAAACAATTATGACAATCTTATTGCTTCTTGTCAGTGACTTGTCTGGCTGGGCATGTGATCCTGTTTTGGAAAATAAGGGTATGTAATATGCTGGAAAAGTCCTACTATTGTGTGAGGACAGGGTGTTTGGAGCTTTGATAATTATCTTTGACCTGAAGGGAAAATATTAAGTACATACTGAGGATGGCTGAGCAGAAAATTTGAAGGAGCTTGCATCCTTGATGATATTATTAAGCCATTGATTCAATCTTGGGATGGCTTCTCTCTGGTCTTTTTGTTAAGTAATGTTCCTGTGGCTTAAGCCTGCTAGTCAGGTTTTCTGTTACTTGTGGCTAAAACTATTCTTAATTGACAGAATATCCTAAAAGGGATTTGTGTATTACAGTTTGCTTTTCAGGATTTTTGATTTTACACTAAAGAAGCTCTTACACTATAACTAAAAGGACAATCCATTCACACAGCAAATGGCATAATCTAATTAAAAAATCAGTACAGAAGACACTTGAATATTGTATTAAGAAACTAAACAAGAAATTAATTTAGCAAATAGCTAACACATAAATGTGCCTTATTAGTTCAATGTCAATTATCTTTCACTGATAAAGTTATCCAAGCTTAATTATCATCCTCCTATATCATATTAGCATGTGTATTTGTAGCAAATTTTGATATATTGACATTTGTAGGTCAGTTGAAAGATTGATGACTACGTAAAGCAAGAACATGTTTCAATATATTTAAAATAATATATCACTGGTGGAGGCAAATGTGAGGGTGAATTTTGGAAAATCAGACCCCAAACTAAAAGATTATTCATGGTGCTGAAGATATCTGTGGCCAGAGGGTTGGTGACCCAGGGTATTTGCCCTTTCTCTGCCCAACTTTGCTGTCTGGTGAAGAGTAAGGGAATAGGAAAATATTCAGAGGCCCAAGGATGATGAGCTAGAAGAAAAATTGTGGGAGGTTTGGATATGCCATTAACCAGAAAACTGGTGTCTAAATATTTGAACCTCTACTCTATGTATATTTTCTCAAGGATGCTTACGTATTACTCAGGAATGCCTGGCATCGGCACAGTAAATAGAACATCAGTGCTCAAGTGCTAAAACAACAGTTGTCCTTGATCCAGCACATTCTCATCCCGAATGAAAGCAAACCCAAGTCTTTAAGGGATTGTTAGAGGAAAGATATTATTTTCTCAGTGACTCAAAGCCAGCTGTGAGGGCCTTTAGTACAGTTTATGCTTCTTCTGCTCCCCTCTCTTCCACCTCTGGCATGCCTACAATTGGATGAAGTGCTTTTCCTGAAATGGCAATCACTATTAAACCCATTAGCTGGAAACCAAAAGGTTTCCCTAATTGTTTAAAGTCTCGTTGTGAAAAGGAAGTTTCTATTGACTGGAATATGAGGGGAAACAATCCCAAATTCATCATTCTTTTCTTTTTTATAAACACAGTCAGACGAGACTGACACACTCAAAGTCATCAGATTTACTTCTTTGAAGATTCTTGGTCACACTAGATATTTCTAGTACAAGTATCTTTGTACCCAATCATTCTGTTTTTATTTTTTGTATTTGCTGACTACTTTCTCTCAGTTTTCTTCTTGGGCCTGTCTTATGTTTTTTGTATCTTTGTCTTATATTCCAAATTTTTATTCATGTCCAGTTATTTTTTTATTTTTTAAAATTATTATTATTATTTTTTTGTGGTACACGGGCCTCTCACTGTTGTGGCCTCTCCCGTTGCGGAGCACAGGCTCCGGATGCGCAGGCTCAGCAGCCATGGCTCATGGGCCCAGCTGCTCTGCGGCATGTGAGATCTTCCCGGACCGGGGCACGAACCTGTGTCCCCTGCATCATCAGGCGGACTCTCAACCACTGTGCCACCAGGGAAGCCCCATGTCCAGTTATTTTTAATACCGGATCTTCAAGCCCTCACTGTCTTTTAAAAAGTTAGTTGGTTGGACCCTACTCCTGAAATATGGCACTTCTTTTCCAACAGCCATTTCAGCTACTCTCAAGTAC
This sequence comes from Hyperoodon ampullatus, assembly GCF_949752795.1. NCBI lineage: Eukaryota > Metazoa > Chordata > Mammalia > Artiodactyla > Ziphiidae > Hyperoodon > Hyperoodon ampullatus. Next base: position 142,729,225 of record NC_136917.1, on the reverse strand, counting down.
TCACTTTATTTGTTGCCTAATATTTGGAATCCTGGTGATGCATTTCTTGGGCCATGGCCCTTAGTTGTGTATCCAGAGTTCCTAGAACAGTGCCTGATACTTAGTGCTTGATGTTTAATATTTCTTGAATGAAAGAATAAATTCAGGTGTTTTTAAAAACCTCATAAAAAATCACTTTGACCAAATAATGTGATCCAAATAAAAGCTAGTCAAAATGAGGACTTTTGCTGTAGACAGTATCTTATTTGGTTTAGACTCGGTTTCTTTGATAAATCTTTGCTTCTCTCTCTCTCTCTCTCTCTCTCTTTTTTAAAATTTATTCAGGGCTTAGTTTAATGAAGGGTGAAACACATGATCTCTAAGACACTTCTCAGATCTCTGAATCTAAATCTTACGGCTAATTTTAAAAAAAATAAATCTTTGCTTTTCTCTTCACTGGACCAAGAGTGTTGGATAATTTCTGAGCAAAGAGGAAAAATATGTTTTTCACTTAAATGCGCTTATAATCTGATATAACATAAATTCTAATAAATATGACTTTGCCGATTAATATGCTTTATAAGTTTGATATTTCTAAATGGGAGCTATAGACAAATATTATTAAATCTTTTGTTTCATAGTGTGGCTATATTATTCACATTAAAGGAAATTTCATCTGCTAAGAGAAAACAAAATAGGAGACTGCTAACCCACAACGTTTTCACAGGTGTAATGAAAATTATGGAATTACTGGAGACTGTATTTAATCAGATTGTGATGCAATACTTGGCAGACAGTATTTAATTTCTCCTTAGCGCATTAACTATACAGCTTACTACACTGAGATAAATTACTGTATAATATAAAATTGACAGTCATGATAAAGTATAGAACATAAAGTTTTCACTCCTACGCCCTGGTGCTGACATTCAGGTATTGTTAGTTTCCTAAGTGCTTTAAGTTATATGATAGAGTGGCTGCCAAAATGCTTGAAAGGAAACTAAATAGAGGTAGATTTAGTGATTCTAATTTGGCAGTAATTTCATAGGAATGTGGATAGCCTATTACCAAGTTCCAATAGTGAAAATCCAAAGGATTTCCAGTGCAATCTTTATGTTTTGAATAATGCTTAGTTGTTGTACTAAGATACCATGTGCTCCTGTGATTGTCTCTGAGTTTGTGTATTGGATAATCCTTTAGCATAATAAATCTAGGGAGATAAATTAGCTTTTCTTTTTAGCTCTTTCCTAGAAACAATCCCTAGAAACTAGTGGAAAGATTTACCAAAAGATTAATGAAATGTGCCTTGATCCAATTGTGTAACTACAGTGCTAGAATAGGTGCTTTTAATGACACTTTTTCATCCAGTTTCCTTTGTGTCAGCAATGAGAGTTGCTATGCAGAACTTCTAGACTCAGGACACTGGAGGCAAATAGGCTATAATGCAGAGTTGCTCCCTTTGCTTTGTTAGATCCAAGCTGTCTGGGGCTCTAGAAATTAATCTTTTTGTTCAATTTGTTTACTTAATGTTTCCTCTCTGTTTGTACTATCTACCCATTATGTGGCAATTTCCTTGAGGGCGAAGACTGCCTGGCTTAATCCTTATGACCTACAGCAGAAAACCAGTAGGATTACTAGGTTCTTAGGATTGAATTGGACAGGCTGGTGTTTTAACTTTCAGTCTGATCAAATCAAAAGGAAAAAGTAAATATATCAATGTAGGTTTTTAAAAATTGTCAATATTTTTTTCTCAAGGCTCTTAGGTCAGAAGCATGATGTTGCCTTGGGGCTGACCATTTCTGTGTCCTGGGAGCGATTCCTTTGTGAGCACTCTCTGTCATACAAGGGGGGATCAAGTAAAATCAGGCAGTATGTATTGAGTACTCATTATGCGCTGGCACTGTTCTAAATGGTAGTAACTTATTTAAGCCTCACAACAACCCTATGATACAGGTACTAATACTATCTTCATTCTACAAATGAGGAGACTGAGACATAAGTCACACATGATGAGTGATGGATCTGGGATTTCGAATTGGAAGTCAGGCTGTGGAGTTTATATTAACAGACTGTCTTAAATACCCTGCCATATATCTTGGAGTGGCTCCTGACAGTGCCAAAGGAATCCAGAAGTATCTATTTCAGATAAGGATTTTGAATATTGTGTTTTATAACACAAAAAGCTATCCCATGGAGGAGGTTCTGTCCCTTCAGAAACTGTAGGTATGTATATATCTGTTTACTATGGAAGGCAGAATAATGGCTACCCAAAAATGTGTACGTCCGAATCTCTGGAGCTTGTGGACTTGTTACGTTACACAGAAAAGCAGAATTAATCAGCTGACTATAAAATTGGGAGATTATCATCAATTGTTCAGGTGTGCCCAAGGCAGTCACAGGGTTCTTAAAAGAGGAACTGGGAGTCAGAAGACCAGTCAGTGTTAGAAACATGAAATTTGAAAAAGACTTGACCAGCCATTGTAGGCTTTGGATGGATGGAGGGGCCCACGTGCCTAGGATTATGGGCACGTTCTAGAAGCTGGAAAAGACAAAAAAAATTGATTATTCCCCTAGAGCCTCTGGAAAGGAATGCACCCCTGCCACATTTTAATTTTAGCTCAGTGAGATCTGTGCCAGACTTCTTACATACAATATTATGTAGTAAGATAATACGTTTGTGTTGTTTTAAGCCATTAAGTGTGTGGTAATTTGTTACAGCGGCAACAGGAAACTAGTACACTCACTTATTTGCCGTAAGTGAGGAGCTGACAATTTCTCAAGTGGGCTGGGAGACCTATCTCCCAGCTTGAGGGCTTGAGGGCTTTGACACTGATAGAAAGTATGAGAAGAGTCTCTATGTCAAGGAGGAGCTGCCCCAGAATTGTTTTATTCAAAAGTTAATTCTAAATTTATTGAGAGTATGCCAGTGTTGTGCCATGTTTCTTTATAATTTTTTGAATGCTCAATATATGAACATAATTCAAGGAAGAAAAAGTAGAAGAGCATACAATGAAAATCATGTATTTGCTTTTCATTTGCTTCTTGAGACTCCAAGACCAGAAACGGTATTTAACTTTTGTTTTTGCCTGACCACCTAGGATTTTAACCTGTCACTTAGCTCTCTAGTTTCCGTCTTCAGAGGCATCACTGAAACTAATAACTGTGTATCCTTCCAGAGGCATTTCATGTCTATATGAGCATGTGCTGATGTATAGTCTTTTTCTCTTGCACGACAGTAACATCCTAGACACATGGCACCTTTGCATTGATTTCTATTTAAATTCAGAAAAGTTTTCACGGTAATGAAAAATAAGCAAAACAGAATGTTAATGGAATTGGTGGGAACTATGCATGATTCTTCACATTTCATATAGGAACTCCATAAATTAGAATATATCCAGGGAAAAACAATTAGGAAGGATATATGGTTCACTCAAAAAAAGGTACTCAAAATGTTTATTTATTGAACTAATGAATAAATTTTAAGTGGCTGAATAGCCAAGCTAAGATCCAATTCCTTGGTTGTGAGCTTCTCACAGAAACTTCTGAGGAGGAGAAGATAAATATGTCGGATCTGAGTTCTGACTGAAACTTGGCTCTTAGATCATAGAGTTTAGGCCTTTTATTTTATTTTTTAAATATTTTTATTGGAGTATAATTGCTTTACAATGTTGTGTTAGTTTCTGTTGTACAACAAAATGAATCAGCCATATGCATACATGTATCCCCATATCCCCTCCCTCTTGAGCCTCCGTCCCACCCTCCCTATCCCACTCCTCTAGGCCTTTTAAACCTGCATGGGAATGGTAGAAGGTGAGGGCAAAACCAACCTGTCAATTCAAAGTGTATCTCATGAGCTGGAGACTTGAATATACTTTTGGCAGAAACAGTTCTCTTGTTGAGGAAACCACAGGAATGGGGTTGTTGGTTTTATAATTGCAGAGCTTAGCCCATAATTAGAAAAGTGTATGTTTGAAGAGCTGTAGTTCTCAGTAACTGAACTGCTCTCTGTGACAATGTTGAAAGGTGTTTATATTCTAGCCAGAGCTGCATCTCTGTAGACATTGTGCCTTTTAGATAATTTATTTTCCCACATGAGAATTTGTTACTACAGATACAGAAACAGTTACTTACGCTAGTGGAAATATTGTGTGTGTGTTCATTTTTCCCAAATAAGGTTCAGTGATAATAGGTGATGATGAGGTGAAGTAGCTTAGGTGGTCCACAGCTGACCTTTGGAAAGGTTAGAGATGGGAAGATGACTCCCTGCCCCTTGTCTCAGAATGGCTTAGAGGAGTGATGGATTTCATGGCACTCTGGGATATAGCAATATTGCTTCAAGGTCCAGGTGACAATGTATAGCATAAGACTGGGGGAAGGGCTTTTCACCCCGCTTTGGCTCAGAGCCCAGCAGCTTTCTGGCATTAGAGGATTGGATACATCTTTGGTACAAACATTCAGGTTCTCACAAAGGGCATCATCTGCAGTGGTAGCTGGGGATTCCTTCAGGAAGCTTTGTAAACATGGTCACACATACATGCTCACACACACCATCACATTCTTACGTCTATTCTTTATCTTTTATACAAACTGAGGCGTACTAGAAATACTGTTTTGCCCTCTTGTACATTGTTTTATATCTTAAAGAAGAAATTGTCAACAAAATAAAAAGGATTGGGGAGATGATAATGATAATAAAGCCATTAACATTTATTGAGCAACTACTATGTGCCAGTGATATGTGCTTTATATATGTTTGCTCATTGATCTCAACAGTTGCCCAACAGAGGTTTGTAGGCACCTCACAGGGTAAGGGGCTTCTGTCCAGAGATGTTTTCAAGCAGAGGTAGGTGACCATCTGCCCCAGACATTGTAGAGACAATTCCTACTTTGTGGGTAAGTCAGAACAGGTGATTGCCAGATCCTTTCCACATGTGAACACTCAGGATTCCATCAGTTAGTGGTCGAGTGCAGGCTTGGGTGTTTGGAGTGTTCGGTAATGTTCGTCAGGGACCGGTTAAGATTTGAGCTTCTCTCTTGCTTCTGTGTAGTGGTTGGTGCGGGTTAGAAGTGATGTGGGGAGTTGCTGCGTGCTGCTCTTGTGAAACTGAATCAGGCTCAGAGTGACCTTGCTATGCCTTCTAGACAGAGTGTGTGGCCATGGTTAAGTCAAGTCACTGGGCAAATTGGTGGCTGCATCTTTTGTGTTTTGAGAACTCAGAGGCTTCTTCAAGTTGCAAATTTGCACCTAACCTTTTAATCTTTTCTTTAGCTTCATCTCTCAGCTACAGTGATGGCTTAAAATGACAAGTTTAGGTCGTCCAGATGTCTCATAGTACTGCTGGTATGACAGCACTAAATCAACGCTTGCTGAAAAACAATTTTATCAGAGAATAATTCTTTATTAAGAATTTAATAAATTAAAATTAATTTCCTGATTAATTCTTCAGTGATTTATTTGTCAGGAACCATTCTAAATTCTTGAAAAATAACCATTAATCTTCGAAGGGGGAGTCACATAAAGATATCAATGTTATGATGGAGATAAGAGCTAAATGTGGCAACATAGAGGAAAAATGACTTTTCGGGATGGCAGTGTCATAGTGGCAGGCATGGTTCAACTTGGTTTTGAAGGATGAATAATTAGAATTAAATGAATCATCAAAGTTTAGGGCTGACTCTGGGCAAAAGTGTGAGAGACTTTGGGGTCCTGTTTTCTTGCTGTGTTCTTCTTCCTCCCTGCTTGATGCTTCTTTTGGATTGTGCAGTTCTCCTGTTAAAATCTTCCTTTTGGGAAAAGGCCTGTTGTTAGACATTTATACCTCTGTTGAATGTTAATAACTGTCCTCCCACTAGACAGCACATGGCTATTAATTCTTATCCCTAATTTTGATATGGAAAACATTTGAAAGGACTATCCTGAAGCCTAAGTTCCTAAAGGAATTAATAGGCATCAGTAATTCACATGAGTCTGGTAGGAGAGGAAGGAAGATGGGAATTATATCTCCCCCGGTGTCCCTAAAAGCCCAGTGCAGATCTGCTCTGTGTAAGGTGAAGTATCTAAGAACAGGTGAAGTGGCAGAGAACAACTGAGGTTCTTCTGATGATGCAAGTGTGAAAGGCTGATTTACTAATTTAACCGAAAGAAGTCCTTTCATGGAGTATATATTATGAGAAATTACTTGAGAACTGTGTAATGCCCAGTTTGGGCAATCTAGATTAGTAGAATTTATGTCTTAGTTCAGTCAAAATGCAATAAACAAAACCAATTTGTATATCATCACATATTAAAATATTTCTAATTATATGGCCTTATGTATGGGTTCTTAATCTTATTAGTGCCATGAACTTTTAGGCAGTCTTGTGAAATCTATGGGTTCCTTTGCAGAATAATTTATTTTTAATTTTTAAATTTAATTTTATTTAATTTTTTATACAGCAGGTTCTTATTAGTCATCAATTTTATACACATCAGTGTATACATGCCAATCCCAATCACCCAATTCAGCACACCACCATCCCCACACCCCCTGTGGCTTTCCCCCCTTGGTGTCCATACGTTTGTTCTCTATATTTGTGTCTCAATTTCTGCCCTGCAAACCGGTTCATCTGTACCATTTTTCTATGTTCCACATATATGTATTAACATACGATATTTGTTTTTCTCTTTCTGACTTACTTCACTCTGTACGACAGTCTCTAGATCCATCCACGTCTCAACAAATGACTCAATTTCATTCCTTTTTATGGCTGAGTAATATTCCATTGTATATATGTATCACATCTTCTTTATCCATTCATCTGTCGATGGGCATTTAGGTTGCTTCCATGACCTGGCTATTGTAAATAGTGCTGCAATGAACATTGGGGTGCATATGTCTTTTTGAATTATGGTTTTCTCTGGGTATATGCCCAGTAGTGGGATTGCTGGATCATGTGGTAATTCTATTTTTAGTTTTTTAAGGAACCTCCATACTGTTCTCCATAGTGGCTGTATCAATTTACATTCCCACCAACAGTGCAAGAGGGTTCCTTTTCTCCACATGCTCTCCAGCATTTGTTGTTTGTAGATTTTCTGATGATGCTCATTCTAACTGGTGTGAGGTGATACCTCATTGTAGTTTTGATTTGCCTTTCTCTAATAATTAGTGATGTTGAGCAGCTTTTCATGTGCTTCTTGGCCATCTGTATGTCTTCTTTGGAGAAATGTCTATTTAGGTCTTCTGCCCATTTTTGGATGGGGTTCTTTGTTTCTTTAATATTGAACTGCATGAGCTGTTTATATATTTTGGAGAGTAATCCTTTGTCCATTGATTCCTTTGCAAATATTTTCTCCCATTCTGAGGGTTGTCTTTTCGTCTTGTTTATGGTTTCCTTTGCTGTGCAAAAGCTTTTAAGTTTCATTAGGTCCCACTTGTTTATTTTTGTTTTTATATCCATTACTCTAGGAGGTGGATCAAAAAAGATCTTGCTGTAATTTATGTCCAAGAGTGTTCTTCCTATGTTTTCCTCTAAGAGTTTTATAGTGTCCGGACTTACATTTAGGTCTCTAATCCATTTTGAGTTTATTTTTGTGTATGGTGTTAGGGAGTGTTCTAATTTCATTCTTTTACATGTAGCTGTCCAGTTTTCCCAGCACCACTTATTGAAGAGACTGTCTTTTCTCCACTGTATATCCTTGCCTCCTTTGTCATAGATTAGTTGACCATAGGTGCATGGGTTTATCTCTGGGCTTTCTATCTTGTTCCATTGATCTATGTTTCTGTTTTTGTGCCAGTACCATATTGTCTTGATTACTGTAGTTTATAGTATAGTCTGAAGTCAGGGAGTCTGTTTCCTCCAGATCCATTTTTTTCCCTCAAGACTGCTTTGGCTACAGAATAATATTTTTAATGCATAGAATAAAACACTTACAATTTCAAAGAAAACTGACACTGTTGAAGGACATTTTTCAAATTTTTGAAAATTTGTGATACATGTTTAAATAATGCATTAAATCATGATCTAGTACACAGAGTTAATGACTACATAACTTCTAGTAGTGATGAGCACAAATAATATTTCAAGGTATTTACAACAACTATACTCTGACATGAAAATATTTGAGATTTCTGATGGAGATGAAGTTTTTTCCCCAACAGCCAAAATGAGAAAGGGAAGTAAGTACAATAACTTATAAAGTTCAGTCTTTCTCTAAGGTGCTAGTTCTATGTAATTTGCTACGCAGGACAGGGTATAGTCTTTTAGTTTCAAAATAATTTGAGAAGGAAAATACATTAGAAAATGTATTCCATGTTATGCATATTCAAACCAAACCATAAATCTCACTGTCTAAAATTTCAAGTCTGTACATGGAAACAACCTAAATTTCCATCAACAGAATGGATAAAGTAGATGTGGTATATTTATACAATGGACTACTACTCGGCCATAAAAAAGAATGAAATAATGCCAATTGCAGGAACATGGATGGACCTAGAGATTATCATACTAAGTTAAGTAAGCCAGACAAAGACAAATATCGTATGATATCACTTATACGTGGAATCTAAAAAACTGATACAAATGAAATTATATGAAACAAATAGACCCACAGACATAGAAAACAAACTTATGGTTACCAAAGGGGAAAGGTGGGGGAAGAGATAAATTAGGAGTTTGGAGTTAACATATACACACTTCTATATATAGCATAGGTAACCAGCAAGGACCTACTGTATAGCACAGGGAACTATACTCAATATTTTGTAATAACCTATAATGGAAAAGAACCTGAAATAAAATGTGTGTAACTGAATTACTTTGCTGTACATCTGAAACTAACACAATGTTGTAAATCAACTATACTTCAATAAAAAAAGGAAAAAAATTATGTAAACATCATAAAATATTCCATGGTTTTGTGTGTTTCAAAATTTGAAATTTATAGCATCATGCTGTATTAAAAAATTTCAAGTCTGTAAAATTCAGACAAGTTCTCATGAAGTTGTTGTCAAAAGGTAATTAAAATTCCAGTGAAATAAGGTAAGATTTTAGGATTTGGAATGCAGGCCTTTCTGTCTTATGGTAAAATTGAGATTTTAGTTGAGTCCTCATCTCCTTGCATGCAGAACTGAGGGAGGTTGACCTGCAGAGGAGCCCTGCAGGAGCAGTGCTGTAGGGCAGCAGTCCCCAAGGTTTTGGCACCAGGGACGGGTTTTGTGGAAGACAATTTTTCCATGGAGGAGTGTGGGGTGTGGTGGGCGGTGGCGGGGTATGGTGGTGGTCCAGGAGGTAAGGCGAGCATTGGGGAGCGACAGATGAAGCTTCACTCCGCTCTCCCGCCGCTCACCTCCTGCTGTGCAGCCTGATTCCTAACAGGCCTTGGACCTGTGGCTGGAGACCCCTGCTGTAGAGCACCAAACCCCCACCTGCTCATGAACTGATCCACTGCCTCAATCTGAGAGTCAGAAACAAAGCAGGTCCTGGACACAGTGGCCAATTTCAGGTGCTTTGCTGACATATCTAAAATAAGTTAACTGAGAAGAAATTTCACATGATATTTCCGCAGTGAGAACTTTCTTGAATTTCAGCTTCTTCATTTGTCAAGGAGTCCTTGGATTTTGGAACTTTTATTAGTAAATCTTCCAGATATCTAATCACTAATTGTCAGATATAAGAATGCACTAAAACTTACTTGAATTTCACAATTTAAAATCTTAACTTTAAAAAATATAACATGTAGCCCAGTGTATAAGGCACAAATATTCAATTTAATGAAACTTGTTTGGATTTCTGTTTTCAGATTTGGCAAGCTATATTCATGGTCACTTAAGAAGTACGATCTAGTGTATTACTGTTACCTGTGGGTGGCTTCATAGAAATTTATAGGCCTGGGAAAGGCTAGGTAATGAGGATGCTCCATAAAGAGGCACATTTCACCAGGAAGAAAGTCATCCAAGTTGCATCACAATTGTCAAGAAATATAGCTACTGAGTCACATGGTGTATTTTTCATGGCCTTTGCTTTATTCATTTCATGTGCATTTTGACTAAAAAGATACATTGTGCATTTTATTATCTCTTATATTTTCCAATAAATAGAAACCTGGAATGTTTTTTTCTCTTTTCCATTCTTCTCAGATGTGTGATGATCATCAAATAAGTGAATAATTTTGAAATACAGCAGTCCATTGGGCTGCTATAACAAAATACCATAGACTGGGTAGCTTATAAACAACACACAGTTATTTCTCAGGATTCTGGATGCTGGAAATATGAGGTGAGTGTGCCAAGCAAGGTAGGGTGAGGGCTCTCTTCCAGGTCACAGACTATATCCTTATACGGTGGAAGGGGCTCGGAGCTTTCTGGAAGCTCTCTCATAAGGCACTGATCACCTCCCAAAGGTCTCATCTCCTAATACTATCACCTGAAAGGTTAGGATTTGACATATGAATTTTGGGGTGACACACTGATATCTGTGATTTATAAGAAATATATATTTGGTCACGCAAATATATATTTCTCATCTATATTTAGCTATGAGCTATATTCCTGGCTCATAGCTCCCCAAACCCTAGGAATTTCCTAAGTGCTAAGGATGATAAAAGGTGTCTTTTGTTATGTTAAGGAGATGACTTTTGGAAAGCATCTAAGGATGGGGGCTGGTTGCCAGGAGAACCAGTCAGGGTTGGAACTTTCAGCGCCCCCTCAATCCTCCACCCCTCCAACCTCTGGGAAGGGGAGAGGGCCTGAAGTTTGAATCCATCATCAAAACTAATGATTTAGGGGCTTCCCTGGTGGCGCAGTGGTTGAGAGTCCGCCTGCCGATGCAGGGGATACGGGTTCGTGCCTGGGTCCGGGAAGATCCCACATGCCGTGGAGCGCTGGGCCCGTGAGCCATGGCTGCTGAGTCTGCGCGTCCAGAACCTGTGCTCCGCAACGGGAGAGGCCACAACAGTGAGAGGCCCGCGTACCGCAAAAAAAGAAAAAAGAAAAAAGCTAATGATTTAATCAATTGTGCCTATGTAATGAAGCCTCCATAAAAACCTAAGAGGACAGGGTTTGGAGAGTTTCCAGGTTGGTGAACACATGGAGTTTTGGGGAGAGTGACTCTCCTGGGGAGGGATTGGAAGCTCTGAGCCCTTTCTCCATACCTCTCCCAGTGCATCTCTTCTGTCTGGCTGTTTCTCAACTGTATCTTTTTATAAAAAAACAGTATGTAGTAAGTAAAATATTTCTCTGTGTTCTGTGAGCCACTCTAGCAATTTAATCAAACCTGAGGAGGGAGTCTTGGGAAATGTGGTTTATAGCCAGTAAGTCAGAAGCACAGGTGACAATCTGGGCTCGTGTCTGAAGTGTAAGCGGTGGGGGTTGGGGGGGGTTGTGGAGGAGAGAGCAGCCTCCTCCACTTATTTATTTAATTCAATTGTTTATTTAAATCAGCATGGACTCACGGATATCTATTTTACACTTTGTGTTCTAAATTAACGCTATTTTGTTTATTTTGTTGCTCAAATTGTCCTAGCATTTGGCCATTGGGAGCTCTTTCCCTTGACTCCTGTTTTCCTTTTGACATAGCCCCATCAATGTTTTGTTTTTTAGTACTTCTGTACTCTCTGGCATTATAAGATTCTCCAGACTTATTTTATATATTTCTTGCCCCAGTCCTAGAACCAGCCATTTCTCCAAGGAGCCTTGGTTTCTTTTCTGAGTGAATGGTATCAGAAACCAAGATTTGGATGCTAAGTGTGCTTATCATTACTGGGGTATTGTCACTTCTAGGTCTTCTCTGCTGATGGAGTAAGGAAATATATGTGTATATATATTTATAACATCTTTAAATATTTCTATATGTAACCGTATACATCTATATTAAGCTAAACTTGAGGTCTTATTGATAGCTCCCATTATAATCAGTCACTAAATGTGTCACCCCAGCCTCTTCCCCTTGTTCTTCTATAACCTGCCACAGCAACATTGAGAAACCAGGCTCCCACCATCTGCTCTCCATTTATTTACTGTTCAGTTATGGTACGCGTGGATAGCAGTATCATCCTATGGGAAATAACTTTATTACTGTACTCTGTACTCCTATGGGGAATAACTTTATTAATTTTAGTACAGTGCTTATAAGCACTTCCTTTTGCCTTTTGTCTTGTAGTCTCCACTCATTTCTAAATTTATTTGGGTCAGCACATTTCCCCCCTAGACTCCGCTTCAGTGAAGTTGTTTCATATACAGTATTTGTAATACAGTTATATTCTCTTATCATAGTTTCATTCCTTCTAGAGATCCTCAGACCTTATAAAAGATTAAAAAAATTTTATACATTAAGGTGTACTCTTTGTTCTATAAAGTTCTATGGATTTTGACAAATGCATAATATCACGTATCTGCTAGTACAGTATCATACAAAATCGTTTCACTGCCTGACAAATCCCATCTGCATCACCTATTCAGTCCTCCCCGTCTCCCTCTGAAAACCTTGGTGACCTAGTGATCTTTTTACTGTTCGCTATCCAGAATGTCCTATAATGGAAATCATATAGTATGACTCTCTCTACTTTTAAAGAGATTAGTAAATAAAGATCTAAAACCCACACTTTTCTAAATATACCTCCAACCACAATTTTCTGAAGAGTATCTTATCATTCACAGACATTTGATGTAAAGAAATTAAAAAATTTGAAGCATACTTTCTTGTAAACTTTTATGAGTCAAGAGAAGTAACTCGAAGTACAGTGCTGATTTAGTCTTCAAAATCGGTAAGATGAATTTTAAGGTTAAATAAAACAAACTCACAGAAAAAGAGATCAGATTTGTGGTGGCCAGAGGTGGGGTGTGGAGGGAGGGGGAACTGGAGGAAGACATTCAAAAGGTACAACTTCCAGTAATAAGATAAATAAGTACTAGGGCTGTAATGTACAACATGATAAATATAATTCACACTGCTGTGTGTTATATATGAAAGTTGTTAAGAGAGTAAATCCTGAGTTCTCATCACAAGAAAAAACCGTTTTTTTTTCCATTTCTTTAGTTTTGTACCTACAGGAGATGATGGATATTCTCTAAGCTTACAGTGATCATCATTACATGATGTACATAAGTAAAATCATTTTGTTTTACACCTTAAATTTATACAGTGCTGCGTATCAATTATATCTCAATAAAAAGTGAAGAAAAAAATTTAAGGTTAAATATGTATTGTTTTCTATCTCAGCTTTTCTAACTCTTGTTTCCCTTCCACTAAAGAACTAAAGTTTAGCTGTTGCTAAAAGAACTTTAAAATTGCAGGATGTAAAATTGATCTTGGGAAATATTTCCAACTTGTTTGGCTGTCAGACACAAGAGGAGTTTTAATTTCTTGGCAGAGCACAAATGAGGTATAACTGTACACCTGGAATAAAGTGGGCAACAAAAAATAACACTGGTCACTGGTGACATCTATATTTGCCAAATGCAATGGACACCCCTCTGTCTTAAGCTTCCCTGATTTCTCAGCAGTGATTGATCAGATGCACACTCCTCACTTCTGGAAACCTTCACCTCTATTAGCTTCCAGTCCCTACGTTCTCCCGTGTTTCTTCTACCTCCTGCCACTCCTTCATGAGTGTCTGGAGGTCCTTTAGGTTCAGTCCTAGGTACCTTTCTTCTTCATTGCTATCCTCTCTCTCGAAGTGATGTCTTCCATTCCCAATCTTTAAGTAAGCTCTCTATGTTTTCTCTAGGCTTCCATCTTGACCTCTCTCTTGATCTTATTCCCCACATTTCTTAAAGCTTTAGATACTGAATTATTCTGAAAAGTAAAGGGAACTTATTGAAAAGGAAAAGGACAAGTTTTGAGCTTTGTTTATTTTCTTACAGTGGCCTTTCAAGTGGATTCTTATGACTTCAATTAACTTAGAATATCCTACAGGATATATGTATGCAATTCTAAGTTTTTATCAGGAAGTTATATCCACTTATCATTGTTTTCCAACTTCCTTTTTGGGCTACAAATTAGCTGTAAACATGCTGAAAGGAATCATCTGCTGATGCTTCTAGCCAAAAATATTTGTTTTGGCCACTTACAGGAAGTCTGTCAATAAGGTCTTTATAAATATTGGTTACTTTGTTCCTGGACAGGTGGCCTTTTCACTGCCTATTAATTCTCAGCCTTTAGGTGGCCTTCTACTAGCACAGTGTTTTCAATCTTAGCTACACGTGTATAATTACATGGGGAGCTTTTGAAAAGTGCTGATGTTTTAGCTCCTTTAGAGATTCATATTCAATTGACCCTGAGCAGTGCCCAGGTAGAGATATGTTTTCAGAGATCCCTAGGTGATAGGAACACGAGGCGAAGTTTGAGAACCACTGACATCTGTACTAGAACAAACGATCTTTGCATTAATTGAGCATGGTATTCAATTCTGCCTCATTTCTCTCAGCCGAGTGATCTTGGGCATATTGCTTAAACTTGCTGAGCCCAATTCCTCCTCTGTGATACAGGATGGATAGTGTCAGCACCACAAAAGCTTGTTTTGAAGAGTACATAACTTAACCTAACTTGTCTAGCACTTTATAGGATCTGATAGAAGTTTAACCCCAAGTACAACCCTTCTTCATGAGTGTCTCTCTCATTTTTTTTCCCTGGTAACATTTTTTTTTTTAAAATAAATTTATTTATTTATTTATTTTTGGCTGCGTTGGGTCTTCGTTGCTGTGCGCGGGCTTTCTCTAGTTGTGGCGAGCAGGGGCTACTCTTTGTTGCGGTGCATGGGCTTTTCCTTGCGGTGGCTTCTCTTGTTGTGGAGCACAGGCTCTAGGCGCGCGGGCTTCAGTAGTTGTGGCATGTGGGTTCAGTAGTCATGGCTCCCGGGCTCTAGAGCGCAGGCTCAGTAGTTGTGGCACACAGGCTTAGTTGCTCCGTGGCATATGGGATCTTCCCGGACCAGGGCTCGAACCTGTGTCCCCTCCATTGGCAGGCAGGTTCTTAACCACTGTGCCACCAGGGAAGTCCCCCGGTAACATTTTTGTAACCATTAGTGTATTTTCTTTTGTTCTCCTAAAGTGTGAATGTATTTCCACAGCAGCACTTTATATCCTGCTGTTGTTGATAATGGCCATGAAAAAGCACTGGTTCAAAAATCATGAAATGGGATCTTGTGTCAGCTGTGCTTCCCTTACTTTGTTCTTAATATCTTTATATTAGATGCCTGATAACTAACCTCATCCTTGATACACTTCCAGGTCTTTCCTGTTCATTTTGGAACTATATTTGACATTTATACCCTCTTCTAACCCTTTGAAAATCCCTGGTTTCAATCTTGTTATGCCCATAGGTGGTGATGGTGATGATTGTGCTGAGGATAACTGTGACGTTGTTTCCACTACCCCTGACTGCAGTCACAATATGGAAAGGAATCTATTTGTATGGTCTAAGTGGGAGAACATGAGTTAAACAAGCACCTTTTTCCATCAGCTGAGATATGTGTTATGGATATTTTCAAATTCTTTTTGGTTGAATCAAGAGCTAATGCCTAGAGCCAGCCTAAAATCTATTTTCTCAGCTATTTGTGGCAGCTCATGAGATAGATAATTTTCTAATGAGATTGTTCTGAGTTCATGAAAAAAGTCACTGATAAGCTATTGACATCAAACAAATTATTTTGAAAATGCCATTTTAATATTTGTTTTCAGCTCTACCTGAAACAAAGAATACTTATTCTGTTGAAATTTTAATTGAAAATGTTTCTAGGCTGTAATCAATGTGGATATAATGCCATCTCATTACATAAAAAATGAAATACTAAATGTAAAGTCCAAATTAATGGGGAGAGGAAGATATAATCAATATTTTATTCACATACTGGTGATTTATTTTGTTGTTACAGATAATGTACTGTTCAGAAGTATTTTAATCCATAAAGAACCATCTCGAATCCATTTGTGAAGTGTTCAATTCAAAAAGACATAATAATTCAACAGTAATATATACCCCCCTAGACCAAATATCATTAAAAAAAATCAATACCACATTTTCAGCATAGAGAATGCAGCATGCTGCACTTGACTCAGCATAACACAATTCTCTTCCATGAAAAGTTGCAGATCAAACAGTTCAGTGACTAGGTAGACTTTAAAACAACTAAATAATAACAAGGAAATGAAGGGGATAAATGTTTCTTTAAAAAGATAGCCAAAGATCTAAAGATGACCATTGTCCTGTTGTGGTTTATAAATGACTGATGAGAAAATAGTATGGACATCCATATTAACCCCAAGCTTAGTTTTGCAGGGAATTAAAAAAAAAGAGAAGCAAGGAAGGAGATCTTGGAGCAGATAGCCAAATTCCAAGGCATCCATAAAAGCAGAGGACAGCCATCTACAATGTACCTAATATCATCCTGCACAATAAAGAAGACTTGTTAAACTGGGAAGTCATTTTTATTACTTGAAGGAAGGATGCAGATAAGTCAGGGAAACACCAACAAATTGATCACAAATATGATGGAAACATTAGTTATATAAGTGAATACATAATGCTCAAGTCTTATCTGGGACAAAGTTTCAAATTCCTTTTCCTATCAATATTATTCCATAGATTTTGGGGGAAACAAAAATGGTTTCCACGTTAGGGCATTCGGATAAGCTAAGTCAATACTGGTAATGAAATAATTTAAGGCAGGTAGCTAGAGGGAGGCTGATAAACTAACAAGTGGCTGTCATGTTAATGCACACTTTCTGATGATGTCATAGGAGCTTGTTTGCTGGCTTTCCCCAGCCACACTGTCAGGTTCTTGATGTAGAAAGCTTGCTCACACTCAGTGGTCTCTAAGAAGTGCCTTTCCCAAAACTTATTTGGCAACTCCTCCTCTAAATCATCTCATACAAAGTTCTAAATTGTTGTATCTGCTCAGAGAGAGTCATTACCTCTGAATTCATT
This sequence comes from Hyperoodon ampullatus, assembly GCF_949752795.1. Classification (NCBI taxonomy): domain Eukaryota; kingdom Metazoa; phylum Chordata; class Mammalia; order Artiodactyla; family Ziphiidae; genus Hyperoodon; species Hyperoodon ampullatus. Next base: position 142,712,341 of record NC_136917.1, on the reverse strand, counting down.
CCTAAACGTTGCTCTGCCCTGTATCACAACTATAATTCACTTTAAGCAAGCTCAGTATAATAAAGTATGGATTTACACAAAAGCTTAATAATTTGGCGATGTTGCATCTGGTTACTGAGAGGGAGGGTGAGAATGGCCAGAGAAGGTCAGGATTGTAAATCCAGGCAATACACCATGAAATGAATCTGAAGGAAGGTCCCGAACTGGATGCCAATCCAGCAGGCAGGAAAAACAGATAGCGTACATGTACCTTTGGTCCAAACCAAGCCCAAGGTCTGAGACAGGTGACTCATAGAGATTCAAAGGTCATACAGTTAACCCAGGTACAGTTGGAAGACAGCCAGCAGGGATCAGAGACTTAGTTTCCAGAAGATAAACGATGGAAGACACAGACTTTAGAGGAACTAGAAGAACATGCAGAGACATGAAAAAGTAAGCAGTAACTAAAACTGAATACTAGCAACATGGAAAACTAGGACCCAGTAGGTTGGGACTTGTGGTACCATGGGCCATCAATGAGAACAGCTGGACAGTGACTTGGAAAGCTGTGGGTAACCAGGGCACCTTTGAGTGTCAGGCCTCAGGCCAGGACGATGCTTGCGTCAGAGCAGTTTAATCACTCAATAGCAGATGTCTGAGTAACACAAGGGTGAGAAGTCAGACGTGATTACAGGGGTGATCTGTCTACCCTAACACAGAAATTCAAATATGTGGAACTTGGTTTTTTCCAAAGCTGTTCAAATTTTTAGGAACACATTTATTGAGTAAAGTGTCATACCTTCTTTTCTCCTTTAATATATTCACTCCAAAATTTATTAATTGCATATTGTGACTCAGGTAACAAACCGTGCACTTCGGATAAAGGAATACAGATGACATGATTCCTGCCTTTAGAAGCAAACAGGTGGATGAACTGATACTTGAAATATCAAGTAGTTAGTTCAACAGGGAGATAAGCCTAGGGTAGTATAGGGTCCAATTTGGGAAGAGGAAGCTAGATGAGGCTTCCTGCAGTGGGACAGCAACAATCTGAAGTGTAATGGGTGAGTATCATTTATTCAGGTAGATGGGCAGGGTGAGGGGCAATGTAAAATGGGGAAGAGGTCATTCTAGCCAGGAGGACTGCAGTGCCAATATAGGAGGTGAGAGATGGTAAGCAGTTAGGCAAGAACTGCCAAGAAGTGGAAGACAATGAGATTAGAAAGATGAGCAAGGGTTGGATCCAGGAGGGCCTTGTGTACCAGGATAAGGAAACTTAGTGTCATTCTATTTATTTATTTATATTTTTTCTTCCATTTTTATTGAGATATAATTGACACACAGCACTGTATAAGTTTAAGGTGTATAGCATAATGACTTGATTTACATACATCATGAAATGATTACACAATAATTTTAGTGAACGAACGTCCATCATCTCATATAAATACAAAGTAAATAAATAGAAAAATTTTTTTTCCCTTGTGATGAGAACTCAGGATTTACTCTCTTAATTTTCCTGCCACATGGGTCTGTGTTAAGCAATCTGGCTGGTAGTATTCTCATGTTTAGCTTCCCCTTCCAGATATTTTTTCCCTTCTCTGAAATCATAGTCCTTTATAGCATTATTTCAGATAGACAGAATTATTTTTGAACCCTTTTTCTTTTAACATAATTTTTTTCAAAGCTCTTACTGAGAGAGCCAACTTTTGGTTTGGCTCAACCCTCCTGAAAATAATAAAATTTAATATTCCACCTATAAATATCTACCACACATGAAAATATTCACTGTTCTAGGCCAGACTCAGGTAGGAGACATACAATTTGATTCTTAAAATATGGAAACCCTTGACAAAGATTTTAAAGGGACAATCTGTGGTACAAAATTTTTGTTTTTGAGAGGGATGATTTTAGCTTGGTTTTAACTTCTATTGGTATTACTTATTAGCATATATTGTTTCTTTTCTACTTGCTAAAGTAATGCATAAACTGAAGAAAATTTAGGAAATATATAAAAATATAAAGAAAAATTTTATTCTACATAATCATTTAAAATATTTTCATATATATTTTCTAATCTTTTATGTATACATATGTGGTATTTTGAACAAAATTAATGTCATATTGAATGTGATTTTTCTTTTTGAAATTTACTTTCATTATTGAAAATAGCAGTTGAAAATTATGAGCAGGGGAGTGACAAGGTCAGATTTACCATTGAGATAGCTTACTCTGGTGACAGTGAAGGCAATGGGCAGTGGTGGGTATTATCACGAAACGAAAAGATATGCATGTCTTGGCCATCCCCCAGGGGTCATCCACATACCTCTTCACCAGTTTTTTTTTTGGCCCCAATCTTTCAGTATAATTCCTTTCAGACCTCGAACAACCATCTAAGCCATTCACCTGCACGGGAATCCATGTGTATCTGTACTTTGGACCACTTCTCTTTCCACACACACACAAACAATCTATTTGGATTGCTTGCTGTTGTGCCTAATGGAAAGATTTCCTTTCATCACCGCCCTTGAGGACCAATGCCGAGTGGGACTGTGACACAACCGAAGTCTGTTTTTACCAGCACCAACATTGCACTGACTCATCTGTGCACCAGGACTGTTATTCTTCCTCAGTCAGGTGGTTGGAAGGGACCAGCTCTCCCTTCCCCACAAGACCTTATAAATAAGCTGAGGGATTGGTGTTAATATAACAAGGGTATGTAATGCGGCAGTCTGGGCTGCCTTTTCATATAATTTACTGGTGCCTTCTAGATCTGATCCTGAATGTATTATTTATTCCTATCATTCTACCAGTAAATTAAAACATCACTGCTATGCACTTCTGATCTTATGACTTGGTAACTACATCCGCCTTGCTTTCAGCAATTAAAAGTAACACCTGATTGCTGCTGTTCTGGAATCATACCTTTTGGCACTAGAGAGCAGAGCTGTATGGTACCATCTTCTACTATAAATACTCTGCTTCAGAGGATATCTCTCACTGAATTTCTTAAAGATCCCCCTCATGCCCCATCCATGCATTCTGTTGCTCTAGTGAAGGTATCCTCTGGGCCCTCCCAGGAAACATAGACATGGATTGGGTTCTTAACTAATAAATCCACTTGAATATTCCAACCTCCCTGAATCTTCTGGCCTCTTTCTTAGTACTATGCTAAGGAAGTTCAGTCATGTCTACCTCATTTATTATGGACCCATCATGTTTAAACTTCAAGAAAGCATCCCAGCAATGTATTGGGACTGGTTCCCCTTTTCCATAAATTCTCCTTTGTTTGGTTTTATATTTCTTCCCTTGGACCAACACCCTCAAGATCCACTCCTACATATGTTCTCCCAGTTCCTATGGTACAGATTAGCCAGGTTCTGTGGTTCCTTCAAGTGTAAGGTATTTCCTCCCAGAGTATGACCTCTTTATGCCTATATCAGCTGTGCTAAGATTTGACCCAGCTACTGGCCTGGGGATAGTGAAGCATGTGGGGTTGGCTCTTGGGGAGGACATGTCTTGAGGAGGTGTCAACTTGTAAGGCACCTGCATCAAGTGAAGGCCTTTCAGAGTGTCCAGCCTGATCTCCTCTTCTTTTTCCTTCATGGAAAGTTTAGGGGAATATGAGAGTTGAAGATTCTCAGGCTCATCCAGGAAATATTCCCATCCCAGGTCTCAGAATTCCCCCTTTTTCTTATAAGAGAGATATGGTTTGGCATGGGTGACTCTTAAGTCTATACATTTAGTTTCCTTTGCAATCTTGCTAGTGTTACTGTTGGATTCTGTGCCTGATATTCAACACAATTTGTCCTGCAGCTGCAAGAGACAAGGCTCCTTCACAGCTTCTATTTGGCTCTCTGGCTTTCACAGCTTATGTATGTCGACAGTTTAATACCCCAAGCTTATCATTTAATTTTTTCAAGGAGAACCAATACAAGGAAGTATTATCAAGTTGGCTACTACCATGGGTAAGTTAACAAAAGCCAACCTGCTCTACAATCCTATAAGTATCATTGCCTCTGTGCCATTCAAGTGCTATAGCTGCAGCATAACCCAATACCTCACATCCAACTATATCTTATCTGAATAAACCACAGTTAAAAACAACAATACCTACTAATTGTGATGCTACTGCATGCCATTTACTATAAGTAATGGGGTCCTTAATGCCATCTGATTCATAAGTGATCCACCCTATGAAATGCAACTTAGGATCATCTTTCCTGGGGAAGAAAAGGAGAAGCAATTATCCATAGGCTCCCACTCCCCATTTGTCAAAGGTTCACCTCCTGGACAAATCACCTGCACTTCTGGGTTGTATATGGCTTGGCATGGAACAGGTTCCTCTGGTGTCTCACTCTGTGGTGTCAACAGAGACATCCCAGGGTGGAAGGAAAGGTGTGCCTGGCACAGGACTGATGAAAAGCACCGTCAGGCTGCACCTGCAAAAGTAGGTGAACCCATGCAGTACTGGTTGTCAGGGCTGTGGCTGGACTGAGAGACAGTGAAGCTGAAGAGATCTGAAATAGAGTGTAACCTGTCCCCTTAGTACTAAGATGCTACATGTAGCCACTCACCGTTTTTAGGAAAAAAATATAAACCCACTTAAATCCAAATTCATAAGTTGAAAACAAATGTTAGGTATTGTGCTTAGTAATGTAAACTGAGTATACCATTAGTAAAACCATATCATTATAGAGCTAGAGAAATAGCAAATTAGACTCATCTGGCTCTGTGTGTGTCTGTGTGTGCAATTTTTGATGAATATTGTTTTTAGGAGATCTTAAAGTTGGAAACCTGTCACGAGGGATCTGAAGGTCTGACATTTTCTCCACTTGTTAGGCAAATGAATGTGCAAAGGAATCAGCCTGGGCTTGGTGCAGAGCTACCTGGACTAGATTTCTGAGAAATCTAATGTCAGCCAGAGAAGCGCCCCAACTGAGGAACTTAAGGATGAACAAAAGTTTCAGAGCAAAAGCATGTCATCTAAGCTTGTACCAATATGCGTGGTGGAGTACATACACATTAGTCTTCCATGGACTACCATAAGGGACCTTGAACTTTTTGTTTGCACATCAGTTAAAATAATACTGAAAAATCTTTTTATTTCTTCCACATTAGGTTAACAGCTAAAATAGTTTACTCTAAGTTTAAGTAGTTGAAAATAATGTAATTTCTGGCCAATTATAAGTATTAGCCCTACAACAAACTGTCAAATAATTAAAAAAAATTTCCAGTGGAATCTTGAAACAATAGCAATTCAATAGCCACAATACCTCATTTAAATATGGGAACAAGATTATTTTAATAATCAGAAAATTTATATATACCATTCCTTTTCTTCTTGAATTTCCCTTCCATTCAACTCTCTCCACAAATTTTTAATCTAATGGAATTTTTTTATGCTTGGATGTCTTATATTGATTACATACATTTTGTAAAAATTAAGTATATGAATTGAAATCTGAAATTAACATGTTTTCTATAAGCCTCTAATAGATCTAACTTTATTACTGTTGTTATGACACACAGCAACATGCTTTGCAAATTTTTATAGTTATATAATTATATCTATAAACATAGAAGTAAACTTGATATGAGAAAGGCTCACGCATTCATATACAGGTCTATGGGACTGCAAGAGTAAGCCCCGCTGGCCACCAGTGCCAGGCGATCTAGATGAAACCCCTGGGAGGCAGTTTCAAAAACCACGGCACCAGGCCCAGAACCCGGACCACAGGTGCGCTTGATAGGGCATTTCCGGAGACGCGGGTGCTCCGAGCGCGGAGAGGGAGAGCGCGAACATGGCGGCGCCCTCCGGCCTCTGTTTCTGGAGCGCTCCCCAGCAGGCCGCCAAATGAGTGTCAGCTCAGACGCTTGCCCCTTGGGCGAAGCTCCCAGGCAAGCTGAGCCTGTCCCACACACAGTCCCGGAGCAGCCTGGTCGTCGGCGGGAACCGTGAGGCGGGTGAGTCCGAGCTGGAGTCGTGTGCGTTTTCTAAGCTAGGTATTTCAGGGCCTTGTCTCTCAGGTGCAGGTCTTAAAGGTTGAAGATGTCCCATGTGGGGTTCAGGCCCTTGTCTCCTCGGGAAGAAGCTCCCATTTTGTGTTCCCTCCTGACGGTGGGGCGCTGTGCTGGGAGGGGGTGGGGTTTATGGTGAGATTGTGTCCCAGCCTCTCCTACCGGGTTTGATGTGGACCTTCTCTTGTTTGTCAGGCAGGTAGGAGTTGCTTAGACAGTGTTTAGGTTTTTGTTTGCAGAGGCAGTTGTTCCATACGTAGCTGTAGGTTTGGTGTGTTTGTGGAAGGAGGTGAGTTCGGGAACCTGTTAACGATGTCATCTTAAACTGGAACCCCCGAAGAAGGTTCATGATAAAATACCTTAGCTTATCATCTGCATCTGAATATTACTGCTTATGGGAATGAGACGGGGTTCAATGGAATAAAACAGCAGCCAAAAAGTGGAAAATACTAGGTATACAAAAGGTATATTAATGATAGCTTATTCTCATTAATCTAAATCTACCAGATATGTAATAAGAATAAATAAGCAAACACAGAAGCGATTGACGGAGGATAGCTGTCAGAAATCTTGGTGCCCAAGTGAAAAATGAATATGGATTTTCACGTATATAGTTGTGAAAGGGAAGGTCCACCAAGATCTCTCTACTTTGGTGGTATTCTCAGAACGAAGCTGAGGATCGGGAAAATCATTGCTTTAAAGTTACCCGTGCTTGCTTAGCCTTGGGACATTTTTGTATGACTCGGGGTACTTGCACCCCCATTCAAAGACCCCTAGTTATTTGCCATGTTTTATGAACATTATGAATTCCATCCTGATCCAATAGAACAAAAGCCATGAGAATAATAGAGTGTATTCATAAGCAGGGATGTGCATTTACACTGGAAATAAAAGTAGAAATCAAGGTAGAGCTAATTTTTTTAAAAAGTGAGAAAATAAGAAAGTTCATGTCTGAATACAGTGTAGGAATGATTCTGAAAGAAGAATGGGCAAATAAAACAAATGTGAGAAGTATTGATTGTATCCTACCAGCAATATCAGAAAAAGGGAAGATGAAAACGTATTTACTGAATGGAAAAAAAAAAAAAAAAACAGAAAAGAAAACTGACCTTTTAAGCATGTGGCTAGAGGATTCCTGTCACCACTGCAAGTCAATGATCAGATTATGATTCAGGAGAAGACATGCAGGTTTTGGGCAATTTAAAGCCTAAGCTTGGTGGCAGTGTTTCGATGACCTCTTTCTCAATAGATTTCAGGCCTGGTAGCATCTGGACAATATCAAAGCGTGGGGCAAGGCAGCCTGCGCAGGCACCTACAGACTCACAGGCATCACCAGAAAGGATGCTGCAGGCCTCAGCAGGCTTTCAAAGTGACTGTGAGTGGCCACCCCTACTAGCGGTGTGGGTTTGTTTGGGTCATACTCATGCTGTCTCCAGATTCACTAAAGATTTATTATACTTTACATCCTGGTTTTCTATATCGTAGGGGAATCAAGAATGGGACTGTATTCCCACTTTCAGCCAATCGGCATAAAGAAAGCATAGCAGCCCAGAGGAGATAGCTGGAGGGTAGCAGGGCCTGACTGGTGGGGCTCTGAAGCTGCAGTGTTATCTTTTAATTAACAAATCAAGTAGACATTTTAAGCTCCTATATGTGGGTGTATTTGGTTTTGTCTTAATCTTTATAGATGATGTTAAAGATAATAATTACCTTTTTCTCATTTAAAGTCCTTGGAGCTCTCTCCATTCTTTGTGCTTATTTATGCTAGGCACAATTCAGATAACACTCATTTAAAAAGTTTCTAACATGTCAATCATATATCCATTTATTCATCTATTCAAAATATATTTATTGTGCAAATGCTATGTACTTGGCATTGGAAATAAAGTTGTGGATCAGGTGGTAATTATCCTTGAGCTCATGGAGTTTAGAGCATCATAGGGCAATAGATATTTAAAAAAAGCCTAATTATTTATAATTGTATTAAGAATTTTGAAGAATAACTTTAAGGCACTACGTAAGTGTATGAGTTGTCAACTAAGTTGTAATTTCCTTGAAGTCAGGGACCACTTCCTATAGTTCTTTTGGGTTTCTCTGTAGCTCCTAACATAGATGATAATATAGAGTATTAGATGCTCAATAAATATTTCATTGATTACCATATCTGTATTTGAGGCTGAAATGATTAATGTCAAATCAAATATTTTTACTTCCTCACTGAACAAATGTGAAGGCTGTACTGTAATTTTAATCTGTAATTTGTACCTGAAGCCACTGTTTGCAAAACTCACCGAAGTTGTGACCCTTCTCCTAGACCTGTGCTCAGGCCAGAGGCTATGTTTAAATAAGGTCAGCTGAATCCTTGATCTCTGAATCCTGTTGATTGGTTACTGGGTCTCAGTTCATAGCTCTGTTTTTGTTCAGTGGGCCTCCGTAGAGTTTGAAAGCAATTCTTTGACTTGCCCTTCGTGTAGTTGCCCCTCCCCTACCTGCCAGGTGGCCGCTGCTCCAGCATCCTGCCACAGATCTAACATGGTGGCTCAGGGTGCCCAAGGTGGCCTCAGCAGCTCGACTGTGTTTCAGGATTTACAGTGAAGGTTAAATGGGCTGGTAGGTAATGCTGTTGGAACCCAAGGAGTTTCGTGTTAGTATTATGCCACTGCAGTATGCTTGCTGATTGGGCAGGAGCTTCAATCCACTTGACGGTTAACAACAAAATAACAAATCAAATCAGTGCCAAAATGTCTTTTAAGGGGTTGTCTAACAGACAGGCAGTTTTTGTTTGTTTTTTTAGCGAGTAGCTGTCGGTGTACTCTAACATGGTGATAACTTTGAACACTAAGGCATCACTTGTTTTTCCTGGAGTAGCTGATATATTGGTTTGGCCAAAAAGTTTGTTTGGGTTTTTCCATAACATTTTACAGAATATTAACTCAGTCATTTTCAAAATTATTCTTAGTCCATAGCAGTGGGTCTATGGTTATATGCAAAGATCCTTGAATGTGTATTTCAAAGGGACCTAAGTGTAAAAATTGCCTTTTTTATGGTCTCACAGAACATGTTTTTGTACCCCTTGAATTTTCATGCATGTCTTTTTCTGCTGCAGTATAACAAGATGGGTGAGAACAACTTCATCTGTGTATCTTTAGTGTATATCACCTTGCTCTAGGACTGAGAACGTATTCTGTTGGGGGTATAAATAAGTAAATACATGGCAACTACTGAATATATGATGCCATTTAAGATGGGATTTTATCAGAAGACTCAGGAGAACTTTGACAGTGGATTCTGAATTCCTTCATTGAGTATGAAAGTGAAGAAAATTAAAAGAAAAAAGAAAGATTAGAACTACAGTCTCACCAAGTGCCAGTTCATTACATGAGTAGAGAAAAGTAGTAGGTCATATGTTCCATTTACTGCTCTGGTATAGAAAACCTTAACCTTAGGAAGTAGAATGTACAATTTTAGAGAACTCTTCTGGGTAGCCAGTAGCTAAAAGCATGTTTTAACCTATGGATCTTTATCAATAGATAATTTGCTCATCAAAAATTTTAAAATTGATTCTCTTGGGTTTTACAGGTAAAGAATCACACTACATGCAAATAATGATGATGATTCTGTCTCTGCTTCTTTTAAATGTATAATTTATTTTATTAGTTTTGGTCAGACTTTTAAAACAGTGATAAATAATTGTGCCTTCAGGAACACTTGTCAATGGAAATTCCTCTTGTGTTTTGACAGTAGGTATGACATTGACCATTGGTTGTTGAATCAAGAACATTTTTTTCTATTTTATTAATATATTTAAAAATTATCCAGAATGAATGTTTAATTTTTTCCAAATGCTAGTTCAGCATCTATTGAGATGGTTGCTTTAATTCCCTTGGTTATTGATGTGATCAGTTACATTAAAGATTTTTTCTTTTCTGTATTAAAGAACCATTCTGTTGTTCTTGGAACGTTTCCTAACTGGCCATGACCATGGTGTCTTTTTTTTAATGTTTACATTACATTAAAGGTTTGTATTTGCTAATATTTTATTTATAAATTTTATACTAATCTTTATAAGCTCGATGTATTTGTAGTTTCTTTTATCTGCTTTGTCAGATTTGTCTATAAGGATTATTTAAATTGTAAAATTAATTACAATGTGTTTCATTTTTTTCTATACTTTTTAACAGCTTATCAAAGGAATTATCTGTTACTTCAAAGAAGAGAAACATTTTCCCATCAACTGTGTAGGCCATGCATTACTTTTTGAAGGAATGTCTTTGATGACTTTTCCCAATTTATTCCATGGTTATCAATCTTTTACTTTTTCTAAATGAAAACAATTTTGTCATTTTTTGTAGCTTGCCCTTTTCTCTAATTTCATAAAATGTATCTGTGTTTTTTTCCTCTCATCTCTCTGTTTTTAAACTGTATTTGTCCTAGTTGGTTTATTTTATTGTTCTTTTAAGATAGCTTTCAAATTTATTTATGAATTCCAATTTACCTCTACTTCACTATTTCTTAGTTTTTTGATTTGTATTTTATTCCTCATTTCTGCTGGTTTTCTTGAAGTTTGTTCTGTTTTTCTAACTTGAGTTAAGTACTTTGCCCATTTATTTTATTTTTTAGAAATTAATTATAAAATCTTTGAAGTAACTTTGACTATACAGCAGTATTGTCCAAGTTTTTATATGTAGTGTTCTTATTTTTGTTATTTTCCAAATGGTCTGTAGTTGTAATTTTGGTTTCTTTTTCTATCCAAAGGGTATTTAAGAGTAATTTTCCTCTTCTAATTTCCAAATGGTACTTAAATAAAAAAAAATTATTATAAACTACTTTGTGGTGAGAAAATTTAACTTATATAATTCTTATCTTTTGAATTAAATAAGTTTATTGTTTTTGTTTTTGTTTTTTGCAGCTGAGTAGAATATCTGGTGGTGGGGAGGGTAAAAGGGCATAGTTACTCCTTTTTTCACAGAGTAGAATAGAGAAGGTAGAAAGTAACATCTGCCTTGTTCCTTAGTTGTAACTCCTTGGAACTTTGAGTCTGGGAATATATGGGGAGAAATAACAAAGGTCTTCCTACCTTCTTGTTTTTGGTGATTTCTGTTCCATGATGTCAAGTTGGAATGTGCTGTGAGTAGAATTCTGTGTAGGTTTATCTTAATCTAATTTTCTCTGTTTTGTGATCACCTGTTACTCTTAAGTTACCAGGTTGACTGTTTGTTTTCTTTTTTAAATCATTTTTATTATTTTTAAAAAAAATTGTTTGAATTTTGGTGTGTTTGTCCAGTGTGTTAGGAATTACTATCTAGAGGCCAATATGAACCCAAACTTCTGTTTCTAACAGCTTTGACCTTCTTAAAATTATTGTTTATCTTCTATTTTATTAATCTCAAAACATACAGAAAGGCAAAAATAAATAGATTAATATCATCCATAATTCAAACATCCTTAGATCACCAAAGTATTAATATTTTGGTGAATAGTTTCCTGTTTTTTCTGTTAATTTTTAATACAGTTGAGCATACATAAAGCTTTCTACTTCTTTAAACCCTTAAGGAAATTCACTTGAAGTAAAAATACGATCTAGGAAGGGTGGCTCTAAATAATTCACCCACTTTCAATAGGAAGGCAAAACTATTTCTTCTCACCAGATGTCTGCAGCAAATCCTGAATCAACACAGAGAGCAGTGAACACAAGGTGGGAGGGGCGTCAAGGAACAGTGAACATGCACACAAACCATCCAAATTAAAACTCACTAATAAGACTAAGGACAGCTGGTATCTGTATAGATAATATTGTATAGGAGGTGAAGCCAGGGATTATGCATATTATGTCTTTACTGTTGATTACCTAGTAAAGATTAATAAAATGCCTAATATTCAAGAAATCCTAGTCTCCTCAACAATTCATGTTAGTAAAGATAAGCCTTTTTGAAAGAAATGAATTTTGAGCAGTTTGAAGAAAGAATAAAATAACTTGCTCAAAGAATAATCTGAATATATTTTGCATGATTGAGAATCTTGGAAGAATGTAGAGATATGAGGAGAAATTCACAGTCAAGTGTAGGTGTCTATTTTTATAGAGGCGAAAGGAATATTAGTGTGCAGATGGCAAGCAGAAAATAAAATTCAGCTGGACTAATTGGAAGACTAGTATTTACGAGGTGGGAATCCTGTGTTTGTGGGGGAGAATATGATACAATTTAGAAAAGATCAAAACATTGTCATTCTTGAAAAAATTTTCCTCTGAAGATGGATAGAAAGATAAAGATTAATGCTGGATAGAAAGAGTGCTTGTTAGGGAAGGTTAGCTACATTATTGCCCCAAATTTACAGTATTACGCAACACCAATTTTACATCAATGCTTTGGCCAAATGACAGGAGAACACCCAACAGAAAATCTACTAAATCTGCTGTGGAGCCAGTAAACAATTGGCTTCTGAAGAAACACATTTTGAAGATATTTTATATTCATAGACATTAGAATTTGCCTCTGTGGTTGGCAGAACACTTTAAACAGTAATGTGAAACCACTTGCATCTACTAATTGCTTACTTATTCAATTGTCTTTTTTTTTTTTGACCTGTGCAGTAGGAGGGAATAAAGAGAAGCTGGTAAGGACTGCATAATTTGAGGAACTATGAAGCTCAGGCTCAGATCTTTGCTGTGCCCCTAATTTACTGGTTGACCTTGGTCAAATTACTCCATCTCTTAGTATCAATTTCCATAGAAATAAAACAAGAGATTTGAATTCTTAGCTCTTTATGTTCCATTTCAATGTTGAAGTTCTAGAATTCTGTGAGTCAGATTCCTGTCAGTGCTGTGTTAGGTGATAATAATTTCAGCCCTTTAAGTCCAAACTCATATATATATATATATATATATATATATATATATATATATATAGATAGATATATATACACACACAGATATATATTCTTTTACAAAACACTTTTGAAATATTATAATGATAACAAATATTTATTACTTACTGTTTGCTAGGCACTGTACAAGCATTCTCTAATGCAAAGAGGCATGTAGTATAATGGTTATGGAGTGAAGTCTGTAAAGTTCAAGCTCTCCCCGCCACCACTTCTAGCCAGGTGGTTTTAGTTAGGTGCTTTTGAAACTTGAACGTGCATAGGAATCATCTGTCAATCTTATTGAAAGGTAGATTTTGAATCAGTAACCTGAGGTGGGGCTTGAAATTTGGCGTTTCTAACAAGCTCCCAAACGATGCTGATGCTTCTGGTCCTTGGAGCATATTTCTGTGCTTCAGTATCCTTTTCTACAAAATAAGGATAATAATAGTATTTATCTACCTCATACAGTTGCTGTAGGGATTAAGTGAATTTATACTACCAAAGTACTTTAATAGTGCCTGGTATATAGTAGCACTTAGCAACTGTTGGCTATTATTATTATCAACCTTCAAATCAGCCTCACAGGATAGGTGCTATTGTTGTTCATTTTCCTAGGGAGAAAACTGAAGGTAGAGAAGTTAAGTAAGTGACTTATTCAAGGTCACATTATTAGTCATAGAGCACAGGGCCTTGACTTTAACTGGTAGTTTTTCATGATTTATGTAGGAAGCAGCTGCATAGACTTTTTTGTTTATTTTTTTCATAAATGACTACAAGAACCCAAGTTTTAAGCCAGTAAGTCCCACTGTAGCAAAAAAGTCACCACAGCTTTACTTAATAGCTTTCTTCAGTGTCTCTTTATTCTCAGGAATTTGTTTCTGAAGGTTGAAAAGCACGCTTCACGCAACACTTTCAGTCATGCCTTCGGTGCACATAGAGATGGTCTACAGTTTCCATCTTCTCGTATTGAAAGTTTCTGCTCCTCTTCAAATCATTTGCTTCTTCATTCTTTTTCAGCATAATTTCTTTATCTTTCCATTTACATTAGCTTTGTCATAACGGGGATGGAAAAAAAGAAATAAATGACTGGGTTCGTTACCTAGGTGAGAGTATTTTCAAAATAATACCATAGACTTCCTGTCAAGAATGTATGTGTTACGCAATGATTTTCCAGGGGCGATGGCTAGGCTGTACCCTTGTGGCCTCTGGGTACCTCTGTGGGAGGCCAGGTCAAGAGGAACTGTCTTGTGACTGACTTTGTCAGTGTGAGAAATAAGTTTACAACCTGGGCTTTAGACAAAATTTTGTTAAAGTGTATGGTTTGTACACTTATCATCTGGTAGTTCCTTTCTGAATTCAAAAGAACTTAAAAGGAGTATGGATGACAGTCAGCAAACTAAGATGCTAATGGCTACTTGAATCAACCCTGGCTCAGTATTTTTGCTCCTTTATGGAAAAAGCAATGACCCAAGACATTTTTAGAGGCACTAATAGAAGAAAAGGGAATTAATGTTTCTCATTCCTAAAAATATTGTTTACATTTTTAATTGAATTTGGGTTGAAAAGCAAATCAAAAATATTGCATTAAATATGAAGTTGAAGAAAATACTGTATTTATTCCACTCTTAGAGATTGTTCCCAGAGATAATTTGATAGGGCTCATTGTCTTTCTGCTCTGGTGCCCCAAAGCTATTGCTCCTTTCATCTAATTAGTTTTGTTCTCCAAGTTTTCACCTGAGCAGTTACAAAGTCAGTGTCTGGAAATCAATAGATTATAGAAGTTGGGGGATTTGTTATATTTGGAGATCAAGGACGTGAAAATGCAGCATGTCAGAATCTATTTAAATTAGCTAACAGAAGGGAAATTAGATGTCCCAAAATAGTAGCACTGGGCAGACCATACCAGTAATTTAAGGGGAAGTGACCAAATTTGAGAAGTGAGGACTTGCTATAAATCTCAGCATCTTTACTGCAGGTTTCATTTCCTCATACGTTCTTAAAAAGGCATGTTAAGAATGCATGCTGTTGGTTGTATCTTTGGACTGTAAAGAGTAGTTTTTCATAATTTCTACTCCTGGTACAATACAGTTGCTCACATTTGCTCATTTATACATCCATCCATTCATTCCATACGGATGTATTGAGATCGTACTGTGAACCAGCCTTGCCGATGGATTGGATATGGAGAGTCTGAGAAAGGGAAAAATCAAAGAGTAACCTTAGGTTTTTGGCTGGATAAATGGAGTAGTAATGGGATAGTCTCTCATTTCCTGGGAGACTGAAGAAGGAGATATTTTAGAGGCGTAGAGTAGGATTCCCGAGTTGGGTTTTGGCGATACTAAGAAGTGTCCTGTAGGTGACTGGATATGCACATTTAGAGTGTGAGTGATCAGGGATGGTGACTTGGGAGTCATCATCATATAGACAGAATATAAAGCTATTGGACTAGATTAAGCACCTGGGGAGTAGGTGTAGTCTTAGGTAAGAAGGTCTAGACCTGAGATATGGTCACCCCACCACATTCTCTTTAGCAGAGAAGGAGGAGTCTATGAAGTAGATGGAAAAGGAGCAGCCTGTGAAGCAGGAGGTAAAGTCTTAAAGTGTGTTGTCCTGGAAGCCAAGAAAAGAAAGTGTTTCATGAGGGACATGATTAACTGTGCTTGATGCTGCTGAGAGTTAGGAGATGGGGACCAAGCATTGACGATTGGGCTTGGCGATGTGAGTGAGCTTGGTGGAATGCTGAGTTAACATCTGATTAGAGGGATTGAGAACCTGAAGACAGCTATCACAGGCATCTCTTTTTAGGAGTTTTTCTATAAATAAGAATAGAAAAATGGACCAGCTGCTGGAGGGAGATTGTGGGGTCAAAGAGGGTATTTTTAAGATGGACATATTACAGCATAGTTGTATAGTAAAGAGAAAACTGGTGTTGCAATCAGAAGAGAGAATAATTGTAGAAGCAAAGTCTTTGAGTAGGGGTAAGGAAATGGAATCAAGATAATTAAAGAAGGGGTTAGGGGCTTCCCTGGTGGTGCAGTGGTTAAGAATCCACCTGCCAACGCAGGGGACAGAGGTTCAAACCCTGGTCTGGGAAGATCCCACATGCCGCAGAGCAACTAAGCCCATGCACCACAACTACTGAGCCTGTACTCTAGAGCCCGCAAGCCACAACTACTGAAGCCCACGTACCACAACTACTGAAGCCCACACTCCTAGAGCCCGTGCTCCACAACAAGAGAAGCCACCGCAATGAGAAGCCCGCGCGCTGCAACGAAGAGTAGCCCCTGCTCACCGCAAGTAGAGAAAGCCTGTGCACAGCAGTGAAGACCCAACACAGCCCCAAATTAATTAATTAATTTTAAAAAAGGGGTTAGCTTTAGATAGGATTAGGAACAGTTCATCCATGTGACAGGAGGGAAGGGAGAGGGTATGGGTACAGATGGAGATAGGCTGGTAAACTTGGTATAGGAAGGGTATGGAAATTATTTCCTAAATGATTCTATTTTATTAGGAAAATAAGAGGCAAGAATTTCAGCTAAGAGTAAGGATGGAGCTAGTATGGAAATTTGGGGAGAGAGAGAGATATGAAAAGAGATGTTTGTGGACTGCTAAAGTCAGAGGAATGTAGAAGGGTGCTGGGCAGTATTTTTGAGATTTGAGGTCATATTTGAAAGATTAGTCAGCATAGTTCTGTGTTTTTCTCTAGCCACATTCAGCTGCTCAGTGCAGATGTGCAGTAGGTATTGAGTTAGGTTTTAGCAAGTTTTTTTTTTTTTTCTGCCATACCACATGGCGTGTGGAACTTCCCTGACCAGGGATTGAACCCGTGCCCCCTGCAGTGGAAGCGCAGAGTCTTAACCACTGGACCACCAGGGAAGTCCAGATTTTAGCAGTGTTAAGCTTTGTCAGATAAGTATGAAGGAAGGCAACTAGGTGAGGATGTATGCAGGGAGTGATTAAAATGATGGATCTTGGATCTAAATTTGGTAAACAGTGAAGGAGGGACTTGAGAAGGGTAGGTGGTAGGACCAATGGATTGGGTGCCTCAACAGAGCCAAGGGGGTTTTGGAGTGAGTATGAAAGAAAGAGTGAGCTGGAAAGATAGAAGTTAGACATTAGAGATTGATATGCTGGAAGTTGAGATTATGGATCTCAGTAATGACAAAATCTAGGGTATAAACACTGAAGTGTGTGCTTGAGGTAAGGTTGAGGGCAAGGTCAATTGTCAGGAATAGGTCAAGAACCTGACATGTCATAGTATTCCATAGTATTAAATGGGTCAGTTATTTGAATATTATGATCACCAGTAACTCACAGGAAATGTGATGGAAGACACAATCCAGGGGTGCAACTTTTCAAGGAATGAGAGGTTATGACTAGGAGGATGGTAGATAATTGATAGGGAGGGATGGCAGCTGTGAAATCTATTTTTATAGTCATAACTTTAAAGAGAGATCAAACAGCATAGTTACATATGTATTTTACTCTGGCAAATTCGGTTTGTCAGACAGAGATCTACAGCAGGCAGATTGATGGGTTTTATCAGAGTTGGAGCTTTTGCCATATAGTTGTGCTAAAACAAAAAGGGAGAAAGTGAAAGGTGTTTCCAAGGCAGTCACTCTAGTTAAGGACTAATGGAATTCAAACTGGGCAGGAAGAGAGGGAAGACATGAGAAGAGTGATCAAGACGGAAAGTAGGATGATAGTGGGTTGGAAGGCTCGGTAAATGGAAGCGAAGAATTGCTGCAGAATGTGTACAGAGTGACCGAGCTGAAAGTTTAGAACATGGTGTTCAAAGAGTGGAAAGTTTGAGGCTGTTTTGAAGGCGATACAGTTAATGGTGATGACAAGATAGAATGAGTGACTGGGCTTGGAGGAAGCGACCTTTGGACTTGAGGAGGTGGAGGAACTGAGACACCAGAGTGTTGATGCCATTACTGTAATTATTTTCTGACAGGAGTAGGGGCAGAAAGAAGCCTGTGTAACAGCTGATAAAAATTAATCAATAGGGCTTCCCTGGTGGCTCAGTGGTTGAGAGTCCGCCTGCTGATGCAGGGGACACGGGTTCATGCCCCGGTCCGGGAAGGTCCCACATGCCACGGAGCGGCTGGGCCCATGGACCATGGCCGCTGAGCCTGCGCGTCCAGAGCCTGTGCTCCGCAACGGGAGAGGCCACAACAGTGAGAGGCCCGCGTACCAAAAAAAGCAAACAAACAAACAAACAAAAATTAATCAATAAGTGATGCAGAGTGACCGGGATTTGTAGATGGCAGTAACAAGTAGGCGGAATGTTAGGCCTGAACTTTAAGAGATCTGAGCTTTTGAGCAGAGAGAGAGAACTGGTTTAGATGGAGCAATGGGCGCAAGGTGGATAACTGCTCCATTTCCAGACTTTGAGGAACAGGAGGGTGCGAGAGGAATAAATCTTCCTCTCAGGAGGGCTGTAGAGGAGACTTGTGTCACCACAACACAGCCAGGAGAAGGAGGTGTTCAGAGAAGAATGCAATGAGCTGGCTGGAGCTGAATAAGAAAGTACCACCAACTGGGTGACTTAGTATAACAAATTTATTGTCTCATAGTTTTGAAGGCCAGAAGTCTGAAATCAAGGCATTGACAGGGCCATGTTCCTGTTGAAGCCATCAGGGAAAAATCTGTTCCATGTCTGTCTCCTAGCCTCTGGTAGTTCCTTGCCTGTGGCAACATAAATCCAACATGACGTTCTCCCTGAGTATGTGCCTGTTTCCAAATTTCTCCTTTTTATGAGGATACCAGTCATATTAGACATATTAGGTTAGAAGTCCACCCTACTCCAGTATGACTTAATTTAACTTAACTAATTTATGTTTGTGATGACCCTGTTTTTTTACATTTTATTTTTAAATTTTAATTTTGTTTCTTCCAGTTTTATTGAGATATAATTGACATACAGCACTATATAAGTTTAAGGTGTACAGCATAATACTTTGATTTACATACATCATGAAATGATTACCATAATAAGTCTAGTGAAAATCCATCATCTCATATAGATACACGATTAAATAAACAGAAAAAATATATATTTTTCCTTTTGATGAGAACCCTTAGGATTTACTCTTCACAATATTCACATATAACGTATGGCAGAGTTAATTATATTTATGTTGTACATTACATTCCTGGTACTTATTTACCTTATAACTGGAAGTTTGTACCTTTTGACTACCTTCACCCAATTACCCTTCCCCCAACCCCTGCCTCTGGTCACCACAAATCAGATCTCTTTTTCTATGAGTTTGTTTGTTCGTTTTTGAAGTATTGATCAGCAACACCATGTTAGCTCCTGGTGCAGAACATAGTGATTCGATATTTCTATATGTTTCAAAGTGATCACCACAGTAAGTCTAGTTACCATCTGTCACCATACAAAGGTTTTATGTAATTATTGACTATGTTCCCCACACTGTACATTTCATAACCATGACTCATTTGTTTTGTAACTGAAAGTTTGTACCTCTTAGTCTCCCTCATCTATTCCTCTCATCTTCCACCCCACCCCCAGCAACCACCTATTTGTTCTCTGTATCTGTGACTCTGTCTCTGTTTTATTGTGTTTGTTCATTTGTTTTGTTTTCTTAGATTCCACGTGTAAGTGAAATTATATAGTATTTGTTTTTCTCTGACTTACTTCACTTACTATAATACTCTCTAGGTTCATCCACATTGTTGCAAAGGCAAGGTTTCATTCTCTTTCATGGCTGAGTAATATTCTTTTTTTATGGCTGAGTAATATTCTGAGCATATACTATATACATATATATATACACACACACACACATATATACACATATATGTGTGTGTGTGTGTATATATATATACACACACACATGCATACACACCATATCTTCTTTATCCACTCATATATCGATGGGCACTTAGGTTGCTTCCATATCTTACTCTTGTGAATAATGCTACAATGAACATAGGGGTGCATATACCTTTTCAAATTAGAGTTTTGTTTTCCTTGGAAAAATATCCAGAAGTGGAATTGCTGGATTGTATGGTGGTTCTATTTTTAATTTTTTGAGGGACCTCCATACTGTTTTCCTAGTGGCTGTACCAATTTATATTCCCACCAACAGGGCACAAGTCTTCCCTTTTCTTCACATCCTTGCCAGTACTTGTTATTTGCTGTGTTTTTGATAATAGCCATTCTGACAAATGTGAGGTGATATCTCATTGTGGTTTTGATTTACATTTCCCTGATGATTAGTGATGTTGAGGATGTTTTCATGTGCCTATTTGTCATCTGTATGTCTTCTTTGGAATAACGTCTATTCAAGTTCTCTGCCCATTTTTAAATTGGATTTTTTTAAAAGTTAAGTTGTATGAGTTTTTGTGTATTTTACATATTAACCCCTTGTCAGACATATCATTTGCAAATATCTTCTGCCATTCAGTAGGCAGTCTTTTCATATGTTGATAGTTTCCTTTCCTGTGCAGAAGATTTTGAGTTTAATTAGGTCGCATTTTTTTGTTTTTGCTTTTGTTTCCCTTGCCTGAGGAGAAATATATAAAAAAAAATATTGCTGAGACCAATATCAAAGAGCCTACTGCCTATGTTTTCTTCTAGGAGTTTTATGGTTTCAGGTCTTACACTTAAGTCTTTAATTCATTTTGAATTTATTTTTGTTTATGGTGTAAGAAAGTAGTCCAGTTTGATTCTTTTGCGTGTAGCTGTCTAGTTTTCTCAACATCATTAACTGAAGAGTTTGTCCTTTCCCTATTGTATATTCTTGCCCCTTTTTTCATATTAATTGTCCATATAAGTATGGATTCATTTCTGGGATCTCTCTTATGTTCCATTGATTTATGGGTCTGTTTTTGTGCCAATGCCATACTGTTTTGATGACTGTAGCTTTTTAGTATAGTTTAAAATCAGGAGGCATGATGCTTTCAGCTTTGTTCTTCTTTCTCAAGATTGTTTTGGTTATTCAGGGTCTATTGTGTTTCCATACAAATTTTAGAGTTATATGTTGTAGTTCTGTGAAGAATGCCATTGGAATTTTGATAGGGATTGCACTGAATCTGTAGATTGCCTTGGATAGTATAGTCGTTTTGACACTATTAATTCTTCCAATCCACGAGCACAGTATATCTTTCCATTTGTTTGTGTCATCTTCAATTTCTTTCATCAGTGTGTAATGACCCTACTTTTAAATTAGGTCACACTCTGAGGTACTGAGGATTAAGAGTTACACATAGGAATTTGGGTGGGTGGGGGCACAGTTCAAGCCATAACAAGAGTGTTTGCTGATGACAGATAAGGGGAAGGGGTTTAGAGGTAGAGGATGGTTGGGAAAGTTGTTCAGAGTCATAAATGTACAGAAGGCTTGGGATGATGGATGATGTGGGAGCTCAGGTTTCTGGTTAACAGGTAAGAAGGATGTGATGTATGAGAACTGATGGCCAAGCAGGACAATGTGGGGCCACTGGACACGTGTTCTCTGCTGCAGCTCTCAGCAGGATGGTGGCCAAGGGAGGGGAGAAATAGCCCTCAGTGTGCTGGTCTCAAGAACAAGAGTAACTCTGAGAATTTCCTTTTCTAGTTCTGAGGTGGTGTGGTGGACTTAGGAGGGCCTGTCTCACTTCGAACATGAGGCTGGGAATACTTCTCCTTTCAGGGATTGTGTTGTGATGGCCAAGACAGGAGAAACGGAGACGTGTCTTTATCATCTGATGGTGTGGTGATGTGGTACTTATTACTCAGGTGACTTTGTGAAGCTACAAGTATTTTGTCAGCTATAGAGTCCAGTATGATGTATGGTATTATGAAGAAAGATTCTTAACATGTTTCAGCAATAGCAAAACTCAGATTTCAAGGGGGCATGCTTATTCTTAAAGGGAGAAACTTTTACTGGATATGAGAACGTAGAATTACTTAAGCTGTTCTTTATGATATGATGCTGCTAAGTGAGCTTTCTATGTTCATCAAGACATGATGGGACCTCTATCAGCATGATCTTCACAAATTTGTCAAATAGAAGAAGTTTGGTTTGGGTGTCCATCTATTGTTTCCTTCTATACAGGTATTCTTATTCCATCTGCATATACTCTTTACTTGCCTGATTTACTCTTTTTGATTCTCCATTCCCTTCATGAGCTGCCTCAGTGATATTTTAGAAAAATACCTTTATTTAATTGATATTTAAAAAATGAAAAGGAAGAACATGAGCTACAGTTTTTTTAACTGTTACCTATGATATTAGAGGCTTTCACATTGTTACTTCCTAATTTCAAGTACTTTTCATCAGAAGGGAATACATAGTACCCTGTTTTAATAGATGATGTTTATCTTTTATAAACTGAGCCACAGAGAGATTAAGTGACTTTACTCGAGGTTGTACATCTTGTTGGAGGAACACATTCTTGATTCAAACTGAGTCTGAGGGACTTTAAAGTCCCCTTTTCTTCACGGCATTATTTATTCCCTAGAGTAACAAACATGCAGCTTCCTTCAAGTGTATTTGCAGTAAAGGAAGATGCTGCCTGGTATAATAAAGGCAGCTCCCTGATGTGGAGGGCTGAGACCTGGCATCATATCTGGTTTTATCATTTAGTAGCCATGTGATTCCCTATCCTCAACTGTAAAATAGGGCTAATAATATCTACCCCAGGATTATGATGATGATGAATAAATTATATGAGAAAGAACTGAGGAAATCAGTGCCTGTCATATTATGTGTGTGTGTGTTTTATTTATTTTTTTCTTTATTATAATTATTATTTTTTGGCTGCATTGGGTCTTAGTTGTGGCATGTGGGGTCTTCGTTGTGGCATGCGGGCTCTTTATTGTGGTGCGTGGGCTTCTCTTTAGTTGTGGCGCATGGGCTCCAGGGTGCGTGGGCTCTGTAGTTGTGGTGTGCGGGGTCCAGAGTGTGTGGGCTCTGTAGTTTGCGGCATGTGGGCTCTCTACTTGAGGCACACAAGCTCAGTAGTTGTGGTGCGCAGGCTTATTTGCCCTGCAGCGTGTGGGATCTTAGTTCCCTGACCAGGGATCAAGTCTGCCTCCCCTGCATTGGAAGGCGGATTCTTTACCACTGGACCACCAGGGAAGTCCCTGTGTGTTTTAATAATGAATATTTCTTTCTCTTTGCCATTAGTTATTTGGATTCAGAACCAGAATGCCTATTAAACCGGAGGAAAAAAAATTCACAGCAGTTGGTAATGATGGACCAGGGGATAGGTGACGTGGTTGAGAAATTTTTAAGTATATCTCAAACCACATAAAGGCCAAAATCCCAGATCTAAAATTTGGCTTTAGCTTGTGAGTTAGAATACATTATTATTATTCCACGGAGGGGAAAAACTCTCTAGTAAAAAGGAGTAGATTTTGACCTTTCCCAGAGTAGTGCAGTCTCTCCTTTAACAGGTCCAAATTAATCAAGCATTACTGTGTTCAGCTCTTCAAGTGTGGCTAAGCTATTATTAAGGGTAATTCAGGAACATCAACAATTTCCTCTCAACCTTAAAAGTCAGAGGAATTCCGTTGGAATGTGAGTTTGAGTATAAGACGGAAATGGGAGGATGAGACTCAGTAAACCTCAGGCCCATGTAATTGAGTCATTCCCTCATTGAGGCCTGTAGTGGAACCTCCTGAATAATACAGACTTGAGATCACACTCCTATGGCAGCAGTCTCAAACTTTAGTGTACTTCATAATATCTAGGGAACCTGGAAAAAAGTCCTTTTGCTCAGAGATTCTAAACCATTGACATTAGCTGAGACCCAGGCCTCTGCATTTCTGTAAGGCTGTCATGGTGGTTCTGATGCCGAGCACCAACAGGTGACTCTTTGAGAAATACTAAGCAGTTGGTACTAAGCTTATCACTTGCAAAATGTAAACATTTTAAGTCAGTGACCAATTGCTTTCTGTTGTCCTTTGTTCTTGACTTGCTATACTTGGCACCTTGTGATGCACATGAATGGGGGCTTAATATATATTAGTATGTGAAAAAATCTTGGGAAATTTTACCTGTAAACTATTAGCACTTCAAGGAAAGGGTCAGCATAAATTATTTCTCATATTACCCTCTAGTAGAAGATGTTGGCTATATTTTTTCCCTCCTATTTGCTCCAGCTTCTTGAATCAAAGTTATCCATTTTCTTTGTAATAGAATGCTCAGTAAAGGAAGTTAAGTGCATCAGTCCTATAGCTGTGTTTTCTACAAAATTCAATAATGCTGATCTCTTTAATTTCAGGTCTCTTAGGGGCACAGAGTAAAGAATCAGATTTATAAGGCTAGAGGAATTCATCAAATGCCACATAATATGTTCCTTGCCTTTGGCAAGATCACATCTTAGTCAGTCTATTGCAGTTGAATTTCCAAGGGCACCAGTGGTACGTGCATCTACACTGGGGAGCATCCCACCTGCACACATGTGCCCTCATCTCTGCGTCCTAGATTACAAAGGTCATTTCTCTGTGCATTGGCTGTTTATTGTAGAGGATTGTTTAAGGCGAGAAGAGGCACCAGGTCTTCCAACTAACATCTGGAGACTTTGACATGGTTGGCAGACAGGGTCATCATGAACAGTGACAGGATCATTGGGAGGAAGGGACTTCAGCACCTGTGCTTTAAGTAGAAAAACTGAGACGCAAAGTGTGGATTAGAAGCTGCAGCAGGAATATTCTCTGCTTGGGAAATGCTGTTGTACTGTCAGGGATGATCTGTGACCATGTTCCCTCCCCCATCTCCACAAAACCAAACCAAGAGGAGTAATAAGGGATTCCAATAGCAAGGGTTAATGATATTCAGGTATCATCTCTGAGTTTCAGATTAGCAAAGAATTCTTTTGAATTGTCTTGCTTAACCTAAAATTTTCCATATTACTTTCTTAGAGAGGTGTTAGTAAGAACAGTGTGCAGAGCAGGACAGGAGTGGGAACAAGAAAAAGGCCACTAGTGATCTGCATTAACAACTTCTACAAAATTGGAATGAGAACAGTTTTATGTTAGGATGTACTTGCCTTTCACTCTCCCCAGGCACAACTGTGCAACCACTGGTATGGTGCCCTGTACACAGTACGTGCTCAATAAGTGCTCATAACCTGTTCATTTCAATTCAGTGTATCAGTGAAATAAGAGTCTTTTGACTTGGATTCTTTCAGTTGTGAGGTCAGGATCATGGGAGTTTTCAGTGTATCTGTAAGAGTTGGAGAGGACTTAAGGCTAAAGATGATATAAGGTCCATCATCTCCTTGGGGAGTAGAATGAGATCCCAGGCTGTCGCTGCATGTTGTTGAGCGGCTTGTATTACCTCACAGAAATAACCTGTATCGTAGAGCAGGGAGACTTTCTCCATTACGGCTCTCTGGGCATTGGGACCAATCTCTTTGGAGATGTGGGAATGAGTGGGTCTTGGGACTTTTGGTTGATGTGGGCACTGCATTTGCCTCTAGGTGGGTGGGTTTGAGGCAGACAAGTTAACTGCTTGGAATTTGCTTAAGTGGAACTGATGCCACAGCGCCATATCTCAGTGGGCGATTGGACTCAGAATGTGGCCAAACTGGAATTCAGGATCAGTTCCCCAGCCTCACTCTCTGTGTGTCCACCCTGGGCTGACAGCACCAAGGACTTGGAGAAAATGTTGCACTGACAGAAAGTAAAATCACCCCAGGCTTTCTTTAGTGTCCTGTTTGTGTCTTACAATAAATGTTTATTATTTTGGTGAAAAGAATTTTTCTTGTTTGTAATATTCCATCTTCTGGGAAGAAAATGTTGAGATAAGAGGGCATTTATCATTCTAGAGTTTATTGGCTTGTACTGTTTATTTATTCTTGAAAGGAAAACAATCCCCACATCAGGAAGTGGTAACATGACAGAGCCAAGTCTACAGATGTATGGTGGAGAAAACTTGAGGTGAAAAAGACTCAGGCTGTTTTCGTGGTGTCATTTTTCAGAAACTGATCTGCCTTCACGGTGATAGCACAGACACTCTGCTCCCTCCCTGATCTAGTTCATGGCTACCCCCTTGCCAGGCTATGAGACCCTGGGAAAGTCATCTCAGGGTCGAGCCGTAGTTTCTTCATTTGCAAAATGAGAGATTGGAGATGTGACCCTAGATGTGTTTTTCATCTTTAATGGCTGCAATTATTATCTTTTAAAAACTTTGAGGCTTTTTTTTTTGTATAGTATGTAGAAAAGTGAAAATCCCACAAAACCCAGGAATCCGAAAAGTATAAACTAGACTTTGTCAGCATTCTTAGTACTGGGGGTGAGCTGATGAGAAGAAGGCTGGGTGTTGGGATGGACATTTCTTTCCTACAGGTATGGAAAGGGCAGTGATCTCATCTAGAAGGGCTGGTTCTCACTACCATGAACCTCTGGGAGGTAGTGCCCAGGACGTCGGGGTTCTGCTCTTGGATGGGTGTGGAGAGAAACAAGATGACATCCCATGTGTGCTTCACTACTGGACTCGCCATCTCCTTCCAGTGTACTGCCATCCTTTGTGTTATCCCTTTCCTTCTCTCCCTCTCTTGCTTCTGTGGAAGAGGTTTTGTATCTCTGATTACCTTTCCTTCTTTCTCCATTTCATCCCTTTCCCCTGTTTTCCTCTTATTCTTTAGACATATATGTCTTATAATATATTTTACTTTTTTAGCTTATTATTATTTTTTTATTGAAGTATAGTTGATTTATAATGTTAGTTTCAGGTGTACAAGATAGTGATTCACTATTTTTAGAGATTATACACTAAAGTTATTATCAAATAATGGCTGGATTTCTCTGTGCTGTACAATATATCCTTGTATCTTATTTATTTTATACATAGTCGTTTGTGTCTCTTAATCCCAAACCCCTATTTTGCCCCTCCCCTAGTCCCTCTCCCCACTGGTAACCACTAGTTTGTTCTTTACATCTGTGAGTCTGTTTCTGTTTTATAATATAAATTTGTTTTATTTTTTAGATTCCACATGTAAGTGATAACATAGAGTGTCTTTCTCTTACCTCACTAAGTATAATACTATCTAGGACCATACACATTGTTACAAATGGCAGAACTTCATTCTTTTCATGGCTGAGTAATATTCCATTGCGTATATATACATATATATGTATATATATGTGTGTATGTATGTGTGTGTATATATATATATATATATATATATATATACACATATATATATATACATACCACATTTTTTTTTATCTGTCCATCTCTTGATGGACACTTAGGTTGCCTCAGTATCTTGGCTGTTGTAAATAATACTACTATGAACATTGGGGTGCATGTATCTTTTCAAATTAGTGTTTTTGTTTTCTTTGTATACATATATACCCAGGAGTGGAATTTCTGGGTCATATGGTAGTTCTATTTTAATTCTTTGAGAGACCTCCATCCTGTTTCCCATAGTGGCTGCACCAATTTATATTCCCATCAATAGTGTAGGAGGGCTCCCTTTTCTCTGCATCCTCACCAACATTTGTTACTTGTGGTCTTTTTGATGATAGCCATTCTGATAGGTGTGAGGTAATATCTCATTGTGTTTTTTTTTTTGGCCACTTCCCGCAGCTTGTGGGCTTTTAGTTCCCCGACCAGGGATTGAACCTGAGCCCTCGACAGTGAGAGTGCGGAGTCCTAACCACCGGACCACCAGGGAATTCCCTCTCATTGTGGTTTTGATTTTCATTTCTCTGATGATTAGTGATGTTGAGCATCTTTTCATGTACCTGTTAGCCGTCTATATGTCTTCTTTGGAAAAATGTCTATTCAGATCTTTTGCCCATTTTTTAATCTTTTTTTTTGATATTAAGTTGGATGAGGTGTTTATATATTTTGGATACTAAACCCTTGTTTGTCATTTGCAAATATCCATTTGCAAATATTTTCTCCCATTTGGTAAGTTGTCTTTTTGTTTTGTTGATGGTTTCCTTTGCTGTGCCAAAGCTTTACAGTGTAATTAGGCCCCATTTATTTATTTTTGCTCTTATTTCTTTTGCTTTAGGAGACAGATCCAAAAACATTGCTATGATTTATGTCAAAAAGTGTTCTGCTTATGTTCTTTTCTAGGAGTTTTATGGTTTCAGGTCTTACATCTAGGTTAAATCATTTTGAGTTTATTTTTGTATATGGTGTTAGGAAATGTTTTGATCTCATTTTTTTTTTTTAACATATAGCTGTTCAGTTTTCCCAGCACCACTTATTGAAGAGATTGTCTTTTCTTCATTGTATATTCTTGCCTCTTTTGTTATAGATTAATTGACCATAAGTGTGTGGGTTTATTTTTGGGCTCCTTATCTTACTTATTAAAATTTCTTTGCTTTTGTTTTTCTTAATCCTTCTTAATTCTTAATGAAAAGAATTAAGAATTAAATAAATATGGAGTTAAATTGATTCTCATGTATAAGGCCCCTCATTTACAGTTTTCCTGCATGAAGGTGATTTGCAAAGCCAAAACCAAACAAAGCTATCAAAGCCCAAAAATTAGCAACAAAAAAAGCTTCTTGAATTTACTGTTAAAAAAAGGTATAAGTGAACAATATGGTGTTGGTGTAATACCCAGGACTGGGGAATGTAAATTGTCTCACCACTTGAAGGTTTTCGGAGGCAAGTAACACTCTGAGAAAGTTTTTCTTCATTTTCCAGAGGACCATGGGTTCAGGGTTGGGTTTTCAGAACAAGGGTCTAAGTCTTCGTAGAACATTTGAGAAAGCTGGAAGTGGGGATTGTGGTGAGGAGGTGTTCAAGTAGGCAGACATCCAGCTTCCCCTATCCTGTCCATACTCTTACTTTGTAGAAAAACTTTAAATTTAAAAGTTTATTGAGATGTAACATTATATTAGTTTCAGGTGTACAACATAATGATTTGATATTTGTATATATTGCAAAATGATCACCACAATGTCTGGTTAACATCCTTTGCCACATATAGTTAAAATTTTTTTTTTTCTTGTGATGAGAACTTTTAAGATTTACTTTCTCAGCAACTTCTAAATATACAATATAGTGTTATTAACTATAGTCATTATGCTGTACATTACATTTCCATGACATTTATTTGATAACTGGAAGTTTGTACCTTTTGACCCTCTTCAACCATTTTGCCCCCCCCACCCCTTGCCTCTGGCAACCACCAATCTGTTTCTGTATCTGTGAGCTCAGTTTTGTTTTGTTTCTTGTTTTTGTTCTTTTTTTAGATTCTACGTATAGTGAGATCATATGGTATTTGTCTTTCTCTGACTTATTTCACTTAGCACAATACCCTCAAGTCCATCCATGTTGTCACAAATATATATCTCCACTTAGTTTGCTTCCATATCTTGGCTATTGTAGAGAATGCTGCGATGATTATGTAGATGCATATATCTTTTTAAGTTAGTGTTTTTGTTTTCTTCGGATCAGTACTCAGAAGTGGAATTGCTGGATGTTATGGTAGTTCTGTTTTTAATTTTTTGAGGGACCTCTATCCTATTTTCCATAGTGACTGCACCAATTTACATTCCCATGAACAGTGCACAAGTATTACCTTTTCTCAGCATCCTCGTAAACAATTGTTATTTCTGTTACTTGTGGTCTTTTTGTTAATAGACATTCTGACAGGTGTCAGGTGATATCTCATTGTGGCTTTGATTTGCATTTCCCTGATGACTAGTAATGTTGAGCATCTTTTCATGCATCTGTTGGCCATCTGTATGTCTTATCTGGAAAAATGTTGACTTAGATCCTTTGCTCATATTTTATTTGGATTATGTGTTTGTTTTGGTTACTGAATTGTATGAGTTATTTATATATTGTGGATATTAACACCTTATCAGATATATGATTTGCAAATATTTCTCCCATTCAGTAGTTGCTTTTTAGTTTGATGTAGTCCCATTTGTTATTTTTGCTTTTGTTTCCATTGTCTGAGGAGACATATCCAAAAAAATATTGCTGAGATCAGTGTCAAAGAGCGTACTGCCTATGTTTTCTTCTAGGAGTTTTATGGTTTGGGGCCTCACATTTAAGTCTTTAATCCATTTTGAGTTTATTTTTGTATAAGAAAGTAATCCAGTTTAATTCTTTTGCATGTCGCTGTCCTGTTTTCTCAATACCATTTATAGAAGAGATGGTTGTTTCCCCATTGTATATTCTTGCTTCCTTTGTCTTAGAGTAATTGACCATGTAAATGTGGGTTAATTTCTGGGCTCTCTATTCTGTTCCATTGATCTATGTGTCTGTGTTTATACCAGTACATACTCTTTTGATTACTATAGCTTTGTAATATAGTTTGAAATCTGGACTATATCTGTGATGCTTCTTGCTTTGTTCTTTCCCAAGATTCTTTTGGCTGTTGAGGTCTTCTGTGGTTCCCTGCCAATTTTAGATTTATTTGTTCTATTTCTGTGGAAATGCCATTGGAATTTTAATAGGGATTGCATTGCATTTGTAGATTGCTTTCCATACTGTTGCTTTTAACCAGGAAACTCCCTGCCTGGCCTTTTTTTTTTTTTTTATCATATTGGTCTTTGCATGAAGTTGCAATTGATGAAACAGCTCCTTTGTTGGTCTCATGCAACCTCTTCATTTTACAGATGCAGGAATATCCTTTTTGAAAAAAGATTACATTAAGGCATTTGTCCCTGTCATGGTAAATAATAATAACATCATCAATACCACAACAGTAAAAGTATATTATTCATTTCTACGTAGGGACTGTGGGCCAACTGATTATACTGGGGTCATTGTGTTCTGCTCTATGTATACAGTAGTAAAAAATGACTGGGAACCTAGCAAGTTAGAGGAGGGCAGCCAGGATGAAAGGAGGCTTAAAATCAAGTCAAATGAGTTGAAGGGGAAGGTGATGTTTTAATGTGAAAAATAGAAATCCAAGGCAGGAACAAGAATGTGGTTTTTATAGCCACAGGGCAGATGTATGAAAGGAAGATAACATCTTGGTATCTGTGGGGGCAGAAGCAGGGCAGAGGATGGAAGCCTCTGGAAACAGATCTGGGCTTAGTCATCCAAAGGCATGGCTAGTGATTGGAGCTGTTTTACCATAGTACAGTTTGTCTGGTGTGATCGGCAGTACTGAGCAGCTTGTTTGCTGGAACAAGTTACAGCAAGGGGAATACAGAGCATCAGCTTAGGGGAATTTCAGCATCAGCTTAGTGGTTGCATCTGATGACCACTAGGGTCTTTGGGCTCTAAAATTCCAAGAGATAGTGGATTGAGGAATCATATTTTGCTTAGCTCAAAACTGACTGCACAATTCAGATTATAAATTTAAACCTAAGCAGCTTTATGAGGCAGTGGCTTCAAAGATTCATTTGTGCCACGTAATTCATATTGCCCATTCTGAGATAAAAGGGTTGCAAAGACATTTAGTACACTCAAAAAACCTAATTTGGTTTTAGTACATGAAGAGACTCTTATGAACTACAGTTTGGTGATGTAAATGAAAATAAATAAAGAGTGTGTGTATTGAGGTGTTTTTTTTTAATACTCATCTTTTAAATGGTAATTATTAAGAATCAGGACACCCTATATAAAATTTAATATATTTATTCAAGATTACAATATGGAGCAAATCTATGACTTTAAACATTCTAAAAATTGAAATAAATTTAAGAGAGATTGTATTTTCCACACTTCCCTTTAATCATCTCTGAAATCCCTCCCAGTTACCAACAAAATACTAACGTATTAGGGCCTTTTCTCTTAATTTCCTTTAGGGATTCCTAAATAGCGCATAAAGTGACCTTATTTCTTTTCCTTCTGTCCCGCAGGAATTTCTCAATTAGAAATGGAGATAACAATTTTAAGGGACATTCCAGTATAGCTGAAACAGCTTGACTGCTTTCAGATTGAATACACACTCACTTGAGTAACTTCAGATCTCTTTATGTAGCATTAAAAAACAAGTCCGGGGCTTCCCTGGTGGCGCAGTGGTTGAGAGTCCGCCTGCCGATGCAGGGGACGTGGGTTTGTGCCCCGGTCCGGGAGTATCCCACGTGCCGCGGAGCGGCTGGGCCCGTGAGCCATGGCCGCTGAGCCTGCGCATCCGGAGCCTGTGCTCCGCAACGGGAGAGGCCACAACAGTGAGAGACCCGCGTACCACACACACACACAAAAAACCTTCTCATCTTTATCTCTAACATAGAGCAGCAAAACCAAAATGCTAACTCTTAGTATCAGGCAGAGAGAGTGGTGATTTTCCCTTTCCCTTAATTTGTATGTCTTGTTTTGAACACGAAGGGAAGAGGGTGATTTAAAAATGTACATGAAGGGTCGTTTGTGTGATTAAATGCCTAAGAAAGCACATTGAGTTTGAAGTTCACTTTTTTTTTTTTTCTGCTAGGAAAGGCTTCTGCCCTTACTTCTTTTGAGAGCATTTTCAATTAGGAAGTACCCTCATCTGATGTCTGCTCATTCCAACTGCCACTCTTAGCTAATTTTGGTCTTTGCTAAAGTTTAAGACAAACAACTCTGGGAATTCCATGTGATGCAAGATCCTAGCCTCTTAGAATTTTAGAGCTGCATCAGATACGTTTCAGAGACTTAGTTCATGACTCTATTATTGCTTAGAACACAGAAGTCTGGAGTTCAGCGATTTACCAAAGTGTATGCATCAAATTCAAAGGAATTGGTTCAAGAACTCATATTTCCTGACTCCTTGTACAGTAAGTATTCTCTGTCCTGTGCCAAAGGTGGATGTGTGGATAAACTTTTACTTTCAAGGACATTCTTCATGAATAAACTTATTTTATTTTAAAAATGATCACATAGTAATGATAGCATGGTAAGGTTGATGGCTTTAATGAACTTCCTTAATGAATGTATATGACTAATGCTATGGGTGAAGAAGTATACGAGTCAGTTATGATATGTGATATTTGCCCATTGCACTTAAAATGTTAACTCTAATTGCAAGTCTTTGAAATGCATGCATCAGGATTATCCAATTCAATTAGTTTTGGGTACTTTTCATAAAAAGAAACAAATGTTATCTTATATTGAATTTAATTAAAGTAAATTGAAAGTTAATGTTTCAGAAAAAACAAAACCCCACAAAAAACAGTTCAGAAAGATCTTAATGGTAAATGCGTCTTTATTTTTCAGAAGCAAGATAGAAAATGAGTAGTTTATTATGAAATACACAAAATGGGAGTGAAATCAGCATGGTCAAGGGAGGCTGGAGTGGAATTTCGGTTAGGTCATTGGATGCAGTTGGTATCAAGAGATTAGGTCAAGGTTGCTTCAACTTTGGCCTTGGGTTTCATGAGATTCCTCCTACTAGTTAGGAATGGGTTTAGCGAAAGAAAAAGAGAATACTTGAAGTTAAGGAGGCTATTCAAATACTTTGTCTTCAAAATAGGTAGTCAGGAGGGAGTTGGCTGCTGGCGTAGATTCAGAGGCTCAGTGATGTCAGAGTGGCAGCTCTGTGATTCTCTTTCCCATATATTTGTCCCCTCATAATTGCATGATGGATACTGTAGTTCCAAACATCTAGTCCTTGTTCAAGGAGGAAGGGATAGCAACAGCTTTATCTGTGCCTTTTGCCTGGAAAGGAAAACTTTCCCAGAAGCTTCCCTTTTACATTTATCAGTTAGAACTGGATTGCTTGGCCACCTCCAGCAGAAAAAGAGGTTGGG
Source organism: Hyperoodon ampullatus (assembly GCF_949752795.1). NCBI lineage: Eukaryota > Metazoa > Chordata > Mammalia > Artiodactyla > Ziphiidae > Hyperoodon > Hyperoodon ampullatus. The sequence continues at coordinate 142,678,863 of NC_136917.1, read as the reverse complement.
AAAGTGAGCAGAGTGTGCCCTGGCTGAGGCCCATCATTATCCATTGCCTAATGCTAGAAAAAGGGAGTGGGTAATTGCATAGTGAGGAACTGAGTCTACCCCACATATTATAGCCCTCTCCCCCATTTTTTGTTGCATTAGCTAGGCCCAGTGAGTTTCTGTTTCTACAGTCATAAAGGTACTAATAGAATATGGTTTTTATTTATTTATTTATTTATTTATTTTGCGGTACGCGGGCCTCTCACTGTTGTGGCCTCTCCCGTTGCGGAGCACAGGCTCTGGACGTGCAGGCTCAGGGACCATGGCTCATGGGCCCAGCCGCTCCGCGGCATGTGGGATCTTCCCAGACTGGGGCACGAACCTGTGTCCCCTGCATCGGCAGGCGGACTCTCAACCACTGTGCCACCAGGGAAGCCCCCTAGAATATGGTTTTTAAAAATGATTTAGGGATTGTGCTGAATGACTTCTTAAGGCAAAGGTGAATATTATTACAGATAATCTGTGAAATTAATGTTAGTCTGTTGCTGATGAATGATTGCATCAGAGTGGTGGTGTTCCTCTTTTTCTTACAGTTGGTAATTTTGTAGTACTCAAAGTCCTATTCTTCAGATGCTGTGATAGTGTCAGTTGCTTGGACCCTGGGACTCCCTGGCTCATGCATTGGGCTCAGACAAGGGCTTTTCTGCCTCTGCTTCCCAGCGGAAAATGGAGCTGAGCTGTTCCTAAATTTGGGGCAATGCTAAATCCCCTCGTTTGCCACCACTGCATCAGGGAACTTAGCCCAGAATAGGCAGAACAGATGCTCAAAGCTCAAGGTAGTGGCTCATACCAAGGCCCTAGAAAAACTGCAGGTTAAGCCCAGGGTTTGTGCAGCATTTTCCAGACTCTGTTTCTGCTGCTTTGTTCTTCATTGTAGATAATTGTCTCACTACTGATGTAGCACTTTTGTGGCCCAGTGCCCGCGTATCTCCCTGCAAAGACCTGTTCCCCATTTATGTTCTCTGATATCCAAAATGTATCTAGTTTTCATGATTGGATTCATCAGAAGGCCCACCAGTTCTTAAGAAGGAACATCTTAATTGCTTGCTTAAATTGATTCGTATTAAGTATAAAGGATTGACAGATTTAACCTCCTTATCAATATTTACATGTAAAAGCATCCATTGAACTTGTGTACTCCAGTAGGTAAAATGGTGAAATAGATAAGAAGGAGGATAGGTTTGAAGGAACCAGGGCTAAAGCCTCTCGGCTCATAATGAAGGTGCAGACTGTAGGTTTGAAAGAAGAAGGAAGATTGTCTCCTCTGTTCCTGCAACCCTCAGACTCTTTTCTCGGCCCTCCAAACTCTTCCTGCATCATCCTTCATACTGAGTGTTTAGAAACGTGCAATAGTATTTAGTCCTAGAGGGGAAATTAGAAATCATGCAGTCCAAATGCTTCATTTTTTTCTCTTTTAAATCGCGATATAATCGACATAGAACATTATATTAGTTTCAGCTGTACCACATAATGATTTGAGATTTGTATATATTGCAAAATAATAACTGCAGTAAGTCTGGTTAACATCCATCACCACAGATAGTTACAAATATTTCTTTCTTGCTATGAGGATTTTTGAGAGCTACTTTCTTAGCAACTTTAAAATATACAATACAGTGTTATTAACTATAGTCAGCATGCTGTACATTACAACCTCAGCATTTATTTATTTTATAACTAGAAATTGTACCTTTTGACCACCTTCCCCCATTTCAAATACTTTATTTTACAGATGAGAAAATTGAGGCCCAGATTGATTTATTAATACTCCCAGAACATGTAGCTCAGTGGCAGAAAAAAGAGATCAGGCTATATTGAATTTAGTTGCTTTAATGTGATCTGTCCCTGAGAGTTCTGAACCACTGTGCATGTGACTATGTGTTCAATTACACTCATACAAATCTTTTTATAATTACAGGCAGGTAAAAATAGCGGTGTGGTTTGATCACTTCTCCATTTCTCTGAAGGTCAGGTCACTATTATTTTCCTCCCTTTGACAACAGTGTTATGGTTTTATATTAAAAATTTCATCTGACCTCAGTACTTTAATGTACTTAGGACTTGGGGCTCCTTAAAAAAAGATTGTAATGAAGACATACATAAAATGAAGTCAGGGTGAGTCTGGGGAAGCGTGAGGTGAGAAGAGGGAGATTCAGGGAATCCCCTGGAACTTTGTGGAGATGTCAGAGCAGAAGTGAGAGCTGTGAGGGGTGCCGCAGACTTAGGCATGCCACGTCAAAGCCCTGAGTTAGAAGTCAGGAGATTTGTACTTACGTTTGGTGAGTAATTTCACCTTTCTGAACCTTGGTTCATCTTTCTGTATCATGAGAGGGTTGGACTAGGTGATTTCAGCTGTTGTCTGTTTTATGACTAGAAGGGGCTTGTTTAGGACAGGAGGCCACCTCTGAAGTGACCTCTGCCACCTGGAGCCATGGCAAGGATGATGTAATAGGTCTCAGTTCCAGATATACCAATCCTTCACCCCATCAGCTGAGAGGCTGCACTATGATTTTTGAACCTGCTTTGTGTCTCTCAGAAGAATGTAGCAATCTTAGGCTCTGGCGTGAGAAGAGGACCTTCTTGGTGTGAATGAGAAGTTGCTGGGGGCTCCCACAGACAGGATGGAAAAATTCTTTACAGAAGCCAACCTACAATAGCTATAACAGCTCAAAAGAATAGCTCCTTGAAACAATTTGAAAATAATGATATGCTAAGTTTGGACTGAGTATTAATGAGCATGATTTTCCATCAGATGGCCATCAGAGTGGTATCATGGACCACTCAGTTGGTATTTGGTGATGGCACATAAAAGCCAGTCACTTTAGAGAATATTTTAAAAATGGGGCTTCATGGTAGCTAAAGTAAAAAGAATGAGGTCAGCCCCAAAATGTGATGTACTTTTCAGGAATATGTCTAAATTGCATGGGAGGGGGCGTTAAAAAAAAGGTGCAATGACAGAAATGGTTGGTAGGTAAAATTTTGTGACTGAATTTTCAAGAATAATGTGTCTGTACTTTAGATATTTCATCTCATTGTTAGTACAAGTTTCCAGATTTTTTTTTCTGTTCAGAAAATGCAGTTGCTGAAAAGATAGGATGATTTGCCCATGAAATTGAATACACACTGAATAAATAGGCCTAAAAGATAACAAAATGCACCTACAGTAGTTGGCTTCTTTGGTTTCTTTTGCTTCACAATGTGGTGAACTATAACCAGGGAAGGTAAACGCATTTATCCTCGAAGTTGGTTTTGCCTCGGCCAGACCCCATGCTGGGGTGTACTCAGGAAAAGTCTTCCAATTTTAATTATATTAATCTCACAAGTTATTTCCTGGGAAGATAAAGGAAAACACATGAGCTCTGATTTAGAAGAAATAGTGTCAGACTGGTTCCCAGAAGCTGAGGTTCTGATTTGAGTTCCCCATACTGTCTCTGTGAGTTTGGACGACAACTTGAATCTTTTGGGTCTCAAATCCTTATCTGGAAAATGAGAGCTGGAGTGCGTCAACTTTAAATGTCCTCAGGCTCCAACATTTTGTGTCTGTGCGTTCCAAAGTCCAATGTTAGTGACATTTAAATTAACGCCTGGTATGGATTAGTCACACGCTGCCTCCATTAATGATATGAATACTCACGGCTAACACCGACTGATAGCTTCCCTGCTGCCGGCTCCTTTCTGAAATTCATGGGCATATCTCAGTTATTTTCACAACAGCTGTATGTAACAGGTGTTATCACCTCCATTTCATAGATGATGAAGTTGAGGCCAAGGATCAGGTAGTAAGTAGTGAAGCTGATGTTCAAATCCAGCCTTGTCTGACCCCAAAGATCATGCCTTAACCTAGATACTCTATACAATACAAAGTTGACACCTTTATGAATTTTGAGACTATCCCAGGGGAATAATTTTAATGTGCAGAATATAACTCTACACTGAACTGATTTCAACTAGATATTTTTGTTAACTTAGATTATTTATTTCTGGTTAAGAGAACAGGTGATGTATATAGTTGTTAGGTTTTTTTTTTTTAATATGTCTGTATGGGTAAAACCATTTTTATCCCATCTGATAAGGGCCAGAGTATCTCAGTTTGGGTGTTTGAACTCACTTTGGCGAGGGGGAGGTGGCAGGAAATTGCCACCTCCCGCTCACCAATTTGAGAAGCCTGAGTTCACAGGAGGTTTATAGTGCTCAATCAGATAGATTCACATAGCTTTGATGAGAATTTGGGAGATGAAAAACATGTAGACAGCCACCATCATCCATATGCATATGCCTAATTGTGGAAGGGTAGATGTGATCCAAATTGTCAAGAAGGTTCATGGTGTCAGTTCTCTGGGCTAGGGTGGAGATTACAACTTCACTTTTGAGGAGTTGGGTGACTTATTCTTTTTTTTCCTAGCTTTATTGGGTGGGATATAATTGACAAATAGAAATTGTATATTTTTAGATGTACAACTTGATGTTTTGATGTACATATACATTATGAAATGATTACCACAATCAAGCTAGCTAACATATCTATCACCTTGCACAGTTACCATTTTTATGTTGTTTGTTTCTACTGTAAGAACACTTAAGGTCTACCCTCTTGGCAAATTTCAGTTGTACAATACACTATTGTTACTCTTGTCACCATGCTGTACATTAGATCTCCAGAACCTATTCATCTTGCATAACTAAGACTTTGTACCTTTAACTAACATCTCCCTGTTTCCCCCACCTCCCAGCGCCTGGCAACCAACATTGTACTCTGTGCTTGTATTAGTTTGACTCTTTTAGATTCTACATTTAAGTGAGATCATGTATTTGTCTTTTTGTGTCTGGCTTATTTCACTTAGTATAATGTCCTCCAGTTTCATCATGTTGTTGCAAATGGCAGGATTTCCTTCTTTTTAAGGCTGAATTATATATATATATATATATATATACACACACACACACACACACACACATATACACATACACACATATATATATCCCATTTTCTTTATCCATTCATCTGTCAATAGATATTTAGGTTGTTTCCATATCTTGGCTTTTGTGAATAATGCTGCAATAAACATTTACTTTCAGATATCTCTTCAAGACACTGATTTCATTTCCTTTGGATATATACCCAGAAGTGGGATTGCTGGGTCATATGGTAGTTCTACTTTTACTTTTTTGAGAAACCACCATACTCTTTTCCACATGGCTGTATAAATTTATATTCCCACTAACGGTGTGCAGGAGTTCCCTTTTCTCCACATCTTCACCAACACTAGTTATGTTTTGTCTCTTTGATAGTAGCCATTCTAACGGGTGTGAGCCATTCTATCTCATTGTGGTTTTGATTTGTATGTCCCTCATGATTAGAGGTGTTGAGCATCTTTTCATATACCTGTTGGCCATTTGTATGTTTTCTTTTGAAAAATGTTTATTCAGGTCCTTAGCCCTTTTTTAATGGCATTATTTTTTTTTTCTATTGAGTTGTATAAATTCCTTATATATTTTGGATATTAACCCCTTATCAGATATATGATTTGCAAATATTTTCTACCATTTTGTTGGTTTCCCTTTCACTCTGTTTGTTTTCTTTGCTATGCAGAAACTTTTTAGTTTGATGCAGTCTCACTTGTCTATTCTGCTTTTGTTCCCTGTTCTTTTGATGTTATATCCAAAAAATTATTGCCCAGACTGATGTCAGGAAGTTTTCTCCTATGTTTTATTCCAGACATTTTATAGTTTCAGGTCTTACATTTAAGTCTTTAATACATTTTGAGTTGATTCTTGTATATAGAGTGAGATAAGGGTTCAGTTTTCTTCTTCTGCAAGTGGATATCCAGTTTTCCCAATACTGTTTATTGAACAGACTGTCCCTTCCTCATTGTGTGGTCTTGGTACTCCTATAGAACATTGGTTGACTGTAAATGCATGCATTTATTTCTGGGCTCTCTATTCTCTTCCATGGGTCTATATGTCTGTTTTTATGCCAGTATCATAGTGTTTTGATCACTTTAGCTTTGTAATATGTTTTAAAATCGGGAAGTGTGATGACTCCAGCTTTATCCTTCTTGCTTAAGATTGCATGCTCTTTAGGGTCTTTTGAGGCTCCATATGAATTTTAGGATTGTTTTTTCTATTTCTGTAAAGATTGCCATTGTGATTTTGATAGGGATTACATGGAATCTGTAGGTCATTTTGGGTATTACAGACATTTTAACAATATTAATTCTTCCAGTCTGTGAGCATGGCATGTTCTTGCATTTATCTATGTTTTCAATTTCCTTCATCAATGTGTTATAATGTTCAGTGTACAAGTCTTTCATCTCTTTGCTTAAGGTTATTCCTATGTAGTTTCTTCTTTTTGTTCCTATTGTAAATGGGATATTTTCCTTAATTTTCTTTACAGATAGTTTATTTTTATACATAGAAGCATTCACTAATTTTTTTCCGTGTGTGTGTGGGGTTATCTATTCTGTTATTTTTTTATGTTTATTTTTTAGCATCTTTATTGGAGTATAATTGCTTTAAAATGGTGTGTTAGTTTCTGCTTTATAACAAAGTGAATCAGCTATACATATACATATATCCCCATATCCCCTCCCTCTTGCGTCTCCCTCCCGCCCTCCCTATCCCACCCCTTTAGGTGGTCACAAAGCACTGAGCTGATCTCTCTGTGGTATGCGGCTGCTTCCCACTAGCTATCTGTTTTACATTTGGTAGTAAAATGTAAAACAGCTTACACTTACCCCTCCCCATGTCCTCAAGTCCATTCTCTACGTCTGTGTCTTTATTCCTGTCCAGCCCCTAGGTTCTTCAGATCCTTTTTTTTTTTTAGGTTCCATATATATGTGTTAGCATATGGTATTTGTTTTTCTCTTTCTGACTTACTTCACTCTGTATGAGAGACTTTAGGTCCATCCACCTCACTACAAATAACTCAATTTCGTTTCTTTTAATGGCTGAGTAATATTCCATTGTATATATGTGCCACATCTTCTTTATCCATTCATCTGTCAATGGATACTTAGGTTGCTTCCACATCCTGGCTATTGTAAATAGAACTGCAATGAACATTGTGGTACATGACTCTTTTTGAATTATGGTTTTCTCAGGGTATATGCCCAGTAGTGGGATTGCTGTGTCCTATGGTAGTTCTATTTTTAGTTTTTTAAGGAACCTCCATTCTGTTCTCCATAGTGACTGTATCAATTTACATTCCCACCAGGAGTGCAAGAGGGTTTCCTTTTCTCCACACCCTATCCAGCATTTATTGTTTGTAGATTTTTTTTTTTTTTTTTTTTTTTTTTTGCAGTACGCGGGCCTCTCACTGTTGTGGCCTCTCCCGTTGTGGAGCACAGGCTCTGGACGCACAGGCTCAGCGGCCATGGCTCACGGGCCTAACCGCTCTGCAGCATGTGGGATCTTCCTGGACCAGGGCATGACCCTGTGTCCCCTGCATCGGCAGGCGGACTCTCAACCACTGCGCCACCAGGGAAGCCCTGTTTGTAGATTTTTTGATGATGGCCATTCTGACTGGTGTGAGGTGATACCTCATTGTAGTTTTGATTTGCATTTCTCTAATGATTAGTGACATTGAGCATCCTTTCATGTGTTTGTTGGCAATCTGTATATCTTCTTTGGAGAAATGTCCATTTAGGTCTTCTGTCCATTTTTGGATTGGGTTGTTTGTTTTTTTGGTATTGAGCTGCATGAGCTGCTTGTAAATTTTGGAGATTAATCCTTTGTCAGTCGCTTCATTTGCAAATATTTTCTCCTGTTCTGAGGGTTGTTTTTCGTCTTGTTTGTGGTTTCCTTTGCTGTGCAAAAGCTGTTAAGCTTCATTAGGTCCCATTTGTTTATTTTTGTTTTTATTTCCATTTCTGTAGGAGGTGGGTCAAAAAGGATCTTGCTGTGATTTATGTCATAGAGGCATTCACTAATTTTTGTATGTCGATTTTCTATACTGAAACTTTACTAAATTTATTGGCTCTAGCCATTTTTCTGTTTCATATTTAGAGTTTTCCACACACATGATCATGTCAATTGCAAACACAGATAATTTTATTCTTCCTTTCCAATTTGAGTGTTTTTTATTTCTTTTCCTTGTCTAATTGCTCTGGCCAGGACTTCCACTACTGTGTTGAATAAAGTGGTGAGAGTGGGTATCCTTGCCTTGTTCTTGATGTGAGAGGAAAGCTTTGTTTTCCCTCATCATTTCTGATGTTAGCTGTGGGCTTTCATATATGCTGTTTATTGTGTTGAGGTAAGTTCCTTATATACCCATTTCCTTGAGAGTTTTTGTCATGATTAGATGTTGAATTTTGTCAAAATCTTTTTCTGCATCTGTTTGAGGTGATCGTGGGGTTTTATCTTTCATTTTATTAATGTGGTGTATCACATCAAGTGATTTGTGTATGTTGAACCCTCCTTGCATCTTGGGGATAAATCCAACTTGGTCATGGTGTATAGTCCTTTTAATGTGCTGTTGAATTTGGTTTGCTAGTGTTTTATTGAGAATTTTTGCATCTGTGTTTATTAGGGATATTGGCTTGTAGTTTTCTTGAGATGTCTTTGTCTGACTTTGGTATCAGGGTGACGCTGGCCTCATAAAATGAGTTTGGAAGTGTTTCCTCTTTTTTTGGAAGCATTTGAGAAGGACTAGTATTAATTCTTCTTTGAATGCTTGTAGAGTTCACCCATGAAGGTATCTGGTCTGAATCTTTTCTTTTTTGGGAGGTTTTTGATTGCTAATTCAATCTCCTTATTTGTTTTTGATCTATTCAGGCTTTCTATTTCTTCTTGATTCAGTAGGTTCTTGATTTCATAGGTTGTATGTTTCTAGGAATTTATCCATTTCATCTATCCAGTTTGTTGGAGTATAATTGTTTATAATAGTACCTTTTTTATTTCTGAGGCATCTGTTGTAATGTTTCCTCTTTTATCTCTGATTTTATTTATTTGAGTCTTCTTTTTTTCTTGGTCTAGCTAAGGGTATGTCAATGTTGCTTATTTTTCAAATACCAACTCTTAGTTTAAGAGTTTTTTATATTGTTTTTCTATTCTCTATTTGATTTATTTCTGCTCTAATCTTACTATTTCCTTCCTTCTGCTAACTTAGGCTTGGAGCTGCTTCTGGGTTCACAGCTGGGTTTTTAGATGACCAGCTATTACTAGGGATACAGGACTGCTCCTGGACCATGGCAGAGCGGGGCTGGAACCAAGTCCCAGGGGGACGGAGTCCACAGTTGGGACCACAGTCAGCAAGTCTGCCACTGGGGCATGTGCCTGCCTTCTCAAAGCAGTCCTGGGGTTTGAGGACATCACTTTCAGTGATGGGCTCTGCCAAAGTTTCACAACCTCCTGCCTGGATTCCCACCAAAGCTCCCACAAAGGCACTTTTGTCCATGGATGGCTGCCAAATCATTATTTCTGTGTGGGGACATGAGCTGGGAAACTTCTATTCTGTCATCTTGCTGATGCCCTGAACTGTTCTTTTCTTTTTTGTTGTTTTTTTGTTTTTGTCTCTCATTCAGATTGTTTATTAAGAGCAAAAGTTGGGCCATCCCATGTGTGTAATATTGCAACATGAAAAGTCACATACATACTAAGGAGACCCCACAGAACTGAGAGCCTTTCAACAGTACAGAGCCATAGATTACAAAATTAAAATACAAATGATCCCCCCAATTTGGCAGGAAACATGTACAATATGAGGAGTCCTAGAATTGAAGGGCACTTGTTTTTTGATAAGGCAGATACAAAATGGAAAATAAACAACAAACCAACCCGCACCCCCAAAACACTCTGATGGGCATAACAGATAATAGATGTGTGAAACAGGGATCCTGTACAAGCCTCTGTCATTGGCAAAGATGTGTTCATTAAGTGAAAGCCACTGAAGGGTTTGTGTTTGGAGATGCAGGCTAGATGAAATGACAGATTGTAGACATTCCTACCCTAAGAAAATGTTCCACCTTGCCCTCGGCTGGATTCCACCTCAAAAAATGTGATCAACTTTACCCTTCCTAACCATAAACTTGAAAACAGTCTGTAATAAAATGGAAGGAATACAAAGGCATCTTTAAAGCACCATGCTTCCCAGGGCATGATCTTGAGCTCATCTGTCCTTCAGTTCAGCTGCCTCTCTCTCTAAAAGGGACGGGGGCTGCAAATGGCAGGGTCACAGAGCTGTGTCTGTTCAAGTCAGGGTCACCTGAGTGACCCACCTGAAAGGCAAGTGTATTTAGTGAGAATTTAGAGTCTAGGACAACACCACATTTCCCGCCGGGACTTTGGAACCTTGTTTTTAAATTATAGGCTATTTCTGTTCTCGCCTCCCATTCGTTTTGCAAAACTCAACTGACTGCTTTCCCAGTCCTGTCTCACAACCTTGAGTTCTACAGGTTGGTTCCCTGAGAGCCAGGCTGGCCTTGGGAACCTCTGCTTAGTGGCAAGGTCTCAAGGTTCTGAGGGCAGCTCACTGCAGACTGGGTTACAGCTATGCTGCAGATTGGAAAGTGAACGAGTGCCAGGTGGGTCAGGAGGATGAAAGCCTGGTCCAGATGATGCACAAGGTCACCACTCTCATTAAATAAAACGCCGTGTATTCCGCTGCTGCCAGGTTTTCACCAGTGTTCACGATGCATGTCTAGCAGATTGCAGTCTTTTAAAGTATGTATAAATGAACTGTTCTTTTCTAAGCATTCTTTTATTAAGTGAACTTTGAGAATGAAAGTTATTCTTTTCTTCCCCCCTCACTTTACACTTCCTTCCCATCAACTGTCTTCTTTTCCTACTTCAGTGAGCATCCAGTGTGTGGTATTTATTTTGTCTGTAGGATTTACTCACTGCATCTGAGAGGCCATTTTACTAAGCAACGTTCCTATACACTTATTGACAAATAGAGTTGAACCTCAGTTACTTCTTAACAATACAGAGATTTTAGAAAATTTGAACGTCAATTGTCAATCACAGCCTCCTGGTTTATATGTTATATTGTCCAGTGTTTTAGTGATAAATCTTGATTTTTACTCCCCTTCCCCCATTACTATTACTATTTTATACAGCTTGTGTTCAAATTTTTCTTATATTTACCATTTCTTTGCTCACTGTTTCTTCTATTTCATATTTTCTTTTTGGATCATTTTCTCCTTTCTTGAAATATATCCTTTAATCAGCAACTGTTAGAGGACAATACTCAGCTTTATATTTACTTGAAAATGTCTTTATTTCACCCTCGTTCTGCCATGTGAGGATACATTGAGAAGTCGGCAGTCTGTAACCCAAAAGAGGGCCCTCACTAGATCTTGATCATACTGGCACCCTCACCTTGGACTTCCAGCCTCCAGAACTGTGAGAAATAAATTTCTCTTGTTTACAAGCTACCCAGTTTATGATAGTTATAGCAGCCTGAGTGGACTAAGTCAACTCTTGATCCATTTGTCAACAAAGTGAATGATGAAAATTCAGGATGGGTGAAGAGGCTTTCTTGTTTTATCAGTTGTTCCTTCTAAGAGCTCTTAGTCTGGCACAGAGAGGAGACACATACTGGCCTGATTTACAGTGAAACCTCTTCCTTGTTGATGGCCCTACTTTGGTGTTCCAGTGCCTTTTCTCTGCAATCTTTTCTTAGGCTGACATACACCTCCATCTTTGCCTGCTAACCAGTGGCAGAGGAGAGCAAGAAAGGTGTGTGGTATCAGCAGGACTGACTTCTGTGCCAAGGTGCCCTTAATTTTAAACCTCTGGTGACCTTGGGTGGTGTCTAGATGGTAAAACTGAGTTATTTATAGAATCACATTGGTAATGATCACAGCATCTGCTTGGAAACTCATCAATGCCTATGCACTGCAGAATTTCCTTATTATTCTTTTATGATTATCATCATGCCCACAGAAGGTCAAGGGAAGGGGGAGCCCAGGGAAATTTTGTGGTCTCCAGTCCTCCTTTACATGGTCAGCCCTGCTCTCAACATCATGGTATAATAATTGTATTAGCACATTCCTTCTGTTTCACAAGTTCCAGCCAGTAAAACCAAGCTGTGAGTTGTATGATTACATTTATTGAACACCTTTATAGTGATAGACTTATGGACATGTATGGTCTTGTGAAAGCCTCATATTAGTGGCTTGTCTGATCACTAATATTATTACCCAGGTGGGAAGTGGCATAGCTAGAGTTTATATGCCGGTCCTCTAACTCCAATGCTAGTCATCTTTCCACTTCAACACAGGTTGGTTGGGCTTTTCCCTAATTTTTGACGATGCTACAGAGGAGACAGGCATGGATTTTGACTTCACAGATCCTGTAGGGTGAACAGGACCATTGATCTGGGTCATCTTCCTTTCCACTTGGTGTCACTGTGAATGCCCCTTTCCAAATGCTACTGCCCTGATTTCTTCATCTGATCTTCAATTCTCTGGTGGCTGTTTGTTAATGTATATTAATTTTAATGGGTTCAAGTCTATCAGGTTGACAAGTTCATTTTGACTCTGAGAAAGAAGTCAGGAAACCTGAAGCTTTCAAGGTAGCAGTGGTCTATTGTGTGATGCTGGAGCAGTTGCTTAATCCTTTGAGGTCACTTTTCTCATGTGTATGAAAGAGGTGGCCTAGATGAACGATTTTTAATTATAAGAATTTGTTTTTTCCCCAAATGAAATCGGACATAGACTTTAGTGTATCAAACAGACAAAATTAGTTTAGTCAGGTTGAAGCAGGTATGGGGCCCAGAGCATTGCCTTCTTGGCCTCCCTGTTTCTCCCTTAAGTGGCTCCTGAGACACTGATCCAGATGAAGTAGATGGTTGTTAAATTACTATTATTAGTTGCTACGGGGCTTTTCTTAACTGTTTTCTGAGTGCCTAATGCTGGGGATTCTGAACTGTTCAACATCTGCCGGAGGACTGAAACTGGAGCTGGATGCCTGAGTTTGAATTTCAACCCTACTTCCTGGTTGTCCAGGTCACCTTTAGCCAGTCACTCAATCTCTATGCCTCTGTTTCTGCATCTTTAAATAATGATAATAATGGTACCTGCCTCATAGGGTGGTTGTGAAGATTAAAATAGTTCACAGATGCAAAGCATTTAGAATAGTGGCTGACACTGTATAAATGGCAGCTATTATTCTTATCATCTCGAGGATCTAGCAGGGCCTTGTAGGGAGTGGAAGCTTAATAGTGACCATTAATTAACTGGTTTCTGCAGGATGCAGACCTGGGAGAGCTTTCAGTTGTCATGTGTTCCAGTGTCTCGTACATTTGCCTTTATGGAGGCTTTCCTGGGTCGTCTGTTAAAATGCAGATTCCTAGACCTTACTGCTAGATTTACTGAACCGGCATCTCCAGGGAAGCAGTGTGGAAATCTGTATGTATAACAAGTGTCCTACAAGATATTTATGAACAGACACGTTGAGAAATATGGTGGTATTCAACTCTTGCATTTCACAGATGAGAAAACTGCATGGGAGGAGAAACTGCAGGCTCAAGGTCAGAGTTAGTGGTGGAATTGGGACTAGAACCCAGGTCCCTGTCCCTGGTCCAGGGTTATTCTTGCTCACCCCTTTTCTCTGTGATGGCTCTGCCATTTCTGTCCAGGTGCCTGAGGTTGGCGGTGTAGAATGAACTATTTCAGGACAGTGTTACCAAATCAGCATTTGGCTGCAGGCATAACTTACCTGCCAGAAGGGTACGTGAGTTATCTTCTTTAGGCAGATTTTGAGCTTCCTTTTTTATTCTTGACTTTGTGCTTCTGGGATAATGATCTCTGGGAACCTGCATGTCCTGAATAATCTCAAAGTCTGGTAATAGTTCTCGCTGTCCAGTTTTCACAGGAGCAAGTAATACATTTCAAAGTGCAGCTCAGTGCCAAGATGGGGGAGTAGGCAGATAGATTAAATAAAAATGCCAAAATGCTGAGTACACTTAGCCAATTTGCATCATGTGATCATGTGAAACACTTTGGAGCCTGAGGACAGAAACCAAAAATATGCTTCTGTGCAGAGGCAGCCAACAGCATCAGTTACTAGTGTTGTTACTGTTATCATCGTCATCACTGCCATCATTCCTCTCATAAATTTGAAGGTAGGTAACTGGGCTCTGTCTTTTGGAGCATTTCTGCAGGAAGGAAGAGCTACGATGAATTTTAGACAAGTAAGTATGGGGGCATGTGTGGCCCCATAACTCAGCCTCTCAGCTCAAACTACAGCTCTTCGCTCCCCACCCACAAATGTTCAGTCTTTTTATCACTGTGATGCCAATTGTCCACACCCAGGCCTTGCTCTAGCAATAAAGAATCTTAAAAAAATGTGTACAGTAAACAGGTCCTATTGGGGAATTAGGACTCTCTCCAGGACATGGGAGGATAGAAGGCTGAAGCAGAGGGAATAAGAGGCAGGAGTGTGGTGACAGGGGAAGTGCAGTCCTTTATTCCTGAAGAGTAGGTGGAGCCCTTGAACTTGAATAGATTTAGAGATCAAAAAGATAAGATGTAATTGGAGTCCAGGTCCTCAGAGGAAGTGCCAATTTTTAAGCTCTGCGAATGGGGCTGGACCTTACTTAGAGGGAGGAGAAGAAATTCAATTGCCTGCCTTAAAAAAAGAGCAAAACAATTTATTTAGGTGTCCACTCTTTTATTCACTCAGTCTAGTTCTGCTGCTTTGGATAACAAATCCAGCTCCTCTTTTTATAGTGGAAGATCCTAGAGCCCAGGTAGAAATTCATAATTTTATTTTGAAGTCAAAGTCCTTGTCTCTAATCTGGTTTTTATAGATAGAGCTTAAAGCTTCTTTTCTAGAATGGAGTTGAGTAGTGTGGGAGATTCCCAGAGTGTAAAATAAGGGAGATTTCATTTGTCCTCCTAGCTAGCCCCTTGTTCTCCAACCAAAACTTTATTTTAAGCTTCTTTAACAATTTGCTTTATATTTCAATTGAGTAAACATTTGGCATGGAGGTAAGTTATAAGAGAAATAAAATACACAACATACAATTACATGGTTTTTCCTAAATGATCCTGGACTAAGCAACCTCTTCCCACATCTGCAATGCAGGTATTACTGATGTTCATGTGGATGACATTTTGACACTAAAAGATTCCAAAATGCTTTCTTACTCCTTAAGCAATATCAAATTATATTCTTCCGGGCTTCCCTGGTGGCGCAGTGGTTAAGAATCTGCCTGCCAATGCAGGGGACATAGGTTCGAACCTGGACCGGGAAGATCCTACATGCCGCTGAGCAGCTAAGCCCGTGCGCCACAACTACTGAGCCTGCACTCTAGAGCTCGCGAACCACAACAAGAGAAGCCCCGGCAATGAGAAGCCCATGCACCGCAATGAAGAGTAGCCCCCGCTTGCTGCAACTAGAGAAAGCCTGCACGCAGCAACGAAGACCCAACACAGCCAAAAAAAACCCACCAAATTATATTCTTTCTAATTTTATTGTGGATTGATAAATATTTTGAAATGGATTGAAAATTGGAGAGTCCATGTTAATCGCCTCATTTTTCAGATAAAGCAATGGAAATGCAAAGTAATTAAGTGACTTGTGAAAAGTTACGCTGATGAGTAGCAGAGCTGCGATTAAAACTGAGGTCTTTTGATACACCTGTGTTTTCTAATCTTTTAAAATTCAGTCAGTTCACAGTGATGTTTCCTTTTCAGCAGTTTTAACATGTTCTACTATGTGTTCAGCACTAAGCTATTTAATATGATTCATTGTGTGTGTATGTGTGTGTATGTGTGTGGGTAAGAGCGGAAGAGATATAAGAAATGGTACTAGTCTCCCAAGTACTTACAATCTAGTCAGGGATGTGAGACCTACACAGGTAGAGCAATGAATGGTACAATTCAGTGATATTTCCCAAACTTCTATGTGCATGAAAATCACTGGGAATCTTGTTAAAATGCAGATTCTGATTCAGTAGGCATGGGGTGAGCCCTGACATTCTACATTTCTTACAGACTCTCATGTGAAGCATATGCTGTCAGAGGAGACATACTTTGAATAATAAGGCAAGGCAGGAGATAATTAAGGGACAAATTATGTAGCATAATTATAAAACATGAGGGAGTTGAGAGTAATAAAGGGTAATCAGGGAAAGTTTCATGGAACACGTGGAATTTGAGCTCCTGCTGAATAATGGTCTGACTTTGAATTGGTAAAGGAATTAGACAAAGGAATCAAGTGAGTTACGAGTGAAGGCACAGGGGCAGGAATGCGTGAAATGTGCTTGTGAGTTGGTGAAGAAACCATGCTGCCTGGATTGGATGGGGTAAGATGGCCACATTGACTCCCCCTTCTGGTATTTATGCCCTTGTGTAATGCCCTGCATTGTATGTGGCCTGGGTCCAGTGACTTGCTTCTAAGGAATAGAATACAGCAAAAGTAATGGGGCGCCATTGCCAAGATGAGGTTACCGAGAGCCTGACTTCTGTCCTGCTCACTCTGTTGCACCATCACTTTCTCTGAAGGAAGCCAGCTGACATGTGATGAGCTGCCCTGCAGAGAGGCCCCAGTGGCAGGGAGCTGATGTGATGTCAACAGCCAGCGAGGATCTGAGGTGTTGCAACTGTGTGAGTGAGTTGGAAGTAAATCCTTTCTGAGTCAAACCTTGAGATGGCTACAGCCTCGGCAGATGTTGAAGGCTGAGCCAAAGGATGCAACTAAGCCACTCCCAGATTCCTGGCCCCCAGAAACTGTGAAATAATTATGTTTGTTGTTTTAAGATGCTAAATTTGGAGGTAGTTTGTTACACAGCCAGGGATAACTCATACAGTTGGAAATAATTTTGAAAGGAGAAAGAGGTAGTGTGACATCTAATTGTGGAGGAGGAAGGGGCTTGAAAGACTGGTACAACAATTAGGACATGATATGAAAATGATTGTTAAGTTCTAAGTTCTCTCTCTCTGTCACATACATACACATACAGACACACAGAGCTTTATGGAGATATAATTCGTACATCAAATAATACACTCATTTAAAGTGTGCAACTCACTGGTTTTTAGTATGTTCACAGAGTTATGAAACTGTCACCACAATCCATTTTTGGATACTTTCATCATCCCTCAAAAAAGATCATGTACTCATCAGCACTCACACCCCATTTCCTCCCTGACCTCCCAGTCTAAGGCAACCACTAACCTACTTTGTCTCTATGGGTTTTCCTCTTCTGGACATTTCAGATGAATAGAATAATGTAATATTTGGCCTTTTTGTGTCTGGCTTCTTAGCATGATATTTTTAAGGTTTCTCTGTGTTGTAGCATGTATATCAGTATATTGTGACTTTTTAATGACAAATAATATTACATTGTATGGATATACTACATTTTGTTTATCCCTTGACACGTTCATGGATGTTTGAGTTATTTCTACCTTTTTGGCTATTACAAATAATGCTGCTATGAACTTTCATCTAAAAGATTTTATGTGGACTGTTGTTTTCATTTTTCTAGAGTATATGCCTACAAGTAAAATTCCTGGGTCATATCATAACTCTGACATTTTAAAGAACTGTCAAACTGTTTTCCAAAGTGGCTGCACCATTTTACATTTCCTCTAGTAATGTGTGAGGGTTCCAATTTCTCCACATCCAAGCCAACACTTGTTACAATCTGTCCTTTTTATTTATACCCATCCTAGTGTGTATGAAGTAGTATGTCTTTGTGATTTTGATTTGCATTTTTCTAATGACTAATATTCCCAAGCATCTTTTCATGTGCATATTTACCATTTGTACAGCTTCCTCAGAGAAATATCTATGCAAATCCTTTGTCCATTTTTAAATTGGGCTATTTTTCTTTTTATTATTGAGTAGTAGGTGTTCTTTATATATTCTAGATATAAGTCTCTTATCATATTTATGATTTGCAAAAATATTCTCCCATTCTGTGGATTGTTTTTTGAAGGTATCCTTCAAAACACAACTGGTTTAAATTTTTAAAAATATTTATTTATTTATGTGGCTGCGCTGGGTCTTAGTTGCGGCATGTGGGATCTTTAGTTGCGGCATGTGGGATCTTCAGTTGCAGCATATGGGCTCTTAGTTGCAGCATGCATGTGGTATCTAGTTCCCTGACCAGGGATCAAACCTGGGCTCTCTGCATTGGGAGTGTGGAGTCTTAATCAGTGGACCACCAGGGAAGTCATGAACTGGTTTTAATTTTGATGAAGCCTAATTTATCAATTTTTTTTTTCCAGTCACTTATACTTTTGGCAGTGTATCTGAGAAAGCCTTGCCTTGCCCAAGGTCACTTAGATTTAATCCTATGTCTTATAGGATCTTTGTAGTTTTAGCTCTTATATTTACATGTAATATACATTTGGAGTTTATTTTTGTGTATGGTGTAAGGAAGAGGTTCAACTTCATTCTCTTACATGTGGTTATACAGTTGTCCCAGCACTATTTCTTGAAAAGACTTCCCCCCCATTGAATTGTCTTATGCTCTTTTTGAAATCAATTGGCCAGAAATGTGAGGATTTATTTTTAATAATTTTACTAAAAGTATTAACTTTAGTGATTAATTTTATTCTTAATTGTTTTATTAATTTTATTCCATTGATCTGTGTGTCTAATCTTATGCCAGTACCACACTGTCTTGTTTATGTTAGGTTTGTAGTAAGTTTTGCAATCAGGATGTGTGAGTCCTCCTATTTTGTTCTTCTTTTTATCAAGTTTGTCTTGACTGTACTGGGTCCTTTGCATTTTCATATGAACTTGAGGATTCACTCATCAGATTCTGCAAAACTTCAGCTGGGATTTTGACAGAGATTGTGTTGATTCTGTACATCAATTGGGGAATATTGCCATCTCAAAGATATTAAGTCTTTCACCCATGAATACAGATGTCTTTGCATTTATTTAGATATTTTAAATTTCTTCAACTGTGTTTAATAATTTTCAGAGTACAAGTTTTACACAACTTTTGTTACATTTATAGCTAAGTATTTCTATTTATTGCTACTGTAAATGGAATTATTTTCTTAACTTTATTTTCGATTGATCATTGCTACTGTATAGAAACACATTGACTTTTATATATTGCTCTTGTACCTTATAACATTATAAACTCATTTATAAACTCATTTAGTAGCTTGAACAGTTTTTTATTTTTTATTTTTATTTATTTATTTATTTTTTCGCGGTACGCGGGCCTCTCACTGTTGTGGCCTCTCCCGTCGCGGAACACAGGCTCCGGACGTGCAGGCTCAGAGGCCATGGCTCACGGGCCTAGCCACTCCACGGCATGTGGGATCTTCCCGGACCAGGGCACGAACCCGTGTCCCCTGCATCGGCAGGTGGACTCCCAACCACAGCACCACCAGGCAAGCTCTTGAACAGTTTTTTAATGGATTTCTTAGGATTTTTCCCTATATAAGATCATCTCTTCTGCACATAGAGGTTGATTCACTTCTTCCTCTCTGATCTACGTGCCTTTTATTTCTTTTGCTTGCCTAATTGCCCTGGCTAGAACCTCCAGTACCACACTGAGTAGAAGCAGCAAGAGTTGATATTCTTTTCTTGGTTCTGATCTTACGAGGAAGGTATTCAGTCTTTCATCTTTAAATATAATGTTAGCTGTGGGTGTTTTATTTGTTTGTTTAATAAATGCCCTTTATCAGGTTGAGGAAATTCCTTCTATGCCTAGTTTGTAAAGATTTTTTTTTTTATTTTGCTTTATAACAAATTTAATCAGTTATACATATACATATGTTCCCATATCCACTCCCTTTTGCATCTCCCTCCCACCCTCCCTATCCCACCCCTCCAGGCGGTCACAAAGCACCGAGCTGATCTCCCTGTGCTATGTGGCTGCTTCCCACTATCTATCTACCTTACGTTTGGTACTGTATATATGTCCATGCCACTCTCTCGCTTTGTCACACCTTACCCTTCCCCCTCCCCATATCCTCAAGTCCATTCTCTAGTAGGTCTGTGTCTTTATTCCTGTCTTACCCCTATGTTCTTCATGACATTTTTTTTTCTTAAATTCCATATGTATGTGTCAGCATACAGTATTTGTCTTTCTCTTTCTGACTTACTTCACTGTGTATGACAGACTCTAGGTCCATCCACCTCATTACAAATAGCTCAATTTCCTTTCTTTTTATGGCTGAGTAATATTCCATTGTATATATGTGCCACATCTTCTTTACCCATTCATCCGATGATGGACACTTAGGTTGTTTCCATCTCTGGGCTATTGTAAATAGGGCTGCTATGAACATTTTGGTACATGTCTCTTTTTGAATTATGGTTTTCTCAGGGTATATGCCCAGTAGTGGGATTGCTGGGTCATATGGTAGTTCTATTTGTAGTTTTTTAAGGAACCTCCATACCGTTCTCCATAGTGGCTGTACCAATTCACATTCCCACCAGCAGTGCAAGAGTGTTCCCTTTTTTCCACACCCTCTCCAGGATTTATTGTTTGTAGATTTTTTGATGATGGCCATTCTGACTGGTGTGAGATGATATCTTATTGTAGTTTTGATTTGCATTTCTCTAATGAGTAAAGATGTTGAGCATCCTTTCATGTGTTTGTTGGCAGTCTGTATATCTTCTGTGGAGAAATGTCTGTTTAGGTCTTCTGCCCATTTTTGGATTGGGCTGTTTGTATTTTTGTTATTGAGCTGCATGAGCTGCTTATAAATTTTGGAGATTAATCCTTTGTCAGTTGCTTCATTGGCAAATATTTTCTCCCATTCTGAGGGTTGTCTTTTGGTCTTGTTTATGGTTTCCTTTGCTGTGCAAAAGCTTTTAAGTTTCATTAGGTCCCATGTGTTTATTTTTGTCTTTATTTCCATTTCTCTAGGAGGTGGGTCCAAAAGGATCTTGCTGTGATTTATGTCATAGAGTGTTCTGCCTATGTTTTCCTCTAAGAGTTTGATAGTGTCTGGCCTTACATTTAGGTCTTTAATCCATTTTGAGCTTATTTTTGTGTATGGTGTTAGGGAGTGATCTAATCTCATACTTTTACATGTCCCTGTCCAGTTTTCCCAGCACCACTTATTGAAGAGACTGTCCTTTCTCCACTGTACATTCCTGCCTCCTTTATCAAAGATAAGGTGACCATATGTGCGTGGGTTTATCTCTGGGCTTTCTATCCTGTTCCATTGATCTATCTTTCTGTTTTTGTGCCAGTACCATACTGTCTTCATTACTGTAGCTTTGTAGTATAGTCTGAAGTCAGGGAGCCTGATTCCTCCAGCTCCATTTTTCGTTCTCAAGATTGCTTTGGCTATTCGGGGTCTTTTGTGTTTCCATACAAATTGTGCAATTTTTTGCTCTAGTTCTGTGAAAAATGCCAGTGGTAGTTTGATAGGGATTGCATTGAATCTGTAGATTGCTTTGGGTAGTAGAGTCATTTTCACAATGTTGATTCTTCCAATCCAAGAACATGGTACATCTCTCCATCTATTTGTATCATCTTTAATTTCTTTCATCAGTGTCTTATAATTTTCTGCATACAGGTCTTTTGTCTCCTTAGGTAGGTTTATTCCTAGATATTTTATTCTTTTTGTTGCAATGGTAAATGGGAGTGTTTCCTTGATTTCACTTTCAGATTTTTCATCATTAGTATATAGGAATGCCAGAGATTTCTGTGCATTAATTTTGTATCCTGCAACTTTACCAAATTCATTGATTAGCTCTAGTAGTTTTCTGGTAGCATCTTTAGGATTCTCTATGTATAGTATCATGTCATCTGCAAACAGCGACAGCTTTACTTCTTCTTTTCCGATTTGGATTCCTTTTATTTCCTTTTCTTCTCTGATTGCTGTGGCTAAAACTTCCAAAACTATGTTGAATAAGAGTGGTGAGAGTGGGCAACCTTGTCTTGTTCCTGATCTTAGTGGAAATGGTTTCAGTTTTTCACCATTGAGGACAATGCTGGCCATGGGTTTGTCATATATGGCCTTTATTATGTTGAGGAAAGTTCCCTCTATGCCTACTTTCTGCAGGGTTTTTATCATAAATGGGTGTTGAATTTTGTCGAAAGCTTTCTCTGCATCTATTGAGATGATCATATGGTTTTTCTCCTTCAATTTGTTAATATGGTGTATCACGTTGTTTGATTTGCGTATATTGATGAATCCTTGCATTCCTGGAATAAACCCCACTTGATCATGGTGTATGATCCTTTTAATGTGCTGTTGGATTCTGTTTGCTAGTATTTTGTTGAGGATTTTTGCATCTATGTTCATCAGTGATATTGGCCTGTAGTTTTCTTTCTTTGTGACATCCTTGCCTGGTTTTGGTATCAAGGTGATGGTGGCCTCGTAGAATGAGTTTGGGAGTGTTCCTCCCTCTGCTATATTTTGGAAGAGTTTGAGAAGGATAGGTGTTAGCTCTTCTCTAAATGCTTGATAGAATTCGCCTGTGAAGCCATCTGGTCCTGGGCTTTTGTTTGTTGGAAGATTTATCACAGTTTCAATTTCAGTGCTTGTGATTGGTCTGTTCATATTTTCTATTTCTTCCTGATTCAGTCTTGGCAGGTTGGGCATTTCTAAGAATTTGTCCATTTCTTCCAGGTTGTCCATTTTATTGGCATAGAGTTGCTTATAGTAATCTCTCATGATCTTTTGTATTTCTGCAGTGTCAGTTGTTACTTCTCCTTTTTCATTTCTAATTCTATTGATTTGAGTCTTCTCCCTTTTTTTCTTGATGAGTCTGGCTAATGGTTTATCAATTTTGTTTATCTTCTCAAAGAACCAGCTTTTAGTTTTATTGATCTTTGCTATCATTTCCTTCATTTCTTTTTCATTTATTTCTGATCTGATTTTTATGATTTCTTTCCTTCTGCTAACTTTGGGATGTTTTTGTTCTTCTTTCTCTAATTGCTTTAGGTGCAAGGTTAGGTTGTTTATTCGAGATGTTTCCTGTTTCTTAAGGTGGGATTGTATTGCTATAAACTTCCCTCTTAGAACTGCTTTTGCTGTATCCCATAGGTTTTGGGTCGTCGTGTCTCCATTGTCATTTGTTTCTAGGTATTTTTTTATTTCCTCTTTGATTTCTTCAGTGATCACTTCGTTATTAAGTAGTGTATTGTTTAGCCTCCATGTGTTTGTATTTTTTACAACTCTTTTCCTGTAATTGATATCTAGTCTCATAGCATTGTGGTTGGAAAAGATACTTGATACAATTTCAATTTTCTTAAATTTACCAAGGCTTGATTTGTGACCCAAGATATGATCTATCCTGGAGAATGTTCCATGAGCACTTGAGAAAAATGTGTATTCTGTTGTTTTTGGATGGAATGTCCTATAAATATCCATTAAGTCCATCTTGTTTAATGTATCATTTAAAGCTTGTGTTTCCTTATTTATTTTCATTTTGGATGATCTGTCCATTGGTGAAAGTGGGGTGTTAAAGTCCCCTACTATGATTGTGTTACTGTCGATTTCTCCTTTTATGGCTGTTAGTATTTGCCTTATGTATTGAGGTTCTCCTATGTTGGGTGCATAAATATTTACAATTGTTATATCTTCTTCTTGGATCGACCCCTTGATCATTATGTAGTGTCCTTCTTTGTCTCTTCTAGTAGTCTTTATTTTAAAGTCTATTTTGTCTGATATGAGAATTGCTACTCCAGCTTTCTTTTGGTTTCCATTTGCATGGAATATCTTTTTCCGTCCCCTTACTTTCAGTCTGTATGTGTCTCTAGGTCTGAAGTGGGTCTCTTGTAGACAGCATATATATGGGTCTTGTTTTTGTATCCATTCAGCCAATCTGTGTCTTTTGGTGGGAGCATTTAGTCCATTTACATTTAAGGTAATTATCGATATGTATGTTCCTATTCCCATTTTCTTAATTGTTTTGGGTTCGTTATTGTGGGTCTTTTCCTTCTGTTGTGTTTCTTGCCTAGAGAAGTTCCTTTAGAATTTGTTGTAAAGCTGGTTTGGTGGTGCTGAACTCTCTCAGCTTTTGTTTGTCTGTAAAGGTTTTAATTTCTCCATCAAATCTGAATGAGATCCTTGCTGGGTAGAGTAGTCTTGGTTGCAGGTTTTTCTCCTTCATCACTTTAATTATGTCCTGCCACTCCCTTCTGGCTTGTAGAGTTTCTGCTGAGAGATCAGCTGTTATCCTGATGGGGATTCCCTTGTGTGTTACTTGTTGTTTTTGCCTTGCTGCTTTTAATATGATTTCTTTGTGTTTAATTTTTGACAGTTTGATCAATATGTGTCTTGGTGTATTTCTCCTTGGATTTATTTTGTATGGGACTCTCTGTGCCTCCTGGACTTGATTAACTATTTCCTTTCCCATATTAGGGAAGTTTTCAACTATAATCTCTTCAAATATTTTCTCAGTCCCTTTCTTTTTCTCTTCTTCTTCTGGAACCCCTATAATTCGAATGTTGGTGCGTTTAATGTTGTCCCAGAGGTCTCTGAGACTGTCCTCTGTTCTTTTCATTCTTTTTTCTTTATTTTGCTCTGCAGCAGTTATTGCCACTATTTTATCTTCCACCTCACTTATCCGTTCTTCTGCCTCAGTTATTCTGCTATTGATCCCGTCTAGAGTATTTTTTATTTCATTTATTGTGTTTTTAATCGATGCTTGATTCATCTTTAGTTCTTCTAGGTCCTTGTTAACTGTTTCTTGCATTTTGTCTATTCTATTTCCAAGATTTGGGATCTGGGAAATAGAATCTTGGATCATTTTTACCATCATTATTCTGAATTCTTTTTCAGGTAGACTGCCTATTACCTCTTCATTTGTTAGGTCTGGTGGGATTTTATCTTGCTCCTTCTCCTGCTGTGTGTTTTTCTGTCTTCTCATTTTGCTTATGTTACTGTGTTTGGGGTCTCCTTTTTGCAGGCTGCAGGTTCGTGGTTCCCGTTGTTTTTGGTGTCTGTCCCAAGTGGCTAAGTTTGGTTTAGTGGGTTGTGTAGGCTTCCTGGTGGAGGGTACTAGTCCCTGTGTTCTGGTGGATGAGGCTGGATCTTGTCTTTCTGGTGGGCAGGTCCACGTCTGGTGGTGTGTTTTGGGGTGTCTGCGGACTTTTTATGATTTTAGGCCACCTCTCTGCTAATGGGTGGCATTGTGTTCCTGTCTTGCTAGTTGTTTGGCATAGGGTGTCCAGCACTGTAGCTTGCTGGTCGTTGAGTGAAGCTGGGTGCTGGTGTTGAGATGGAGATCTCTGGAAGATTTTCGCCGTTTGATATTATGTGGAGCTGGGAGGTCTCTTGTGGATCAGTGTCCTGAAGTTGGCTCTCCCACCTCAGAGGCACAGCACTGACTCCTGGCTCCTCAATTTGGGATGATTTGTTGTCTATTCATGTATTCCACAGATGCAGGGTACATCAAGTTGATTATGGAGCTTTAATCCGCTGCTTCTGAGGCTGCTGGGAGAGGTTTCCCTTTCTCTTCTTTGTTCTCACAGCTCCTGGGTCTCAGCTTTGGATTTGGCCCCGCCTCTGCGTGTAGGTCGCCGGAGGGCGTCTGTTCTTCGCTCAGACAGGACAGGGTTAAAGGAGCAGCCTCTTCGGCGACTCTGGCTCACTCAGGCCGGGCGGGAGGGAGGGGCACGGAGTGCGGGGCGAGGCTGCAGCGGCAGAGGTCGGCGTGACGTTGCACCAGCCCGAGGTGCGCCGTGCGTTCTCCCAGGGAAGCCGCCCCTGGATCCCGGGACCCCGGCATTGGCGGGCTGCACAGGCTCCCGGAAGGGCGGTGTGGACAGTGACCTGCGCTCGCCACAGGCTCCTTGGCGGCGGCAGCAGCAGCCCCAGCGTCCCACGCCCGTCTCTGGGCTCCGCGCTTTCAGCCGCGACTCGCGCCCGTCTGTGGAGCCCCTTTAAGCAGCGCTCTTAATCCCCTCTCCTCGCGCACCAGGAAACCAAGAGGGAAGAAAAAGTCTCTTGCCTCTTCGGCAGCTCCAGAGTTTTCCCGGACTCCCTCCCGGCTAGCTGTGGCACATTAGCCCCCTTCAGGCTGAGTTCTCGCCGCCAGCCCCAGTCCTCTCCCTGCGCTCTGACCGAAGCCCGAGCCTCAGTTTCCAGCGCCGCCCGCCCCAGCAGGCGAGCAGACAAGCCTCTCGGGCTGGTGAGTGCCGCTCGGCTCCGATCCTCTGTGCGGGAATCTCTCCGCTTTGCCCTACCCAGGTATGTGGGGAGTTCCTTGCCTTTTGGGAGGTCTGGGGTCTTCTGCCAGCGTTCAGTAGGTGTTCTGTAGGAGTTGTTCCACGTGTAGCTGTATTTCTGGTGTATCCGTGGGGAGGAAGGTGATCTCCGCGTCTTACTCTTCCGCCATCTTACCCGGAAGTCCGGATGTAAAGATTTCTATGCCTAGTTTGTTGAGTGTTTTTTATCATGGAAAGTGTGTTAGATTTTGTCAAATGGTTTTTCTGCATCTGTTGACATGATCATTTGGGTTTTGTCCTTTTTTTATTGATATGAAATATTACATTGATTTTTGGATGTTAAACTAACCTTCATTCCTGAGACAAATCCCTCTTGGACATGATGTATCATCCTTTTTATATGTTACTGGATTTGGTTTGATACTATTTTGTTGAGAAGTTTTGAGACTATGTAAGTAGAATATATTGGTCTGCAGGTTTCTTTTCTTGCAATGTCTTTGGTTTGTTATTAGGATGACACTGGCATCATAAAATTAGGAACTGTTTCCTCCTCTTTTTTCTGGGGGGATAGAATTTATGAAAAATTGGTATTAATTAAAAAAATAGTCTTCAGTAGAATTCACCAGTGAAACCATCTGTGTCTGGGTTTTTCTTTGTGGAAAGTTTTAAAGTTATTAATGCAACTTCTTCAATGTTATAGGTCTGTTTAGAATTTCTATTTCTTTTTAAGTCAGTTTTAGTAGTGTGTCTTTCTAAGAATTTGTCAATTTTTTAAAGTTATCTCATTTGTTAGCATGTGTTCCCAGTATTCCCTTATAATCTTTTTGAATTTTTTGAGGTCAGTAGTGATGTTTCCTCTTTCATTCCTGATTTTAGTAATTTGAGTCTTCTTTCATTTTTTTTTCTGGTCATTTAACCAAAAGTTTGCCAACATTGTTTATCTTTTCAGAAGACCAAGTTTTGGTCTCGTGATTTTTTCTCTTGCTTTTCTATTCCCTATTTCATTAATTTCCAGTGTAATGCTTATCATTTCCTACCTTCTGCATGCTTTGGCTTAATGTGATCTTTTTTTCAGTATCTTAAGGTGAAGGCTAAGTCACTGATTTGAGATCTTTTTTTTTTAATATAGACATTTCCAGCTCTAAATATTCCTCTAAGCATTGCTTTATTTGCATACCTTGTTTTAATATGTTATGCTTTTATTTTCATCCATCTCAAAGATTTTTAATTTCTTTTGATTTCTTCTTTGATCCACTGATTATTTAGAAAGGTGTTATTTAATGTGCACATATATGCAGGTGTTCTAAATTCATCTCAAAGATTTTTAATTTCTTATGATTTCTTCTTTGATCCACTGATTATTTAGAAAGGTGTTATTTACTGTGCACATATATGCAGGTGTTCTAAATTCCTTTGTTATTGATTTCTAATTTTATTCCATTGTGGTTGGCAGACACACCTTGTAGGATTTCAATTTTTTAAAATTTATTGAGGACTGTTTTATCATCTAGCATATGGTGGATCCTAAAGAAATTTTCGTGTGTGCTTGGGGAGAATACACATACTACAGTTGTTGGTTAGAGCATTCTATATACGTCTGTCAAGTCTAGTTTCATAGTGTTGTTCATTTCTTCTGTTTCCTTTTTGATCTTCTGTCTAATTTTTCTATCCCTCTAGAAAGAAATAACAACTATTGTTGAGTCATTAATCCCTTCAGTTCTGTCAGTTTTTATTTTATGTATTTTGGGGGTTTTGTTGTTAAATGCATATGTTTATAATTGTTATGTTTCTGATAGATTGACCATTTTATCATTATAAAGTGTCTATCTTTATCTCTAGTAACTTTTTTGTTTGTTTTAACATCTGTTTTGGCTGATATTAGTGTCGCTACTCCAGCTTTCTTGTGGTTGTTTTTTGGATCATGTATCTTTCCCCGTCCTTTTACTTTCAGCATTTTGTATCTTCGAATCTACAGTGTGTTTCCTGCAGAGCAAATAGTTGGACCTTGTTTTTAATCCAGTCTGACAATCTCTGACTTTGATTGAGTTGTTTAATTCATTTACATTTAATGCTATTATTGATATAGTTGGACTTATGTTTGCTATTTTGCTATTTATTTTCTGTATATCTCCTGTTTCTCTCTTCCTCCTTTACTGCCTTCTTTTGCATTGAATAAATAGCTTCTAATGTAACATTTTAATTTCTTTAAAGAGTTTTCCCCACTATTTTAAAGTTATTTTCTGATAAAATAAAGACGTTCCATATGTGTGAGGAAATAGCATTGTTGGATGGGTGTACCAATATTTATTAATCATCAGTGTGGGAAAGCATGAGTATGTTTGTGTGTATGTGGGGGAGGGAGAAAGAGGGAGGGAAGGAAAAAGGGAGAGAGAGCAAGAGTGCTGGCAGACGTTTTTGATTCTTGTAGAAATATTGTTGAGAGGAGAGTGGAGGTCCTTCAAGCAATAAACTCCAATTTCATTTATAGCACAGAGGGAGTCTTCAGGTAAGCTGACATCTATCCAACAGGGTAGTTTACAGATATCAGGTAAGTAATGATCAGGTTGGTGATTAAGAAGAAAGAGCCTTTATGTGTGCTTTGACCTTCCAAACTTTCCTCTTCACCTTGGGTGACATTGATTTTTGTCAAGGTTGTTTGTATTTGCAGAAGTGTTTCCACGATTGAATCTGATCTTGATCTGCTGATAGCTGCTTAATTTACACAGTTAGGGCTTCCCCCCCCCCCCCCCCAGTGTAGAGACTATCCAATCATGATTGCTTCTCACATTTTTCCTCAGGGAAAAAAATCTATATTAATGGCTTCAAAGTGGTCACAAGGTAATTGACTGCTGTTTGCCCTTTTTAATTTGTAGCTGTTTGCCCTTCACTTTGTTTCTCAAAAACAGTTCTTGGCACGGTCTCACAAATGAAAGCCCTGTTTTTCAGATCTAGGCAGCTGCTAAGCTTTGGATCTGTGAATTTTGCCATCCTGCACATTCAGGGTTGACTATGGAGGGTGGTTAAGAAGCTCTATACTTGAAAGGAAGCTTATTGCTTTAAGTAGCTCATAGTTGGCGGTATATCATTCTTATAAGCTTTCAAACTTGGCTTCTGTGGCTATTTCCTTTTCTACAGACTCTATTCTGCCCTCCCTGACCCTCCCACCAACCCAAATTCTGCTTTGGCCTCTGATGAATTCTCTATTAAACCCAAGAGCATTGTGCCTTTATAGAAGCAAGTAACTTAAAGAAAATTAAACCATTTTGATCTTGAAATTCCAAACTTTAGTAAGAGCAGTGAAAAGCCTTGAAAATATTACTCATTTCTACTTAAAACATCCCTGGGAAGTGAGCCAGCATTTTATTAGTCTCTATTGGATGTTATTAGCTAGGGACAATCAAAAGAAGTCAAGGCAAGTTCAAGTCATTTGTATAAAACCCAGGTGAAGAAGCCAGAGTTAAAATCCAAGTCCTTGTATCCTGACACACTTCCTCTCTGGATCATTTTTCTGTCTAAAACAGCATTCTGTTCCCCAATATAATATCAGCGGTTGACCTGATATTTGTTTTCATGACACACACAAGAGGAAAAAAGGTTTACATTGTTTTGTCGTAAGTGGATTGATAAGTGATCCCATGAATGGGACGTGGGTGTGGCAGAGCTAGTTCTGGGACTTCTCTGGGAAGAAGTCAGACCCCTGCATTATGTTTCTGGCTCTTTAGTGCTGGGCATTGCTCACATCCTTTCA
Organism: Hyperoodon ampullatus; assembly: GCF_949752795.1. NCBI lineage: Eukaryota > Metazoa > Chordata > Mammalia > Artiodactyla > Ziphiidae > Hyperoodon > Hyperoodon ampullatus. The sequence continues at coordinate 142,649,020 of NC_136917.1, read as the reverse complement.
TATCTCTTATGCATAGTCCTCCACATGTGAGGTGGAGCTCATCATAAATACGTGGTTGTGAGGAGGCATTGTCAGGAATGCTTTATTCTAATCACATCACCTGGGCTTGTAGTTGAAGGGTGGAGGTGGGAAAGAAGCCATGGGATACACTCATCAACCTGACCATGGACTGTCCAGTCTTAACCACCTGTGCCCTCACAAACCCCCACAGGAATTCTTTTTGTAATACTCTCATTTATAAAAAAGTTTCCTTCCTTTCTTCTAAGATGTGTCATCAGTTGAATAGCATCATCAGGAAAAAACTTCTATATCAATTGTATATGCCTGTGGAAAGAGGGATCCCGATTTTAGAAACATTAATACGAAAAGAATGTATCCTGGAATCAAGGACAAGAGGTATTTGCTCAAAACTTCTCCACCATTTTCTCTTTTCTAATTGAATCTGCCCTCTCAAGTGTCCTAAGAAAGGAATATGAAGAGAGTCTTGTTTCTTTAGTCCCTAATAAATAGCAGGGCCATGGGTTGTCTGTGCTGGTGGTCCTCAATTCAAGATGTGGTATTTTCTGGGTTTCCACAGCATGTACCATTTTATAATTATGTATTTCCCTTTATTAGTAAATACACTTCAACCCAGAAAATTCTAAGCTCTGTAAAGATAAACAAAAGACAAAGACAAAAGCCCTAAATGCTTGACTAATCCATAAATGAAATATTCATTTACTAGATAAATAGTAAGATGAGCTCATTTGTTTTGTATGTTTCTATTTGATGCCCTTTCAATGAGAGAAAATTTTCCTTGCACTTACTAAATCTTGAAAGAGAAATAGTAATGCCAAGAGATGATGCAAGAAACTATGTCATAGAAGGTTAACATAGGCTATAAACCTGTCGTGTCTCTGACCTCTGACTGTCTTTTGGGTAGTTTTTTTTTTCTTTTTTTTTTTCTAATGACAACTGATTTTATTATGTTCCCATGGTGTCACATTGCTCAATTTCAATTGCTTGCTTCTGGTTAAGATGTTTGGTTTGTTACAGCAAATGAAAACAAAACCCAAGCCTTGTGTTTGGTGAGAACAGTAGGATGTGGGGAGAGCTTCTCTGTGCATCTAAATGTCAGGCACATTGGGCTAAGAAAATATATTGGTCCTGCAGTGTGTTGTTGATTAAAGATGGTGTTATGTGGTCTTCCAAAGCCCTTTGCTATGGTTCTCTTCTGAAGTAGGGTGTATGTACAGCTTTTTGCAATTAGACATACTATTGATATATTCCCCTCCAAAGATTCTGGCACATGGGTTTAAACAGCTGTTTTAGACACCAAACACAGGCACAGGTTAGTGAATAAGTTCTGTAAGTAATTTTGATACCTCTTTTTGTCTTGCCTTATTCTTGATTGAAAAACTAATGATCTACAATAAAATGGAATTTCCACAATGAGATTTTCTTGGTATTAAACAAAGGGTTGTTTTATGACACCTTATGTGCTGAGAATTAGAGCCCCTTTCAAGTGATATTTATTAGGTTTTATCTTATATTCCTAACAGTTGTTCCCATTATAGCACTGTGTTAACTATTGACCCTATAGCGCCATACTCTCTTTTGCTGTATGAAGCCTATCTCTTGCAGTCAATTTCTTCCTCATCTTCCTCCATGAACTAATAAGTCCATGCCTAAATCTACTAATTCCATTTCCTTGTCTGGATAATATTTTAAGATTTCTAAATCATATTTTTAAATTAAAATCAGTGCTGATCGAAACTCTTCCCTGAAACTTTCCTCAACTTTTCTTCATGGAAATGGCTTTCTGCTCTGAATTCTCTAGCATTTATCGTTTTCATCTCACATTTGACATTTACTGGTTCATGTTTTTTTTTTTTCCAATTTTTTCCTGTTTGTTCTGCATATTCAAGGGTCTTTCACATTCCTAGAGAGCATATAAAACATTGTATATTGCTTTTATAAACTTGATAGTGCTGAACATACTATTCAACATACAGCAATATCCTAGTAATGGTTAGTTAAGTTGAATTGTGCTTTTTCTTCAGATTTTGATTTTACAGTAGTGTTCTCATTGAAAGTTTCCAGCCACTAGCATGGAAGAGTATCAGTCTGAGATATGTTTGAGTATCAGTGAGCTAGCATCATGATAGTGTTTTGACTCACTGAATAATGTTAAGTACTTGGGTATGCATGACATTAGACTATGCATAAATTACTCAGAAGATGGAATTTCTGCCTCCTAGAAAATTATATTTACATCAGCATTGTGCCTAATGAGCATAATCTTTTTTTTAGAAGGGCCAAGATTTATAATAAATATTGATATTTTCCTATATAACAGTTGTGGAAAGCCATAAAATAATTTTACTGTGCAAGTATTGTAAATGTATTCATGCACTCATTGGTGATACACTGTCTATGAGTATGTTTTAGAAAATGTGTGGTGAAAACCTTTCATTGAAACCACTGATTTATGAAGGCAAGCATAAGATGAAGAAACAGGGCAGAAAGAAGGATTGGAACAAAAATTAAATCTGGTTTGTAAAATATTCAGAAATTTATCATTACTAAATCACATTTATTGATTGGACACCAATGTTTTTCCTTCTTTTATTACAAGAATGACACATTTTAGTGTTAAATTCTTAGCATTCCTTCATTTCAATATCAGTTACTTGACTATGATTAGTATTCATCAGTGCATGTACTGTGTTGTAACTCACATATTAAATCTCTGTTTAGAGTTTGAGAACACAAGAGGAACTTGATGAGACTATGGTTGACTCATTCTTTTTAATACCAGTCACTAAGAAAATTAAAGCATAAAGGACAAGTTGATTATCTTCCAGCTCTCCCCTTGCCTCTGGGCACAATCATGCAAAAATTGGTTTTGGAAGAAAATGTTGTTGCCTGCTTCCAATTGCTTATAAGATTTAAAGCTTTTTAACTTGCCATCTCAGGATTGTCAGGAAAAGGAGGCTGCTTTATCTCAATATCAAAATGTGTTTTTCAAGAGTGAGAGGTAAATGTTCAAGTGATGAAGAGAAATTACTTACCCTGGGTTCTTAGAGAAAACCTTTCAGGTGTTAACAATTCGTCATTGTGCTTTGGGGCATTTATGCTTTTCCTAATTAAATTTCATGATGGCATCAACTGTTTCAATCACTTTAGGTAGACAGACTTCTCAACAGTAACTGGATCTTTTCCCCTTCACTCTATTCTTTTCCCTTATGAATTAGAAATGACTTTATGCTTCTGTTTTGTTTCTGTTCTTCCTCTCAGTAACTTTATTCCCAATCCATTTTCTTACTGTGAGAATGTCTTCATTTCTCTGTAGTCTCTGGAGTGCTAATCAAGAATTAATCAGTCTTCCCTATTGAGTCAGGTTTAGCCATTTTATTCTCCTTTTGTGTCCTGTGCAAGGAGTATGAAATAACATTGTTTTAGGAAAGATTTATGGCTAAATTTCATTTTGGGGTTCAGTGACCCCTTTGAGAATGTATCAAATGCTACAGTTCCTCTGTCCATCACAAAGCACAAATTAAACATTTGACATGCTATTTCATATGTTGCCTTGACTCCCCATACTTCCCAGTTCTGTCCCTAGACCTCAGATTAGGAAGCCCAGGAGCCTCCGGCTATAAAGGGCTTTATTTTTCTTTTTGGTAGATTTGGTTCTAAGATGGCCATGTGGGCATTAGATAAGCAGTTACTTGAAGTAAGCAAAAAGAGACTAAGTCCATATAAATATCTTTGTGCATGTGATGAAATAATAGCAGCCTCTAGGAAAGGGGGCAGATTAGTCACTCAAAACAGATTTTGTTTACATATTTGTGTTGTGGGTGTGATTTATATCAATGATATCGAAGACTCTGAAGACCACATACCCATTCCACAGAAGTATGTTATAGCAAACATCAGTTCTAGACATTTGAAATTTAAATTTCACTGGAATTAATGTGATACCTGAGAAGAAAAGTGATATGATGTTCAGTTTATATTAAGTATCTTGGTAAATGATTGATTCCCAGACAAAAATACTAGATCTTGAAATATAAGTATTTATTCAAATAATAAAATTAACTCACAGTCTAATTTGGATTTTGAAAAATTCTCATCCAGCGGGCAGTCACTGGAAAGTAGGCTAAGAAGTTTCTTCAAAGCAGGAAGCTCTCTCTCTGAGAGAACATGATCTTGAAGGAAGAACACTGCGTTAGGAGTCAGTAGCTACCTTATACTCTAACTGATTGCCACTATCAGCATAGGCTGATCAACTTGTTGGACTTTCCCAGTTTTAACACTGGGAACTCACCTTCCTTCCCCCTTGCCTGTCCCAGTCCCGGGCAAACTGAGATGATTGGTCAGCAATTAGATGCATGACCTTGAATCAGACACTGAATTCTCCTGCGTTTCAGTTTTCTCATGTATAAAATGAAGAAGATGGATTAGATGGCTAAGGATCCTTACAAGTCCCACAAATGATTTTATCCTCCAGTCATTTTCTCTATTTTCTCTTTCTTCTTCAGATAGCCATGAAAAATCTTGGAGATTAATTCCTTATTCATCTTTGTACTCTATTTTTAATTTATAGCACATCAATTCAGCACAAGGCTTAATATCCTTTAGTGAGCCAAACACAACTCTTACAGTCTTTTGGCAATCAAGATATGGAATTAAGTTAGCATGCTTATAGAAAAGATGGTGAGATCTATTGTTCACTATAATCTATGTAATCTGCTTGCACAAACTCAAATTGCCCACATACTCTGAACTGAGAGGCTAGAAGGGGGAGTTGCCAAGGGAAGCTTTCAGAGTTAGCAGAGGTCTGGGTAGATTTCTAATGTTTGTTCAGTATTGAGTTGGGTTTTTTTTTTTAAAGCTTTATTGAGATGTATTTCACCTATCATACAACTTACAAATTTAAGGTATACAGTTTAATGGTTTTTAGTCTGTTCACAGATATGTGCAAACATCACCACAATCAATTTTACAATATTTCATCACCTCAGAAAGAAACCCTATATTTCTTAGCTGTCACCACCCTATCCTCCTAACAGTTCATAGTCCTAGCCCCCTGCTTTCTGTCTCTAGATTTGCTTGTTCTGGATATTTCATGTAAGTGGAATCATGTAATATGTGATCTTCTGTGACTAGCTTCTTTTATGCAGCAGAATGTTTTCAAGATTCACTCATATCATAGCATATATTATACTTCATTCTTTTTATAGACAAATAATATTCCATTGTATGGATATACCACATTCTGTTTATATATTCATTAGTTGATGGGCATTTGGATTGTTTCTAGTTTTTGGCTATTAACAATAATGCTGTTTGAAACATTTAGGTACAAGTTTTTGTATGGACATGTGTTTTCATGTCTCTTAAATACCTGGGAGTGGAATTCTGGGTCAAATGGTAACTTTATGTTTAACCATTTAACCATTTGAGGAACTGCCAAACTGTTATCCAAAGTGGCTGCCACAGCTTACCTTCCCATATTCTCATAAAAGTATGGAGGTTCTGGTTTCTCTACCTCTTTGCCAGTTCTTGTTTTTGTCAGACTTTTTGATTCTAGCCACCCTAGTAGGTGTGAAGTAGTATATCATTGTGATTTTGATTTGCATTTCCCTAATGACTAATGATGTTGAGCATTTTTTATGTGCTTATTGGCAACTCATATACAGTTTTAAGAAAATGTTCAGATCCTTTGCATATTCTAAAATTGGGTTATTTGTCTTTTATTGTTAAGTTGTAAGGGTTCTCTATATATTCTAGATACAAGTCTTTTATCAGATAAATAATTTTAAAAAATTTTCTCCCATTCCATGGTTTGTATTTTCACTTTATTTTATTTTTTTTGGCCACCCTGCATGGCTTGTGGGATCTTAGTTCCAGGATTTGAATCCGGGCCCTTGGCAGTGAGCATGAGGAGTCCTAACCACTGGACCGCCAGGGAGTTTGTATTTTCACTTTCTTGGTAGTGTCCTTGCCTTGTTCCTGATATTAGGGGAAAAGCATCCAGTCTTTTATCACTAAGTATGATGCTAGCTGTGGGTTTTTCATAGATGCCCTTCCTTAGGTTGGAGAAGTTCGCTTCTATTCTCAGTTGGATTTTTTTCTTTTAATCATTAAAAGGTGTTGGATTTGTCAAATGCTTTTGCTGCTTTATTGAAAAGATCATGGGGTTTTGTTTCTTAATTCAACTGATATGTAATCAGTTAATTACATTAATTGATTTTCAGATGTTTATCCAACCTTGGATTCCTGGGATAAACCTCACTTAGTCATATGTAGCTGGATTCAGTTTGCTATTTTGTTGGGGATTTTTGCATCCATATTTGTAAGAGATATTGGTCTGTAGTTTTCTTGTGATGTCTTTGCCTGGTTTTGTCATTCAGGGTCATACTGTCCTCATAAAAAGAGTCGGGGAGTGTTCGTTCCTTTTCTATTTTGTGAAGAGTTTGTGAAGAATTGGTATTAATTCTTCGTTAAATGTTTGGCAGAATTTATTGGTGGAGCCACCTAGGCCTGGGTTTTTCTTTGTGGGTAATTTTCTGATTACTAATTCCATCTCTTGTTACAAATCTATTCAGATTGTATATTTTTTCTTGAGTCAGTATTGTATTTAGTTTTCCTATGAATTTGTCCATTTTTTCTAGATTATCTAATTTATTGGCATACAGTTGTTCAGAGTATTCCTTTATAATCCTTTTTATTTCTGTAAGGTTTTTAGTAATGTCTCCTCTTTCATTTTTGATTCTAGTAATTTGAGTATTATTTCTAGTAATTTGAGTATTAATCTAGTTACCATTTTGTCAATTTTATTGAGTTTCACAGTACCCATTTTTTGTTTCATTGATTTTCTCTGTTTTTAATTATATATTTTATTTATTTCCCTGCTAATCTTTATCATTTTCTTCCTTCTTGCTTTAGGTTTAATTTGCTCTTCTTTTTTGATGTCCTAAGGTTGAAGCTTGCTTTTGATTTGAGATCTTTCTTTTTTTTTTTTAATAGGCATTTACAGCTAAAAATTTCCCTCTAAGTACTTTTTTAGCTGAATCCCATATATTTTAGTATGTTATATCTTCATTTTTTATTCATCTCAAAATATTTTAAAATTTCTTCTTTGACCCATTGGTTGTTGAGGAGCATGTTGTTTATCTTTCACATGGTTTTGAGTTTCCCAAATTTCTTTTTGTTACTGATTTCTAATTTCATTCTATTATGGTTGGAGCATGTACTTTGGATGATTTCAATCCATTAAAATGTATAAAAGTTTGCTTTATGGCCTAGCATGTGTTCTATCCTGGAGAATGTTCCAGGTGCATTTGAGAAGAATATATATTCTGCCATTTTTTGGTGGAGTGTTTTATAGATGTCTGTTATGTCTAGTTGTTTTTCAGTGTTATTTAAGTCTCCTATTACCATGTTGATCTTCTGCCTATTTTTTCTATCCACTATTGAAAGTGGTATATTGAAGTCTCCAACTATTCTTTTTGTGGTATTGAATTTTGAATTTGCACTGGCAAGCTAAACCTGTTCATTTTTGGGAGTTAGAAGTATATCAAGATTTTAAGTTCTATCTGTATTGCTACATCTTTGGCAGGAGGACTCTTTCATTTAGGCCACTCTTAACTTCACTTTCAAGGCTCATTTGCAAATATAATCATCATGATAAAATTAATAACCCCAAATTTGTTATATCTGATTGCCTAGGGCTTCAAGCATATGAAGAGGAATCATTGTTAATTAGAAATATAAGAAGCAGCTTTATCACAAAAATTGATAAAGTGGGTGGTAACATGTTCTTACTCAGATCCAAAAGAGGGAGATGATAATAAAAGTGATTCTTTGATATTGGAATAATGATCGCCCAAGAGGAAAGTGTCTGTAAATGAAATCCTTAAAAGTTTGAAAGTATTGATTATTTTATTCATTTCCTCCCTCTTACCTACAGAACAGTGCATAACAGAACCCTATGTTTATGTTTTGTATTTTGAGGTAGAGAAATTAATTTTTTTCTTTCTGCAATTATAAACTAATTACAGAAAAGGAAACTTAGTTTTTTACTGGGGACCAAAGTTTTTTTTTTTAATTTTATTTATTTTTGGCTGCATTGGGTCTTCGTTGCTGTGCACAGCCTTTCTCTGGTTGCAGTGAGTGGGGGCTACTCTTCGTTGCAGTGCGTGGGCTTCTCATTGCGGTGGCTTCTCTTGTTGTGGAGCATGGGCTCTAGGTGTGTGGGCTTCAGTAGTTACAGCACATAGGCTCAGTAGTTGTGGCATGCGGGCCCTAGAGTGCGCGGGCTTCAGTAGTTGTGGTGTGTGGGCTCAGTAGTTGTGCCACACGGGCTCTAGGGTGCTCAGGCTTCAGTCGTTGTGGCACGTGGGCTCAGTAGTTGTGGTGCACGGGCTTAGCTGCTCTGCAGCATGTGGGATGTTCCTGGGCCGGGGATTGAACCCGTGTCTTCTGCATTGGTAGGTGGATTCTTAACCACTGTGTCACCGGGGAAGTCCCAGTCAAAGTTTTTTAATCCCTTTCCTTTAATTGTAAGATCAGTTTGTACTTAAGTGTGTGTACTGGGTACACTCATACTCCTAAGCCATCTGTTATCTTTGAAAATCCTTCCTATTCCCTCCCTCTCTTAAGAAAGTGATGTATGTAGTTAGGGATTGGGAGTTAACATGTGAGATGAATCTATCCTCTTTTGACTGAGTGTGAGGGAGCTGGTTTGGTAACTTAGTATTCTAGGTCATGGAATTCATAGGATTCATAGGATTGATTATCTTATTACATCTTTAAAATGTAGATGTTTAAATGACTTGAGGTAGTCTTACAGTAGTTGTGATGAGACTATAAAAAAGAAAACATAAAACATATCTAGATTTCCAGATTCAAATGAACTTTGTCTTTTCTTAACAGTAACCTCAATATATAGGGAAATGCTACAATTGCTAATTTCTAGAACTCCTGTTTTGTTATTGCCTTCTGAAGGAAATTTCTGGGGAAATCACTAATATGGCTGATGATTGCATCTTGTTATTTAGACCAAACCAAATCATTCAGGTTAATTGATTTATTAGACCTACATCTGAAGAATTTTGGATATTTCCCAAATAAAATACATATTCTATTCCCACATCAGATGAAAGACTTATCAGCTGTCCTTTATTTTAGTTTATACCGGATTAATGTCCTGAGCCTGAATGGATGAAGATTTATTACAATATTCTAAGGAGCAATCGAAAGCAGGGACATATGCAAACCTGAATCATTGTACAGCATTTTAAAAGTAATATTCTTTCTAATCACATTTATTATAAACATACAGTGTGCCAGCTAACATGGGCATTGTAGGCTGGCCAAGGAACCTAACCACCATTCACAGCACTGTTTCTATTGCAATTTGTATCAAAATTCAAAGCACCAATCTACATACTTTTAGAACACAGTTTGCTCAAAAACTAGAGGTGGCCTGGACTTTGAGTTCCTGCCAGATTAAATGTTTAACTTTTGTGGCCACAAATCTCACGAAACAACAAGACTGCCTTGAAACCTTTCCATAGTTTCTATTACTAGGCATACAATGTATTTCAAAACAGTACAGATGTTAGGGATGAAGTCAGCAACACCACAGAGAAGGGAAATTCATATCATGATAGCAAACAAATAGAAACACATTTTAATCATATGATGTTTTGGACTTCTCATACAGATATTATTTGATATTCTATTGCTTTATGTTGTTGCTTTGGGACCTCAAGGATTAAGGAGGACTTTCTCTCTCCAAGGACCAGAGCTGGGTGAATTTATCTTGGGAACTAATGCTGATAACCAAAAAGTAGATTTCATCCTGACTGCTTAGTGGTTATTTCATTCAGTATAGGATATAGACTTAAAAATTGTGAAATTTAAATTTTATGAACAATAAAACTCAAATTTATATTTTTTGTCCAATATTTGGTGCTTTCATAACAACTCTGTAAATAAAAAGAGTAGGGCATGAAGTACCCGGAAGAGGGTGGGAGGAGGCAGTAGTAACAAATACTTTGTGTTGTGTTAGCGTGGACTTCCCTGTCTAGCCCTGCCTCCTACTCTTCCTGGTTGTGTTACCTTTATGTTTCCAGGATCTCCTTGGTGATAGCAAATGTGGCTGGATGTGAATTGAGGGGGCAGGATATTTTTTTCCCTAAACTTTGCCAAGACCTAGCTGGGTGCCAGAAGAGAAAATTTGCTCTCTGGAAGGAGGTGGTGTGGTTGGAAATAAGTGGGAGGGTGATAACAACATCTAGTTTATTTCCTGCCAATCTTCCCAACTCTGTCTCATAAGCTTTTCTTTTTACAAGGCATCTCTGTGCTTCTATTCATAAATTTTACATTATAGAACACTAAGGGAACTTAAAAGGTGATTAAATTCTGCAAATGAAGATCAGCTACATGATCTAAATCACACAACCCCTTAAAGACAGAACTGTGAGGAGAATCCAGGTGTCCTCCATCCAATATATCTTTCTAGTAGCCCATGGTAGCCTCTTTTCTGGCATCCTACAGTCTGTTTTGCAGAGCTGGTAGGTCTCAGAATGATTTAAAAAAATGTTTTAAATGTTTTAAGACATTCTCCTCCTATTCCAAACACACAAACATTTTGTTAGCCATTGAGATAGTTTTGTTACCAAACCAGGTTTGTTTAGCTGATGCACAGCAAGTCAAATGCTGAGACACTGAGGCAGCAGAGAAAGGGTTTATTCATGAAGCAACAAGTGAGGAGACATAGAAGAAATCTCAGCTCTGCCTCCCCAAAGGCAAGGGGCTTGAGATATTTATGGGATAAAGAAGCAGGGTGGTGCTAGGCATGGGGAAAGGTGATTGGAGATAGGGAAAAGGTGAGGCAATTGGTGTTCTGTGCAGGTGTATCTGAGTTGCATGCTTCTTCATGGGATGCATGTTCAAAAATGGAGGAGCTTAGCATGATCTGAGGGTGGAGTTTTTGGCCCTCTGGTATCAAAAGATCAGTCATTGGACATCTGCTCAGGCCCAGTTTTAGGGACGGTGGTCCCAACCAGTCTTAGCTGGCTTGAACTGGACAGAAGCTGACTCCAAGATCCTGGAACACAACTTAAGCCCCCTGTTACTATAGTGGCCCAGAGTCAGAGGTGTTATCTATAGGGGTGGTTAAGGAGTCATAATTAAGGCAAGCTTGGTCAGTGAAGGCAGGTTACGAGCAGAAAGGTTTTTTTTTTTTTGCGGTACACGGGCCTCTCACTGTTGTGGCCTCTCCCGTTGCGGAGCACAGGCTCCGGACGCGCAGGCTCAGCGGCCATGGCTCATGGGTCCAGCCGCTCCGCGGCATGTGGGATCCTCCCAGACCGGGGCACGAACCTGTGTCCCCTGCATCGGCAGGCGGACTCTCAACCACTGCGCCACCAGGGAAGCCCCAGAAAGGTTTTTAATAAGCTGTTCCCTTACCTGCTTGTCTGTAAGACAAACTCAGGAATTTCTGTTAGTCATCAGTTTCTGTTAACCCTATGAGGCATGGTTTCAGGATGGGCTTTTTTTAACCCTATGGGGCATGGTTTAGTTTCTTCTCTGAGACCCATATTGTCCTGCCTTCTCATTCTTTGAAAGACTTCCCTGACATTACCCTTTTCTTATTGCCATGAACCTGTTGACCTTCAGCTGGATTTCAGCATCTTATCTATAATACAGATCAGACAGTGGTTTTGTAAGTGGGAAAATGAATTCCAGTGGCATGGAATCCAGGCCTGCAGATTTCACAGTTTTGTCTAGGGCCTATTTTAGTTACATTCTGCTATTTGTGGGAAAAAAAAGGTATCAAAAGAAATTTGAAATACAACCCAGTTGCACATTGAATAGCTTACTTGGGCCATTACAGCCCTAGCAACTGTCTGTGGTGAACCTGGCAGTTCTTGGAATGTGGCCTGTCTTGTAGAGCAGAGAGAAAGGAACATGACCCCCAAGTCTCATCCATTTACCACCTAATTTTCTGTGGACATCTAGGTTCTTGTAATACCACTCAGTTGAAATATTCATCGCTGGAAATCACTAAACTTAGAATCATGCCTCATTCTGTTTTAAGAATCCAAGGAGACATCATTTTAAGGCATGGTATTGTTGAGAATGAACCTGTTAACATAATTAGATCAACCTTCTGGAAGGAATGAAAATAACAATTCTTTGTTTTCCCCATGAGATCACCAACTGATGATGGAAGAAGCAGAAGCTGGTTCTGTGGCTAGTTTCTGCTGGGAATGCTTTCAGACAGGCAGAAATTTTAGGAATTAAAGAGAATAGCTAAATAGTAAGAGAATACCTACTAATAATCCCCCTACACATACTCAGGGATCCCAAATAAACAGAAAATGAATTTTTCAGAGTGAATTTCAGAGGAGTTTTTTTTTTTTTTTTTTTTTTTTTTGCGCGGTACGCGGGCCTCTTACTGTTGTGGTCTCTCCCGTTGCGGAGCACAGGCTCCGGACGCGCAGGCCCAGCAGCCATGGCTCACGGGCCCAGCCGCTGCGCAGCATGTGGGATCCTCCCGGACCAGGGCACGAACCCGTGTCCCCTGCATCGGCAGGCGGACTCCCAACCACTGCGCCACCAGGGAAGCCCCATTTCAGAGGAATTTAATCAGAGTGAAGAAGCCTCAGAATGGGATGGGGGAGAGGAGTTATGTAAAAGGATGAAATTCTTTTTAAAAAGGGTCATAAGGGAATAAAAGAATAGGTCAGAATAGGGCTCTGACAGGCTTAAAGAAGTTATGTGATCCTTAGTTAATAATTTTTAAAAAGTGTATATTGAAATAATATTATTTACAATATGTTAGGTTAAATAAAATCTATCTTTAAAGTTAATTTCACCTGTTTTTTTTTTTTTTTTTTTTTTTTTTTTACTTTCTTTACTGGAAAATTTAAAATTATACATGTGGTTCACATTTGTGGCTTGCATTATATTTGTATTGGATCATGCTGAGCTGGGCACTTCAGAGCTGTGTCTTCTTGGACAGGTCTTTTAACTTTCTGGGCTTCAGCAAAAACATCCCTGAAAAGCAGGAGATAAAGGTGACCAGCCGGACTTGCTCCTTGTATACTTTGGTAATATTTGCCTAATTTCTAAATTTGAATTCTTTCTCTGGTAGATGTTTGAGCATTGGAAACTGTCATGAACAACTGTTTTATGTTTCTGAACCTGTGTCACATAGTCTCTACCACTTAAGGTCCCACAACTTTAGCTACCTTGCAAATAATCTCTGAATATAGCTCATTTACTTGTGACAGGTAAATACAGGAGTGTATCCCAGCATCTTGGGAAACCCAGGGGTGGAGAGTGTAGGGCAAGGGTCACAGAATGAGTCAGAGCCTGGGCTAGGATTAGCATCTCTGTGACTCACGGTCGCATTCTAACCACCAGACAATTCTCTTGAGAAATACTGAGGGTGATGGCCCTTTCCCTACCAGAGTACCAAGGATTGCTGAATCAGTGTTTATCAAGCTGACTGTGTAAGTGATAAAAGCAGAGTGGGAGCAGCATAGTTGGTGGATGTTAGCCTGTGGTGCTGGGCTATCGCTGTATGAACTACTGTAGAGGATAGATAACATCACTGGTTTGGTATAAGAAAGAGTGTCAGGAGAATTCACTGAAGTTATCGCTTTAGTGAAACCTGGAGGAAATCCCACAGCAGAAGTGAAAATGTTACTTCCTACTTTTAACAATATTTATATTGTGAATGTGAAGCTTAGCACAATCCGATGGGAGAAGAATTGCATAGATTCAGTTGTATGCCAGAAGGCATTTGTGCAGATGTGTTGTAGCTACATCTGTGCCGAAGGCATATTTAAGTTTTTGAAGATCATATTTGACAGAACTTAGCTTTATTTCCATAATACTTTATACACAATTTTCTTGTGGCAATGATCACAGTGTTTTAGTTATGTGTCAACATCCATGTCTTCAGCTACTCTTTGAGCTTCTCAAGGAAGGTACTGTGTATTTTTCTTTCTATTTCTCCAATAATAAGCAGTGTCTGCTACCTACAGAGCAGTTACAAAGGTTTGATGTATTGAGTGTGTCTTATTTAAGTATAGGAGGCAGAAAGAGGAAAAAAGAACTCATGATGCACAGGAGCCTCTACTGAAAGAGACTAGTAGGTAGGGAATCTAACTTCATAATTTCAAATTTCAAAGCACCTGCCTGTTCTTCGAGCTGGAACAGGGTTGAAGGAAGATGACTTTAGAAATTTTGAATATACAAACCTAAGCTTGCAATTTAGCTTGAGGTAGACAGTTGAGGACTAAAATGTCTACCCTGTAGACAGGGTAAGAAATGAACAGAACTGAGGCATTAGAAGTCGGCAGCTAGAAAGGCAAGGAGAGAAGGGTTTTTGGAAGGTAGAGAGGCTGAGGAGATGGCATGGAGTGGTTGAGAGAGGAACAAGCCAGAGAAAAATTACTTATTGCAGGAAATGGCTAGTGGTTTTTTTTAAACAGTGAGTCTAATATTTAGTTTTAAGTTTTCGTATTGTATATACAATTTCAAACTGTATTGTAATCTCTGTCCATAACGCCCTAAAATTTAGTAAAAGTTTGCTGCACACAATTTGGTCAGTGGTGATTTGGAATAAAGAAACAAACAGTGTTCAGCCAGGAATGGGAGGGTGAAAAATCTTTCAAAGGCAGCCATTACAGGAAGGAAAATCCAATATGGAGCTTAGAAACAGGGCATTATGAAAACATATACAAGCAATATTACATACTATATGTACTCTCTTGTTAAAGGATACATTCTTTATTTATTCTAGAAAAAGAATGTTGTATCAAGCTCAACAGTTTTTCAAACAGTTTTTCAATTTGTCCCTAAATTGTCTTGGTAATTATAGCAGGCATTTGATGAGCACTTGTTCTTTGCCTAATACTGTTCTAAGTACATCAGACGTATACAATTATTTAATCCACTAACAACCTGGAGCCTTTGAGACACAGAAAGGTTAAGTGACTTGCCCAACTCATTTAATTCTCACAACATTGAGGCAGGGACCATTATATCCCCATTTTACAGATCAAAAGTCTGAGGCACAGGAAGTTAATTAACTTGGCTAGGTCACACAGCTACTAAGAGTGGAACTGAGATTTGGACCTAGGAAGTTTGGCTCAGTCATCTCCACGAATATTTTCAAAAGCTTCATAAACATTTATTGAGCTAAGCACTATAGGAAATAGAGGTAAAAAGATAAATTAGAAAAATGTTTTCTTCAAAGTGCTCAAATTCCCATTTGGGGAAGGGATGTGTTTGTGTGTGTGTGTGCACACGTGTGTGTGTGCACATGAGCGTGCATGTGGGAAGGAAGGGTGAAATAAGACATGGTTGATATCCCCAAGATGCTCTGATTTTCACTAGGGGAAAGGAAACGAGGATGAGAGCTTTCCTTGTGGTTATACCCAACACCTGAGTAAAGCTTGTAGGATTTCCTAAGGGAACATTCATTATTTATTTATTTTTTTAAAAAATCAGCTTTTTGACTGTTCTGCTGATTTTTTTGGGGGGACAACAATGCAATTCAGAATTTGAGGTCTAGGTATCTGCAGGGGTTCCTTCCTATCTGTCATAATGTTAAACCCACCTCCACTTTGTGCTCCTCCTAAACTTCATCTCCACACGGGGCCACCGCTTGCTGGCCAGTCACAGTGAGCACCAGTTCCACTGGAAGCGGAAGCTCTAATCCCAAGGGAGTGACCTGCTGGAGCTGGTGGCTGTTGGCATAATTGAAATCCCAAATCAGGCCCCACCTGATGAAGAGTCATTTGTGATTGAAATGAGGGGTGGTGTTGGATATTATTCAGGTTTCAAAAGTAAGGGTGCTTGACAAGTACTTCATTATACAGTTACTTTTTTTTGGATAGTGAGGAAATTTTCCTCTTCATGTTTTCTTATCTAATCCCTGTTTCCAAAGACAATTAAGCCCCTTTGGATGATGACATCTAAGTTTCATTTTAAATATAATGATAATTATATGGGTGCGATTCTATCTTCCTTCACTTGCTGTATCACTTAGAATTGAGTTTCTATTAGGAGTTACAACTGGCAGTGGCTTAGATAAATAGAAATTTATTTGTGTTTTACACACACACACACACACACACACAAACACATACACACACACATACAATAAATCTGGGGGACGATAATCCAGGGATGCCATAGGCACTCAGGCTGATTCTGTTCCTCTCTCCAAAAATGTAAGATATTGATCTCTTGTTTGCCAACTCATGGTCACAAGATGGCTGCTGCACCTTCAGTTTCACATGCATGTGCCAGGCATATGGATAAAGTGTAAAGGGCCCAAGGGAATGTCAGCCAAATCTCACTATCCTAAAAGACTTTCCCTAAAACTCCACTCATCAATTTGTTTATATCTCATTGTCTAGATCTCACATGGCCACCTTTAGCACATGCATACTGGTGTCCCAAATAAAACTGGGGTTCTCTTAGTAAGGAAGAAGGAGCCCCGGTATTGAGTAGACGAACAGCAGTGTTTGCACTCTCTCACTTTTCCTTCTCAAACATCAAATATTTGTAGAACCGTATTTAGTTACAAAAACGTTAGAGATAATGCAGATCAAAATTTCCTTCACATTTTACAGATAAGGTCACCAAAGACCAGAAATACTGAGTTTTCTATTTAGAGTCAGGGAAGAGAGAAATGGGAAACTTAATTCTTACATTGCTTATGGTGGGTATTACATTTGTTCTTCATTGTATATGCTAGCATGTAAATTACTTGAACTATTTGAATGTATTGTATATTGTATTTATTACTTGAATTTATTGTATATTGTTGGTATATCCATTTATTTATTGTGTTTATTGTGTTATATTTATTTGTTTTATATTGCATTATTTTTTGTGTATTGTATTTATTACTTAAATTGATTGTACTTTGTATAAATATATGTATTTTGAATTTATTGTATATTACATTTATTACTTCAATTTATTTTATAATGTTTTTATATGTTAGAATGTAAATAACTTGAATGAAGAACTGCCAAATTTATCTTTGTCTCCCTCAGTAAATACCAAAAAATTCACTGGAGAGACATCTTTAAATATTATTTGAATTTATTGTATCATGAATATCACTAACAAAACGTCAGAGGGGAGAAGGAAGAGAATTTATACCTAAAAGGAATCAATTCAAAAAGTAGAATAAACATAGCAATATAAAAATATTAATTAGAAAACATAATTCAATATGCAGGAATGGTCTATTGTGGAACTGAAGTTTCATTTGTACCACATACTGCTCCATGAAAACCCTGATAAATGGAGAGAGAGATGAAGAGGAATGATGCATGTGACCTTAGATTTTTTTGAGAAATCTTTGCTGCTTCAGACTGCTGGTTGGGTGCCACTGTGGTTGATGTGTATGTCTTACCAACTTCTTCCAGGTCTTCTGTTTTGTTTGCTCTCCAGTTTTCTCAATCTTATTAGTCTCAGCATTTTCTTTCTTTTCTTTATATCTTTCAGCAGTAAGGAGGGCTAAAATTTTCCCCAACAGCAACAATTGTTCTAACTTTCCTTTCCAAAAACTAGTTTAGTTTGAGATAGTCCCATTAGGCTGATTGTGTTCTTGAGCTTCACTTTTCATGTCTCTTTTCCTAGGAATGCTTTCCAGTGTGCGTCATGGGAACTCAGATTTGTATCAGACCCCCTAGGAAGGGCCTCTTTATTTGATTTCCCAGTTGCTCTACAACAATTTTGCACAAGCTCAGGGGTCACACATTCTAAATGTTTCTCAGAACGTCACTGTTTTTAAACACACATATTGGATTTTTAGCATTGATTTTATTCTACCTGCCCTTAAAGCTTCTTAGGTAGACAGGGGCTGTGCTTTTTATTATTTAATTATGCTTCATTGGAAGGTATCTTTCAGTGAAGTAATGAAATTTCTTTCTTCCTTTAGGGGAAAAGTATGTGTCTTTCTCTTAATACATAATTAAGTATTCTGACATAGAAATAAAAGTTTGGTAAACCATTTCCTTGAGAGTTGTCAAGGATTAAGTCACCAAAAGAGAACCTGAGGAAGTTAACAGTTACCACCCTGGGTCAGGCAAGGCTTAAGTAACTGGATTCGAGATATGTCTATTATCTCCAGTTTTTGAGTGAGCTAAGAGTTGGGAGCACCCTCTAATGGAAAAAAGGTACTTAGTGGGCATCCCAAAAGGGAAATTGGGCTTCACAATAAGGGGAGGCTTGGTGGTTGGACAGACTTGAGGCAGGATGCCATCAAGGCTACATAGCACCAGCTTGGAGCAGTAGGCAAAATAACCTAAGTATCATAAAAGATACAATCAGCCAAAACCTGCTCCAGTACATGTACTTCAGGCAATAAGCATGACAAGGAACTCCTGGAGTCCAGTAATAGTGATTTTCAAGGGAGACATAAAAGATAGTTGTAGAGTATTCACAGTTCAGAGAGAATCTTTGGGGGTAGAAGTAAGAACAGGATTTGTGTAGGCAAAGTATATCCCAGTTAGAAATGATAATCTTGGAGGTATTAAGAAATAGAATTTAAGAGGCATTGAGGCCCCAACTGGAGCTAGGAAAATGCCTTTCTTTAGCTTACAGACCAATTATATTTCGCAAATAGATCTCTTCCTATGTTCCTGTGCTTTATTTCTTCCTGCTTTTTATGCTATATGCTTAATTTGTTAGCAAAAGACTTTTTAAAAATCATATCTCAGAAGAAATCAAGATGCATATGTGTTCAGGATGATGTGTGCTTGCTTGTGTAAGGGCTTGTGTTTATGAATTTGTGTTTGGAGATGGTGGTGGAAGAGTGCCATTAGGCAAGGAAGAAAAGGAGAATGCAAAAAAAGCATCTGGAAATGTAGGAAAAAGAAAGAATCCACACCAACTTACCTGTAGTGACCCGAATATAATTTTCTTTAAAAAATTTCATTCCATTGTGGGACAGCTCTAATGGTTAGAAAGGTTCTCTCAGGTTCTCTCTACCTACTGAGTTAAGTGTTGCCTCCAGGAACAATAAAGCAAATAAATTCCTTCTTCGGTAAGACAACTTCTCAAATTCAAAGCTAAGATTATATCTGGCACAATTTTGAGGGACCAGAGAATGTGTTCACAATCCAAAAACTTCTATAGGAAAAACTGTTGATGAAAACAATCATCATTAATGAGATCACATGCTGTAAACATTTCCAAACAATTCCTTTTCAGTGATCTTAGAATTAAGTATCAGCTTAATAGTATGTTCATAAACAGTTGTTAGTCCTGTTGAATTTTTCTTTTCTGCCTTTGAAACTCAAAGGATGAACCAGCTTTAAGTGGAAGTATGTACAGTTCTAAGCACTAGAGTCTCTTGGTATTTAACCTCAAAGATTTTGCCTTATTTCTGGTTTCCTCTTCCAGGAAGGATTCTTCCACTCAAGGGTGGAATTGAGATTGAAAGTTAAACTCAATCCAGACAGGGAACAAACCAACAAACCACAATAAAAATGAAAAGAAAATATTTACCTCATTGGGCAGGGTACACGCACACAGCATGCATGCACACACCCCTGCACACACACACACACATACCACTCGGTGACTCTGACCTCACTCTCCAACAGTGAGAGGCCTTTCACATAGAGTTTTAGAGGGCTCTACTTTTTGGCCCATTGGCAGAGGTCTCTGAGCTTCTGCATTGCCTTCTTTCTTGTCTGCCAGCTAACTGAGGATGAGGGTTGAATTAGCTTTGAAAATAATTCTGATTCATTATTCATTATTAAAACTCTATTCTTCCCCATCCAGTTATGATATGGGCAACTTAATTCCAAATATTGCAGCCTAGAACAGTGTGATATTATATAGTTTCTGGTTAGCTAGAGCTTCTACTCTTGCACTAGTCAAGTGCCCTAATGGAGAATCCCAAGCTGAAGGGTGGACAGCAGGCATTATATCAGAGAAGCCACTCTCTAAAGTTGGCTAACACAGGTGATTCAGCTGTCCCTGCATTGGTCAACACCAGATGGTGAATGTCAGATGTATTTTTTTATTTGGTGAAATTTTTGGTTTGTTAGCATAATGGATACTAGACAAGGACTTGCATTGATAAAATTGAAGGTCATGAAGACATATAGAGTGGCTAAAATATATATATATATATATATATTTAAATTTATTTATTTATTTAACATCTTTATTGGAGTATAATTGCTTTACAATGGTGTATTAGTTTCTGTTTTGTAACAAAGTAAATCAGCTATACGTATACATATATCCCCGTATCTCTACACATATATATGGAATCTAAAAAAAAAAAAAAAAAAGGTCATGAAAAACCTAGGGGCAGGACAGGAATAAAGATGCATACCTACTAGAGAATGGACTTGAGGACACGGGGAGGGGGAAGGGTAAGCTGTGACAAAGTGAGAGAGTGCCGTGGACATATATACACTACCAAACGTAAAATAGATAGCTAATGGGAAGCAGCCACATAGCACAGGGAGATCAGCCTGGTGCAAGAGGATTAAAATATTTTAAAAGACACTTTCCATTTTGCATAAACACATTCTAAGAGATAGTGAGTTCTATAGACTATTCTGTAGGATAGTGCTTGAGGCTTAATCTTTAAACAACCCTGTGACGAGCCATTATTGAGGAGGATTTCTGGTTGGTTAACACCAGTGTCAGAGTACTAGAACCCTGCCTTTGGATTGTTCTGTCCACCTCACAGAAACCTGTCATGGAAGGGGATGGTTTGGCACCAAGAAGGACAGAGAAGTTCGAATCAACTCCTTTGTGCTTGCTTGCTAATGAGGTCAGTCAACATGATGGCAGAATTGGGCACAGGATTTGATTTCCTTCTAACCTGGTAGAGAGGTTGGGGAATAGTAGCTAATACATGTGTACACCTAACATTTTTAGCACCTAACATTATCTACCAGAAAGAATCTAAGAACTGGGCATGATCAAAATGGCTTGGGTCAGGGGCTTCCCTGGTGGCGCAGTGGTTGAGAATCTGCCTGCTAATGCAGGGGACACGGGTTCGAGCCCTGGTCTGGGAGGATCCCACATGCCGCGGAGCAACTAGGCCCATGAACCACAACTACTGAGCCTGCGCGTCTGGAGCCTGTGCTCCGCAACAAGAGCGGCTGCGATAGAGGCCCGCGCACCGCGATGAAGAGTGGCCCCCGCTCGCCGCAACTAGAGAAAGCCCTCGCACAGAAACGAAGACCCAACAGAGCCAAAAATAAATAAATAAATTAATAAACTCCTACCCCCAACATCAAAAAAAAGAAAAAAAAAAATGGCTTGGGTCAATTTGCCATGCACTCCAAAGAATTTTTTTTTTCAACTCCCTAATTCACTGTAACGCCTTATTTTAAATGTCTTCAGCAGATTGAGAGAGCACACACAACTTGTCATAGTCACTTAGGAATTCTCAGAAAACTCAGGTTGCCATGGACAACCAAAGGAAGAAGGGCTGAGGGGTGGAAGAGAAAGCATATTTGGGCAGCCGTGCTGTCCTCTGCCCAGCCGATGTGATGATCTTTCCTGAAGGGAATGTGGAGACAGGCGACCAAAGTTCTTACTCACTCCCAGCAGGGGCCCACTCCATGTGGTGAATGTCTCAAATGAGGGATTTTTATGTTCCTTTGGATGAGCTGCATGGGTCAAGGGCAAGAGTGAAGCCTGTATCACTTCCCTGCCCCTTTGCCTTGGTGAGGCAATGTGTGTGGTCCTGTGGTAGAGCGTTTAGTGAGAACAGGGGTAGTGGAATGAGTTCTCCCAGCTGGATGGAGAGGCACTCCAGACAGAGGATGCTCTCGGCCTAATCAGCGACTCTAAGTAGCTATGTTTTTTGTTATACAGCTTTGTGGCAGACTCCTCTTTTAGAGCAACTTTGAGATAGCCATACCACTGATATAAACTGAGTAAACACGATTTTTCCCCCTTTGAGTCTGCTTTATCTTCAGTTATTGGTGATATCATCTGACAAGTCACTTCCCAAGTGCCTTTTGGGCTTTTGTCTCAAAAAGGAAGATGAGTAGCTGAGGGTAATGGGACAAGAACTTTTGCTTTAGGATTATCCACGTAAATGGCAGTGGTTAACTATCTTTGAAGCTGGTGTGTGGCCTGCGTTTGCTTCTCATCCTCCATCTCTTGGCATTTTCTTGGCAGCCACAGCTGGAGCCAGTGGTGAGCAACATGAAGACAGTCAAGGCCGTTGACGCCAGGAGGCAGATACATCACCCTGGTGCTAGTCACCCCCTAGTCCACACCAGGGGGCACACGAAGAGAGAGGCACTACGTTTTCTGGAAAAAGCCCATGATGTCTGGGAAACTGGAAACTAAGACATCAAAACCTTAAAAAAATTTATCTTTACAACTATCCACGATTTATAATCTAGGTCAGTTTTTGTGGGTGATACAAGTTTCTTTGAAGATGAAAGCAGGGTTTGGTGACTGCAGTTATCAGTGGCTGTTATAACATGTTTGGGGTTTGGGTGTGTAAGTTCTTGAAACGACCATGTTGCCTTTACCGCCAGTCCGGTCATGAAGGGTTCTGTTGATCACATCTGTGGCTATTTCTGGAGTTGGACCGTATTTAAAGACAGATATGGGCAGCTTGGTAATAATAATTTCTTTAATGGCAGTGACATTTTCATTTTATCTGTTGTAGAATGACTGACAATCCTTGTTTTTCAGTTGTAAAGTAATGTGTGTGATTGGGGTATATTTTCTTATGTCTCCTTCTGCTTAATCCTGCACCCCTGGGTAGGTGTTTTCCATAAGTTTCTACCATGTTTGCAAAGTTTGTGTGTGTGTGTGTGTGCGGTGGGGTGGCGGGTAAGCTATGCAAAGGCAGTCTAGCTCTTCAGTGTTTCAGCAGAGTAGTTCTTTTGCTGTGGAAAAATGGCAACAATTTGAAGTTATCATCTGACAGGTTCTAAAGCGAGACTTAAGTGCTGCCACTAACAGAAAGAGGAAGGAGCTGCATAGGCAAGATTGAGAGGGAAAAGTTTGATTTTTACCTTCCAGCTTTTGGGTATTGAGTTAAAACGTGGCTGATCTTTGCTGCTATGGAGATGGGCAAGGGCATCAGAAGGCAAGTGAATTTTGTCAACACATATTTATTAGGTGCTGAGGTTACTGTAGTAAACAGGATGAAGTCTAGACCTCATGGAGTGTGCCGGGGGGAGAGAAAGCAAAGAAGTAAACATGTGAACATAAAATATAATTTCAGGTAAGGTGAGAGAGACGAGGAAAAGTAAGTAGAAACCTGAATGAAGTGCAGGAGGCAACCAGATGGAAACCTGGGAGAGGGAGAGGGTGTGGAGGGAAGGAAACTGGGGAGAGGGGGAGAGGGGCGAGATCCTGGAGGACTTTGATCTCGGCTGGCTGGGAAACCCTGTAAGGATTTGCACATGGAAGTGATATCATCTGATTTATGGCTTCAAAGGCTGACTCAGGTGAATCATCGCTTGTATATTTTACTGGCTCTGTATCAGTTCTGGCAGAAAATCATTTTATCCTCAAAACAATGATTGAGTGGTCTCAATCTCTCTCAATTTAGCTTTTCCTAAAGCTGTAATAACCCCAGGATTCCGGAATTGCAAGTTTGTAGTATTTACTTTTTTTTTTTTTTTGGTAATATTTACTTTTGACTGGGGCTTGGAGAAGGAACAGTCAGGGCAGTTGTGAAGTAGTATATTAACTCAACAGTTCATAACTGACAGCAAAAAAGGATATAATTAAAATGCCAAGAAGATAATTATTCTTAATTGATTTGCTTGCAACGTACCTGCTTTCTGTGGTGAGACTTTTTGGTAATACCAGGAATTTGTGGGTTTTTCAACTCTCTATCAGATCTCCGAGGTGGTATAGTGCAGTGGGTTGGAGGAGGGGCTTAAAGGATGGCTGACTGAAACTCATCTCTGCCATTACCAACTATCTACTTAACTACAGGGGATTTCTGAATAACTTCAAGTGAGTTGTAATATGAATATCCCCCTTATGGGGGTGTGTGAGGATTAAATGAGATAATGCATAGGAATTATTCCTTACATAATAGTTCTCAGTGAATGTTATTATTGTTTTTGCTAAAGAAATTCCAACCATAGAGATGTTTAAATTTCATAGAATAAATGAGGTAGTTAGCTTATTTTACGTACCTTGGCACCCTGAATGGACAGAATTATGACTCTAGAATGTGGAGTTTGGGGAATAGCACCAACTATTGGGGTGACATTATATATCATATATAATTATATGTGAAAATAAATATATACTTTATATATAATATATATAATGTATAACTATATATACATATATATATATATATATATATATACACATGCAATACATTATGTAGGGTGTCCTAGACAAGAGGCAGACTCAAGGGGGCTGACATTGTTAAGAATCCCAAGTCTTGGGCAGGTTTTATGGTTTAAGTGTGACAGGAAGGGATTTGTGGTGATGGATGAAGTTAGAGGTGTGAGGCAAAGAAAAGAAGATGAATCACAGAAAAGCTGCAAATGAAAAGAACAAGTTGGGGGTGGGTTGGGGGAAAAGCTATGGCTGCCAGTGGGTATGTTCCTCTTTTGGACTTTGATTTTTAGGTGCTATCACCTCAATCTTTTTTTACTGTCATTTTCAATTGAGTTCACTAAAGGACATTTTAAAATGTGAAAATTTAAATCTGAGATTTAAAAATCTAACTCTCAGGGAAAATAGAATTGTCCTACAATATTTTGTTTTGTGCTAAATTTGCCAAATGTACTTATTCTGAAAATATGAAAGTATTTGTTTTATAATCATATATTGTACTTAAATGTACTGCTGGCCTTCAATAATGCCTGTGACTTATATAGCTGCTTAAAAATAGATTTTAGGGCTTCCCAGATGGCGCAGTGGTTGAGAGTCTGCCTGCTGATGCAGGGGACATGGGCTCGTGCCCCGGTCCGGGAGGATCCCACGTGCCGCGGAGCTGCTGCGCCCGTGGGCCATGGCTGCTGAGTCTGCACGTCCGGAGCCTGTGCTCCGCAGCGGGAGAGGCCACGACAGTGAGAGGCCCGCGTTCCGCAAAAAAAAAAAAAAAAAAAAAGATTTTAGCTTGTATTCATCCTTGGTCCTAACCAATAGCATAAAATCTTTTTTCTTAGGGGCTGCAATTTTTCTTCTTCATCCAAGGCATATAGCATTTCAAATAATTCAGTTTATAAGTAGAAACAGCAATCCTGGAAACATCCCTCATGGAAAGGGATGAAACCTTTTTCATGGGTTTCTGCTAGATATTCCCAGTGGTGTGCTGCTTCTCTGAAGTCAGGTTTAGATAAAAAAACCAAATCTCTTCACTATTTGTAAATCTCATAATCCTTTTATTTGATTTACTTATTTGTGGCTGTGTTGGGTCTTCGTTGCTGCGTGCAGACTTTCTCTAGTTGCGGCGAGTGGGGGCGACTCTTCCTCGCAGTGAGTGTGCTTCTCATTGCGGTGGCTTCTCCTTGCAGAGCACGGGCTCTAGGCGCGAGGGCTTCAGTAGTTGTGGCGCGTGGGTTCAGTAGTTGTGGCTCGTGGGCTTAGTTGCTCCATGGCATGTGGGATCTTCCCGGACCAGGGCTCGAACCTGTGTCCCCTGCATTGGCAGGCGGATTCTTAACCACTGCACCACCAGGGAAGCCCCTCATAACCCTTTTAGCATAGATCAGGGAAAAGCTCCGTTTTGTGAATGAATTCAGTATTCCATTCTTTCTTATATTTCCCTTTCCCTTCACTCTTTTTTTTTTTCTTTTTCTTTCTTCTTTCCTTTTTGATGACTGACTGCAGGAGAGGTTGGTTCCTTTCGAAGCCCAGGGGAACTGTGATCCTGGGCCATGTGGTGATGCTTCCAGTGATGAACACCACTTGAGGCCTAAATGGGAAGGAGCAGAATGGTTCAGATTATGCTCCGGGTGTCCTCATCACCAGGGACCCTTGCCATCATTGTCCTCAGCAGCCACACTGTGGGACGGTAACAGAGTGTGGCCTGGATGCCTGCAGGGGCCGTGGCCAGCCAGCGTGCCCGCCACTGTGACACTAGCCAGGGGCTGAGCCTTGGAGAATGTGTGTGTGAAAACATTTATCTCGAATTTTCTGAGTCCTCACATACCTTTCTCAGACCTTCAACAGCTAACTTCAGCTCTCAGCATTGTGTGTAAACCTAAGCCCGGTGCAGCTTCCGGGATGATGCAGATACTTCCGTAGTGAGTTTAATTTTCATAGTGAGATATTTGCATGGTGAGTTCGATAAAATCCTGAATCTGCCAGGTGATCGTCTCTTGCTACCCATCCTATTCCCCACTTCCCCCGTTTCTCACTGTTTCTTATCTCTTTCCCTTTAGGAATGTACGTTTTGTGATTAAGAAAGGAAAAAATAATGAGCAGGTCCTTACTTTACAGAGCGAGCCAGGCTGTGGCATGAGACATGAGCTCAAGTCCCTCTGTGATACATGTTCTAAATAACATGTGCTCACTGTACTCCCACTTTGCTTCTTATTTTTGAGGAGAGTGACCTTAACTGACACAGACTTTCAATGACAAGCAATATTTTATACAGAAACTGAACTGAATAAAGGAAGATAGGGTTATGGGAGGACAGGGAAACAAACTGGCCCAACATGGACTCCAAATCGTGTTTACGCTTTGATTGCTTCTTCCACTTAGCAGTGAAAAATTCCATTCTGGATCAAGTGGATGAAGGAGATGGAGCGTAGGAAAAAATATTAGCAGGTAAAGCAGGGAATTTGGGAGACTTTGCTGCTGAATAACTGTAAGATTAAGAGTTAATCATTGTGTGGTTTACAATAGGAAAATAATTATTCTATATCATTTTTGAGATTTTAAAAAAGATCCCCTGAGCCTAATTGTGACAATAAATTAATCCACTGGTCAGTGTTTATCCATTACTCATTCTGTGCTCAGTACTACAACGACTGTCAGGAATGTGACCATATTGGCCATGATCCCTAACCTAGTTATAAGGACAGAGACTAAAAATGTTTATAAAGTTAGAAAAATCAAAATAATTTTAATTATTCCCATGAGACTCTTGCTGTAGGACTGGAAAGTAAATCAATCATAGACGAACATGTATCAAGACTCAAATCCTATGACTTGGTGGGTCTTTGAGAAGGACAGATTTTGAAATCTTAGGCTCTCACTGAATATTTCTTTTGTAGATGAAGAAAGTAGATAAAGAGTTTGAAGTTTGCTTTTGTTTTTTTTTTGAAGTTTCCTTTTGAACTTTCTTTTATCAGCCGTGATATTAGGATGGCGTAGTTGTTGTGAAGGAATATGTAGTGTAGTTCAGATTTAAGTGATAGGACAGGCAAAATATTATTTGTGTGATGAATATTTTAGAAGCATTTAATTGTGTCTGAAACACCTCTCTAGGGGCTGGGATGTCAGGGAAAGTGCTCACAGTCACCCCCTTTGCATTTCCTCTGGTACAAAGATCTGTGGGTGGAGAAGGAAAGGAGGTTGCTTACCTGGCAACCTTGGGTGAGGCCACAAACGGCAGATCTTTGAGATTGCGTTGTTGGCACTGCCCTCACAAGTCTGTAACTTAATTTCAATGAAGCAAAATAAATATGAGCAAACCCCCAGGCAAATGAACATATCTCCAGAGGCAGTATAAGGTAGGGAAGACAAAATGGGATTTGGAATTCTGGCAGTCCTAAGTTGGAATCTGTGCTCATGACTTATGAGCTGCAGTGAGGCTGAGCAGGCTGTTGATATGCCTACTTCTCTCACTATAAGTCCCTGGAAGGCAGAGATTTTGTCATTTAAAAACTGTTTTTATGATTACAAATATAATCAGTATTCATGGTAGAAAATGGAAGAACAAAGTAGAAAATAAAAATCATCCTTCAGCCAAATATTATAGCCCTTAACATTTTGTGACACATCCTTCCAGATTTTTCCCTTTGTGTGTGTATATAGTTAATCAAAATTGTTGTTATTTCATGACCATGTCTTTTATCCCTAGTGCCTGGTTAAATTAATGCATGTTAACTGAATAAATGGCCTTGAACTTCTTGGTCTTCAGAACCTTCCTAGAGAAAATGCAACTAAGATGCAACTATAGCATCCAGAGTTCTGAGAGCTGAATGAGATGCTAGCTATGTAGTACTCATTCATTGCCATTGAAGCTGTTATTGTTACTTTATTTCTCATTGAAAAGAGAGAGAGATACTAAATATTCTGGTTCAGAGGATTTGAAATTATTCATGATGGTCTTTACTTACTTGTTTGGAGACAATTAGTAAGTCTAATACAAGGTGTTTACAACTCCCAGAGCACGGGAACGGACTGTAAATCCTAACGTAGGAATGGTGTTGTTTTGGCAAAAGCTGTCACTGAAGTCAGGAATAGAGAAAAATATAGTTGGTTACAGTGTTCTGCTCTGCGAGTGGTGACTTTATTCTCAAGCTGTTTCTCTAATAAGATACAATTTGCTCTCTGATACCAGCAGGTCTGTGACTCAAACTCCATCATGTTAAGGATCTCAAGCATCCTTTCTTCCTTGTAGATCCCTATCTATAGAGCCGTTGTGGACCTGGATTGGGGGGGGTGGAGGTAGGACATAGAAAATGTCTTCAGTGGAGCCATGGTCAAGGATTCCTTGGGTCCTAGAGCCTCCCTCTCTAGTTGGTGTTCCTAGGATTGCAGCTGTAGCTGGACAGCTCATTGGTAGCATGCTGTCAAAAATCACCCAACCCAGTAACTTTGTTTTACACATATGGTAGTAAGACCAAAAGAGATTATGTGAACTTCTTAATTAGCTTCACGTAGCTAATTGGTGGCATTACTAGGCTTAGAACCAAAGGTTCTTATGAAGCAGCAAAATATGGAAGAAAGAACACAGTTTGGAGTCAGGCTGCTTTCGTTTGAAACCTGGTTCTACCATAGGTCCTTGGAGGATGCTGAATCTTTCTGAACTTCATTTTCATCTGTAAAACCAGAATAAAATACCTGATTTTTATTAGTTTCCTCATGCTGCTATAATTAATTACCACAAACTTGGTGCCTTAAAACAACAAAAATTATTGTCTCACAGTTCTAGAGGCCAGAAGTCCAAAATTAGGTGTCAGCAGAGCCCTGTTCCCTCTGAAGTCTCTAGGAAGGATGCTTCCTTATCTCTGCCAAGTTTCTTGGGGTGATTGTCAGCAATCCTTGGGGTTCCTTGGCATATAGCTGCATCCCTCCAGTTTCTGCCTCTGTCGTCACATGGTCTTTTCCCCAGGGTGTGTTGGTGTCTGTGTCTTCACATGGTTTTTCTGTAAGGACATTAGTCATTGGATTTAGGGTCCACTCTGATCCAGTATGACCTCATCTTAACTAATTACATCTGCGAAGACTGTTTCCAAACAAGGTCACGTTCTAAAGTTCTGGGTGGACGTGAAATTTTGGAGAGATACTATTTAACCCGGTACACTAGGGTACAGGACTATTGCAAGGAATAAATAATATATTATCTGTAAAGAATAGAGCATGGTTGCTGGTACATAGTAGGTGCTCAACAAATATTACTTCTCTTCCTTCCTTTCTTTCCTTTCCTTTCCAACCCCCAGCCCCATGGTGTCCTCTCTTGGCCACTTGGAACTCCTCCAGATCCTGAACTCATTTTGTTTTTACTCAGTCAGCGTCTTCCTCTTTTTGCAGTTATTCTCATATGTTCCCAGCCTTCTTCACTGTCTGGTTGTAATTGTTTTGTGCATTATTCCTTCCATTCAGATTCTGTTTGTTTGCAGCTTTCCGAATTCTCATTTTCAAAAAGCTTTACTATTCAAGTACTTGGAGAAAAAACCAACAAAGTACTACAGAATACAGTATCAGCAAAGAGACTTTTTTTTCCTTCTTTAATTAGCAAAAACAAAGAAATATATTCAATTTTGACAAGGATACTGTGAAAAAGTGAATAATACTATCTTTGTTGGAGCTCAGTAAACTGGCATAATCTTTTCCAAAACACAATAAAAATATTATACCTTTGCTTTATGCATCTCAGAACTGGGAATCTGTTCTAAAGTAATAATTTGAACTACACAGAACACCACAAATACTCATCAAAACATGATTTATAATAGGAAAACATTGGAAACAACATAAATGCCTAAGAGTAGAGGTATTAAAAGCTTAGGTAAACCATGGTTTGCCCTTTTGAAGAAACATGATAAAATTATCAAAATAAATGTAGATATAATAGATATCTATGATATATTAAGTGAAAAGGAGATTAATAATTGCATTCATATGCAGTTGTAATAAGCATATGGTGTAATGTCAAAATGATCTAAATTTTTTTCTATTGTAACTTTCCTATAATTAAAACTTTTTTTGTAATTTAAATGAGGAAGCCACTAATATAAGGAGGTAATCGATAGAGTTGGGTGAGAGGTGCTGTACATATCTTAGCTCGTCTGTTGGGTGCTGGATAGGGCCTGTGATGCTTGTGGCATTAGGTGGAGGCAAGTTGGAGGCAGGTGTCATTTCTCAAACAGACTAGGACAAACCAGTATCATGGGAGGAGTAATCAGTCAGGTGATTACTACTTATTATACATTGCCAGTGAAATGGACTCATGGGTTATGGGGCCAGTGACTAACACCTGACCATAGATAGATACTCTTCTCCATGAAGAAGAATCCATTTGGATGGGTATTGATTCTTGGATGGATGGTAACACTACCTGCGTCAAGAGAAATCTAAAAAGTTAAAACAAAGGTAACACAACGGAGAGGACCTTCAAGATGGTGGAGGATTAAGACATGGAGATCACCTTGCTCCACACAAATACATCAAAAATACATCTACAAGTGGAACAACTCCTACAGAACACCTACTGAATGCTGGCAGAAGACCTCAGAATTCCCAAAAGGCAGGAAACTCCCCACATACCTGGGTAGGTCAAAAGAAAAAAGAAAAAAACAGAGACAAAAGAATAGGGACGGGACCTGAACCTCTGGGAGGGAGCTGTGAAGGAGGAAAAGTTTCCACACACTAGGAAGCCACTTAACTGGTGGAGATGGGGGTGGGGGGGGAGGTGGGTGGCGTAGGGGAAGCTTCAGAGCCACGGAGGAGAGTGCAGCAACGGGTGCAGAGGGTAAAGCGGAGAGGTTCCCACACAGAGGATCGGTGCCGACCAGCACTCACCAGCCCGAGAGGCTTGTCTGCTCACCCGCTGGGACGGGTGGCAGCTGGGAGCTGAGGCTTGGGCTTCGGAGGTCAGATCCCAGGGAGAGGACTGGGGTTGGCTGCGTGAACACAACCTGAAGGGGGCTAGTGTGCCACAGCTAGCCGGGAGGGAGTCCGGGAAAAAGTCTGGACCTGCCTATGATGCAAGAGACCATTGTTTCGGGGTGCACGAGGAGAGGGGATTCAGAGCACCACCTAAACGAGCTCCAGAGATGGGCGTGAGCCACGGCTATCAGCGCGGACACCAGAGACGGGCATGAGACGCTAAGGCCGCTGCTGCAGCCACCAAGAAGCCTGTGTGCAAGCACAGGTCACCATCCACACCTCCCCTCCTGGGAGCCTCTGCAGCCTGCCACAGCCAGGGTCCCCTGATCCAGGGACAACATCCCGGGAGAACACACAGCACTCCTCAGGCTGTTGCAACGTCATGTTGGCCTTGCTGCTGCAGGCTTGCCCTACATTCCATACCCCTCCCTACCCCCCCGGCCTGAGTGAGCCAGAGACCCCTAATCAGCTGCTACTTTAACCCCGTGCTGTCTGAGCAGGAACAGACACCCTCAGGCAACCTACATGCAGAGGCGGGGCCAAATCCAAAGCTGAGACCCGGGAGCTGTGAGAACAAAGAAGAGAAAGGGAAATCTCTCCAGGTAGCCTCAGGAGCAGCGGATTAAATCTCCACAATCAACTTGATGTACTCTGCATCTCTGGAATACCTGAATAGACAACGAATTATCCCAAAATTAGGCAGTGGACTTTGGGAGCAACTATAGACCTGTGGTTTGCTGTATGCGACTGACTAGTTTCTGATTTATATGTTTATCTTAGTTTAGTATTTAGAGCTTATTATCATTGGTAGATTTGTTTATTGATTTGGTTGCTCTCTTCCTTTATATATATATATATATATATGTACACATATATTTTTTCTTTTTCTCTTTCTGTCAGTGTGTATGTGTATGCTTCTTTGTGTGATTTTTGTCTGTATAGGTTTGCTTTTACCATTTGTCCAAGGGTTCTGTCTGTCCATTTTTTTTTTAGTATAGATTTTAGCGCTTGTTATTGTTGGTGGATTTGTTTATTGGTTTGCTATCTCTCTCTCTTTTTAAAAAATTACTTCTTAATATTTTTATTATAATTATATATTTTTTATTTTAATAACTTTATTTTATTTTTCTGTTTTTCTTTTTTTTTTCTTTTCTCCCTTTTCTTCTGAGCTGTGTGGCTGACAGGGTCTTGGTGATCTGGCCAGGTGCCAGGCCTGAGACTCTGAGGTAGGAGAGCCGAATTCAGGACGTTGGTCCACCAGAGACCACCCAGCCCCTCATAATATCAATTGGTGAGAGCTCTCCCAGAGGTCTCCATCTCAGCGTTAAGATGCCGCTCCACTCAACAAGCAGCAAGCTCCAGTTCTGGACACCCTATGCCAAACAACTAGCAAGACAGGAACACAACCCCACCCTTTAGCAGAGAGGCTGCCTAAAATCATAATAAGTTCACAGCCACCCCAAAACACACCACCGGACGTGGTCCTGCCCACCAGAAAGACAAGATCGTGCCTCATCCATCAGAACACAGGCAACCAGTCCCCTCCACCAGGAAGCCTACACAACCCATTGAAACAACCTTAGCCACTGGAGGCAGGCACCAAAAACAACGGGAACTATGAACCTGCAGCCTGTGAAAAGGCGACTCCAAATGCAGTAAGTTAAACAAAGTGAGAAGACAGAGAAATAGGCACTAGATGAAGGAGCAAGGTAAAAACCTGCCAGACCAAACGAAGAGGAAATAGGCAGTCTACCTGAAAAAGAATTCAGGGTAGTGATAGTAAAGATGATCCCAAATCTTGGAAATAGAATGGAGAAAATACAAGAAACGTTTAATAAGGACCCAGAAGAACTAAAGAGCAAACAGACAATGATGAACAACACAATAAATGAAATTAAAAATTCTCTAGGGGCTTCCCTGGTGGCGCAGTGGTTGAGAGTCCGCCTGCCGATTCAGGGGACATGGGTTTGTGCCCCGGTCCGGGAAGATCCCACGTGCTGTGGAGCGGCTGGGCCCGTGAACCATGGCCGCTGAGCCTGCATGTCCGGAGCCTGTGCTCCATGACGGGAGAGGCCACAACAGTGAGAGGCCCGTGTACCGCAAAAAAAAAAAAAAAAAAAAAAAAAAAAAAAAAAAAAAAATTCTCTAGAAGGAAATTATAGCAGAATAACTGAGGCAGAAGAATGGATAAGTGACCTGGAAGATAAAATAGTGGAAATAACTACCACAGAGCACAATAAAGAAAAAAGAATGAAAAGACTTGAGGCAGTGTCAGAGACCTCTGGGACACCATTAAATGCACCAACATTCAAATTACAGGGCTCCCAGAAGAAGAAGAGAAAAAGAAAGGGACTCAGAAAATATTTGAAGAGATTATAGTTGAAAACTTCCCTAATATGGGAAAGTAAACAGTCAATCAAGTCCACAAAGCACAGATACAGGATAAATCCAAGGAGAAACATGCCAAGACACATATTAATCAAACTATCAAAAATTAAATACAAAGACAAAATATTAAAAGCAGCAAGGGGGGGCTTCCCTGGTGGCACAGTGGTTGATAGTCCGCCTGCCGATGCAGGGGACGCAGGTTCGTGCCCTGGTCAGGGAAGATCCCACATGGCGTGGAGCGGCTGGGCCCATGAGCCATGGCTGCTGGGCCTGCACATCTGGAGCCTGTGCTCCGCAACAGGAGAGGCCACAACAGTGAGAGGCCCGTGTACTGCCAAAAAAAAAAAAAAAAAAAAAAAAGCAGCAAGGGAAAAGCAACAGATAACATACAAAGGAATCCCCATAAGGTTAACAGCTGATCTTTCAGCAAAAACTCTGCAAGCCAGAACAGAGTGGCAGGACATATTTAAAGTGATGAAAGGGAAAAACCTACAACCAAGATTACTCTACCCAGCAAGGATCTCATTCACATTCGATGGAGAAATTAAAACCTTTACAGACAAGCAAAAGCTAAGAGAACTGAGCACCACCAAACCAGCTTTACAACAAATTCTAAAGGAACTTCTCTAGGCAGGAAACACAAGAGTAGAAAAGACTACAATAACAAACCCAAAACAATTAAGAAAATGGTAATAGGAGCATACATATCTATAATTACCATAAATGTAAATGGATTAAATGCTCCAACCAAAAGACATAGACTGGCTGAATGGATACAAAAACAAGACCGTATATATGCTGCCTACAAGAGACCCACTTCAGACCTAGGGACACATACAGACTGAAAGTGAGAGGATGGAAAAGATGTTGCATGCAAATGGAAATGAAAAGAAAGCTGGAGTAGCCATACTCATATTAGGTAAAATGGACTTTAAAATAAAGCATATTAAAAGAGACAAGGAAGGACAATACATAATGATCAAGGGAATCAATCAAAGAAGAAGGTATAGGGCTTCCCTGGTGGTGCAGTGGTTGAGAATCTGCCTGCCAATGCAGGGGACACAGGTTCGAGCCCTGGTCTGGGAAGATCCCACATGCCGTCTAGCAACTGGGCCCGTGAGCCACAACTACTGAGCCTGCGCGTCTGGAGCCTGTGCTCAGCAACAAGAGAGGCTGCGATGGTGAGAGGCCCACACACCACAATGAAGAGTGTCCCCCACTTGCCACAACTAGAGAAAGCCCTCGCACAGAAACGAAGACCCAACACAGCTAAAAATAAATAAATAAATAAATTTATTTTTTAAAAAATGAAGAAGATATAACAATTGTAAATATTTATGTACCTAACTTAGGAGCACCTCAATACATAAGGCAAATGCTAACAGCCATAAAAGGGGAAATTGACAGTAACACAGTCATAGTAGGGGACTTTAACACCCCAGTTTCACCAATGGACAGATCATCCAAAATGAAAATATATAAGGAAACACAAGCTTTAAATGACACGTTAAACAAGATGGACTTAATTGATATTTATAGGACATTCCATCCCAAAACAACAGAATACACTTTCTTCTCAAGTGCTCAGGGACATGCTCCAGGATAGATCGTATGTTGTGTCACAAATCAAGGCTTGGTAAATTTAAGAAAATTGAAGTATCAAGTATCTTTTTGGACCACAATGCTATAAGACTAAGTATCAATTACAGGAAAAAATCTGTAAAAAATGCAAGCACTTTGAGGCTAAACAATAGGCTACTAAATAAGCAAGAGATCACTGAAGAAATCAAAGAGGAAATCAAAAAGTACCTAGAAACAAATGACAATGAATACATGACGACCCAAAACCTATGGGATGCAGCAAAAGCAGTTCTAAGAGGGAAGTTTATAGCAATACAATCCTACCTATGCAAAAATCCTCAACAAAACACTAGCAAACAGAATCCAACAGCACATTAAAAGCATCATATACCATGATCAAGTGGGGTTTATGTCAGATATGCAAGGATTTTTCAATATAAGCAAATCAATCAATGTGATACACCATATTAACAAATTGAAGAATAAAAACCTTATGATCATCTCAATAGATGCAGAAAAAGCTTTCGACAAAATTCAACACCCATTTATGATAAAAACCCTCCAGAAAGTAGGCATAGAGGGAACTTACCTCAACATAATAAAGGCCATTTATGACAAACCCACAGGCAGCATCATTCTCAATGGTGAAAAACTGAAACCATTTCCACTAAGATCAGGAAAAAACAAGGCTGTCCACTCTCACTACTATTATTTAATATAGTTTTGGAAGTTTTAGCCATGGCAGTCAGAGAAGAAAAAGTAATAAACTGATCCAAATCGGAAAAGAAGAAGTAAAGCTGTCACTGTTTACAGATGACATGATACTATACATAGAGAATCCTAAACATGCTACCAGAACACTACTAGAGCTAATCAATGAATTTGGTAAAGTTGCAGGATACAAAATTAATGCACAGAAATCTCTTGTATTCCTATACACTAATGATGATAAATCTGAAAGAGAAATTAAGGAAACACTCCCATTTACCATTGCAACAAAAAGAATAAAATACCTATGAATAAACCTACCTAAGGAGACAAAAGACCTGTATGCAGAAAACTATAAGACACTGATGAAAGAAATTAAAGATGATACAAACAAATGGAGGGATATACCATGTTCTTGGATTGTAAGAATGAACATTGTAAAAATGACTATACTACCCAAAGCAAGAATCTACAGATTCAATTCAATCCCTATCAAACTACCAATGGCATTTTTCACAGTAGTAGAACAAAAAATTTCACAATTTGTATGGAAACACAAAAGACCCCGAATAGCCAAAGCAATCTTGAGAACGAAAAATGGAGCTGGAGGAATCAGGCTCCCGGACTTCAGTCTATACTACAAATCTACGGTAATCAAGACAGTGTGGTACTTGCACAATAACAGAAATATAGATCAGTGAACAGGATAGAAAGCCCAGAGATAAACCCATGCACATATGGTCACCTTATCTTTGTTAAATGAGGCAAGAATATACAATGGAGAAAAGACAGCCTCTTTAATAAGTGGTGCTGGGAAAACTGGACAGGGACATGTAGAAGAATGAAATTAGAACACTCCCTAACACCATACACAAAAATAAAGTCAAAATGGATTGAAGACCTAAATGTAAGAGCAGACTCTTAGATGAAAACAGAACACTCTATGGCATAAATGACAGCAACATCCTGTTTGACCCGCCTCCTAGAGAAAGGGAAGTGAAAGCAAATATAAACAAGTGGGACCTAGTGAAACTTCAAAGCTTTTGCACAGCAAAGGTAACCTTAAACAAGATGAAAA
Organism: Hyperoodon ampullatus; assembly: GCF_949752795.1. Taxonomy (NCBI): domain Eukaryota; kingdom Metazoa; phylum Chordata; class Mammalia; order Artiodactyla; family Ziphiidae; genus Hyperoodon; species Hyperoodon ampullatus. The sequence continues at coordinate 142,611,963 of NC_136917.1, read as the reverse complement.
GACAACCCTTAGAATGGGAGAAAATATTTGCAAATGGAGCAATTGACAAAGGATTAGTCTCCAAAATATATAAGCAGCTCATGCAGCTCAATATCAAAAAAACAAACAACCCAATCCAAAAATGGGCAGAAGACCTAAATAGACCTTTCTCCAAAGAAGATGTACAGATTGCCCACAAACACATGAAAGGATGCTGAACATCACTTATGTTTAGAGAAATACAAATCCAAACTACAATGACGTATCACCTCATACTGGTCAGAATGGCCAGCATCAAAAAATATACAAACAATAAATGCTGGAGAGGGTGTGGAGAAAAGGGAACCCTCTTGCACTGTTGCTGGGAATGTAAATTGATGCATCCATTACAGAGAATGATATGGAGGTTCCTTAAAAAATGAAAAAGAGAACTACCATATGACCCAGCAATCCCACTACTGAGCATATAACCTGAAAAAACCATAATTCAAAAAGAGTCATGTAGCACAATGTTCATTGCAGTACTATTTACAGTAGCCAGGATATGGACCCAACCTAAGTGTCCATTGACAGATGAATGGATAAAGAAGAAGTGGCGGGCTTCCCTGGTGGCGCAGTGGTTGAGAGTCCGCCTGCCAATGCAGGGGACACGGGTTCGTGCCCCGGTCCGGGAAGATCCCACATGCTGCGGAGCGTCTAGGCCCGTGAGCCATGGCTGCTGAGCCTGCGTGTCCAGAGCCTGTGCTCCACAACGGGAGAGACCACAACAGTGAGAGGCCCGTGTACAGAAAAAAAAAAAAAAAAAAAAAAAAGAAGAAGAAGTGGCACATATAAATAATGGAATATTACTCAGCCATAAAAAGAAATGAAATTGAGTTATTTGTACTGAGGTGGATGGATCTAGAGTCTGTCATACAGAGTGAAGTAAGTCAGAAAGAGAAAAACAAATACTGTATGCTAACATATATATATGGAATATAAGAAAAAAAATGGTTCTGAAGAACCTAGGGGCAGGACAGGAATAAAGATGCAGTTGTAGAGAATGGACTTGAGGACACGGGAAGGGGGGAGGGTAAGCTGGGACGATGTGAGAGAGTGGCATGGACATATATACAGTACCAAATGTAAAATAGATAGCTAGTGGGAAGCAGCCGCGTAGCACAGTGAGTTCAGCTTGGTACTTTGTGACCACCTAGAGGGGTGGGATAGGGAGGGTGGGAGGGAGACGCAAGAGGGAGGGGATTTGGAGATATATGTATACATATAGCTGATTCACTTTGTGATACAGCAGAAGCTAAGACACCATTGTAAGGCAATTATACTCCAAGAAAGATGTTAAAAAAAAAAGATATATTAAACTTTAATTCCTAAATATTGCTTTTTGTTGGTCACATTTTACAAGATTTGATGGTTTAATAAATAGGTTGTTTCTTATAATTTCATATTATTAAAAACATATATTCTCTCTACTTAAAAAAAAGGACAACAATAACATATTGCAAAACTTTGTTGGTTTGGTTTACATTTTATTCATGTTTCTGGTCAACACATGATAGGCTTTTATTTCCCCCCTTGCTAAGTGAAAAATAATGAAGACTATCAGTGAGATACATAGGTTTAAATATTATTATATGTTAGTTTGGCCTGTGAGTACAAGTTTAATAGAGATGACATAGCTTTAATGACTCATCGTTCTGATACTGGTGAAGTCAAAAATTCATAAGGTGATTGTCTCAATTTTATTTCCTCATGTATTAATAATTAATTTTACTCTTTTCTTTGGAAAATATGTATTGATTCTTATTACAGTCTTAGACTTGATTTCTTATGAAATGGGATATCTCATGAGTGAATATTCTGGATTTTTGTTTACTGAGTTCACCATTAAGATAATTTTAAGGTACTTCAAAAATAAGGAAAAAGAGATACATCATTAAGTTTAAATTTTGTTATATATTCTCAAAGAAGTGGTTCTGAAAATGTAACGGGTGTAGGAATCACCTGGGAAGCTTATTACAAATTCAGGTTTCTTGGCCCTAACCTCAGAGACTAGAGGTATGGTTTGGACATTTACATTTGAAAGAAGGAAAACAGAAGATTCTGATGCAGCTGGGCTACTGTTCATACTTTGAAGAATTAGAGACAGCCACATGAAGACATATGTGCCCAAAACTATTTACCTTAAGTATTTGGGGTTGACCATTAATCTACCACAATAAAAACAAAACAAAACAAAACAAAACAAACCCAATAAAAATGAAAAAAAAATTAAGAAATATTGGCATTGCTTACCAAAAATGGTTTTTCTTTTCCTTCTTTGGAGATACGTAAGAAAAACCTATCACCAAGCTGTAGATGACGTCAGTCCTTTTATTCCTAGAACATTTTTGACATGTAACCCTTTATTTCACAATAAACATGCTGAGGCAATGTTCTTTTTATTTTTAGAGCTGAAGATTGCTAGTTAATTATATCACATGTCTAAGGAAAATTAATAAGGAATGCATTCAGCTACAGCTAGAATTTTCAATATTATTATTACATGTGAGTATGTTTCAAACACTCTAATATTAAAATCTCGATTCTGATAATGGAATATTTACTGTGAAAACCACATGTAATTGTGTCGCTAAGACTGAATTTTAAGATTCATTCATCTCGGTGTCTGAGCTATGAAATAACAATGCTTTTCTCTGTTAATGAGTCACTTTCTTCAGTATGTCAGGCTTTTGTATTTCTCTTTCTTGAGAAAGCAGATGAGTGATTTATTTTAAGAGAATCTTATAAGATAATGATGTACAAGTCAGGCAAGGCTGGCCTTTCTTCATAGTTGTTTTTACCTGCTGAATTATTGAACATAATAAAGTGAGTAGGTTCTTAATTAAAAATGTGCGAAGGCAATGCTTCTTAAACTCTGTATGCATAAGAATTATATACTATATAACATGTTCATTAATATTCAGATTTATGGACCTCCATTTCAATTCATTAAATCTTAAGTGAGGCCTAGGAATTTAATTTTAACAAACACCCAGGTACTTTTGATGCTGATGGCCCGACTTCCATACTTTAAAGAATTATTCTAAGGAATTTTATAAAACAGCTTAAGGGAGTTAATTTCAAGTGACCTATGCTTTAAAACCATTGGAGGAACTTATTTTGAACCTTAATTAAGAAGGGTTTAGGGCTTCCTTGGTGGCGCAGTGATTGAGAGTCCGCCTGCCGATGCAGGGGACATGGGTTCGTGCCCCAGTCCGGGAAGATCCCACATGCTGCGGAGCGTCTAGGCCCGTGAGCCATAGCCGCTGAACCTGCACGTCCGGAGCCTGTGCTCCGCAACGGGAGAGGCCACAACAGTGAGAGACCCACGTACCACAAAAAAAAAAAAAAAAAAAAAGAAGAGTTTAACAGTGCAAAAGGAACCTCACAGTTTTCCAAGCATAGATTTTGCATTTGGATGGCCACTGCGAATAAGTACCTCATCATGTTTCCTTTTGGACAGCCATGTTTTGGAAAAAGGCTGGCCTTTGGTGAGACCACAAGTTATCGGGATATCCAAAACCATGATGATGAGAGAACCGAAGGAGTGACAAAGTACGACAGTGGTCAGTGGCATTTACTCTATGCCAGGCAGTGTGCTAAGCTTCTCATATGTATTAACTTATTTAACCTTACAACTATCCTATAAAGTAGATGTTATTGTTTTGCTCATTTTACAAATGGGGAGATCGAGGCAGTAAGAAGTTCAGTAACTTGGTCTCTTCATAGCTTGTGAGAAACAGATCCAGGATGGTTGTGAACCTGAGCAGTCTAACACAGGATCTGGGCCTCCACCAGTGCCCTGGGCCACCAGTAAAGGACTGGTTCTCTGGGAAACTCATTTATGTTTTGCCTCAACATAGGGCTTTTTATATTAAGACGAATTCTTACGAATGCAAAGCCATGAACTGCATGCCAGTTAGAGCTTTTTGATCTATAGTTTTTAAGATTTCTAGAGATCAACATGAGAGAAAATGAAAGTAATAGCAAAGGCATTTACTTAAGCAGTTATTTTCTTGAACATTCCCTCTCAGAAGTAATAATTATAATCTTTGGACTGATATGAGTGCTTAACTTCTTTTGGAGTCTTTAGGGATCATTCAGCTCAACAATAAGAGTTTGTTCAATGAATGAATGAAGGATTGGGTGGATTCTGCACATCTACAGGGATGTTCTGCAGGCCAATCCGTACAATAATTTGCATAAACATCCTTAGAACTGTGAAGGGAACTTTAGAAGCAAGTCTTGGAGGGATTAGGCCATGCAGATGTGGTCCAACGTCAACCTCCAAGAAAGGGGCAGTGGGAAGGCTGGGACCACATGCCCAGGTGGGATGAACTGTGTGCCTGGGCCTCAACCTCAGGGAGGGTCTAGGATGAGTGGAGGACGGCTACCCAAGCAGCACTGACGTGCTTTCTACCAATGGTTTCTGTATTTGTTTTCTATTGCTGCTGTAACAAATAACCACAAACTTAGTGGCTTGAAACAGCACACATTTATAATCTTCAGCTCTGTAGGTCAGAAATATGATGCAGATCTCACTGGTCTAAAGTTAAAATGTCAGCAGAGCTGTCTTCCTTTTTGGAGGCTCTAGGAGAGAAACCTCTCCTTTGCCCTTTCCTGCTTTTAGAAGCTGCCCACATTCCTTGGCTCATGGCCCCTCTCTCTCCATCTTCAAAGCCAGCACTGGCAGGTTGAGTTGTTTTCACATTGTATCCCTCTGATTTCGTCTTCCACTGTTAAGAACACTCATGCTTACATTGGGCCCACTCAGGTAATGGAGGATGATCTTTCTAAGGCCAGTTTTTTAACAACTTTTATTCTCTCTGCAGCCTTAAATTCCTCTTTGCTGTGTAACCCAATGTATTCATAGGTTCCAGGCAGTAGGAGGTGGACATGGATATTTTGGGGAGATCTCTCTCTGCCTACCATGGCTTCGTAGAGTAAGATGAGTGGGGAACAGGGTCATGTTCCAGGACATAGGGCTTGATCATCCAAGGCTACTGTTTGACTCCTGCTCTGGACAGCTGCAGATGCTGGAAGAGCAGTGATGGTGGAAAGACTGTGAGCTGGTTGGCAGAGTGAGGAGGGCAGAGGTGGTGTCATAGTTGGAAGGGCTGAAGGATCCTTGTTGGCTGAGGACTCCCTTCTATGCCCTGGCTTCATGGTGGTGTTTCTAATGTTTGTAGAGAAGGAAGGTATGAAGAGTTTTTCTCTTAATAAGGGGAAAAGCCAAGCTGCTCACCAAGTCAGGCATAGAGGGATGGGTGGGGAGGAACATTTATAGAGTTGGAATCCCAATTTAAAAAGGTGGAAATATGAGCCAGATATGTCTTTGATTGATATATTTGGCTCATATTCCCTCCCTCCCCCCTCCCTCCCCCCTTCCTTCTTTTCTTCCTTCTAGCTTTCAAATTAGTGCTGTCTATGTGTTTGGGGAAACTATGATTACATAAGCACTGCTCTTATCTAATAGGTTATGTGTCCGTAGGGTCGAAGTTAGGCTTATTCTAACATAAAACACTAACATAAAGGCAAAACTTTATCCACATTCTCATTTTAAAATTTGTATGTTCTGCCAATAAGAGCTAAAGCATTAAGTGAAAAAAGAGCATGATTTTCAGGGTGAGGGAGGTGTTACAGAATCTACTTAAAAAATGATACTGTTGACTGTTGGAGGCCTTTGTTTTCATAAGTTAAGCAAAGTGGAAGTGGTTTATTTGTACCCAAGAGAAGAATCATGTGACCTTCTGAGTGAAAAGGAACCTACAAGACATTAGTCATCTAGTTGCTATTATATAAATCATGCAAAATGCTGCCTGAATATCGTTAAAAGGTTCATTTTTTTTTTTTTTTTTTCGCCAAAGCACATCAGACCTCTTTTAGGTTGGTTTTGTTTTACCTGCTTACCTAATTTTTGTTGTTTGGGTGCCTGCCTACACAGAATGGTGGAGACAGTTGGGGACTTGCCTGACAGGAAGCCACCAGCTATTGGAAAGAGTCTTTTGAACAAAGGCATCATAGGCCCCAAGAGGGGAAGAGGAAGCCGCAACGAACATCAGAATGTGAAAATGTAGGTCACAGCTGCTAGCCAGGGCATAGAGAACACACTTTCATACCACTGAAAGCTTGGGAAGGAGGCAGGAAGGATATACGCCAGGATACACATCATTCTCAACTACAAAGGGTAGACGTGTGTGTGTGTGTGTGTGTGTGTGTTAGATTCTCTCTCCCAGTACGGATAGCTCTTTTGTGCACTCATACTTGGAGGACAGAGAGGGTGGGCTAGCTGGGGGAGGTGAGGTGGGCCACAGGCTTCCTGTGAAGAGCTACTGTATAGATTTTTCAATTTTTACAATAACTTTTAAGGCTCTTTGTATAAAAACAAAGCAAAAACAAAATTGTAATATGCAAAGCATCAAACCTTTAGCAGGTCTCTTGCCAAAGCAAGCTTATTTCAGCATAAAGTGGAATGGCAAAGTTTAAAGGAAAGGTGGGTGGCAACCTGGTGAAAAAAACCCAGAAATAGCCACTCAGTAAGAAGAGGCATGTTTTCTTCTTAAATTCTCTTCTTTATTTAATTCTGTGCTTCCAATTTATATGGTTTTAGGCATCTAAAGTTTGTTCCATGACGAGCTATACCTACGGGCACTGGGCATATTTTGCAAAGTAGGGAGATTTTTCATACATATCACACTCTGTCCAAATCCCACTTGTGCTCTTTGTGTGCTTCTTGCTTGAAGCTAACACAGCCCCAGGCTGCCTTTGCTGATGCTCCCTCCCTCTCAGTCTCTATGGTTCCTGCCCTCCTTGGCCAGCATCTCCTCTCGTCTGGGTTTTTGATGCTTCCCAGAGCTCCTCCCTGGTAAATCATATGAGCCTGCTCTTCCAGATGGTTTATGCCCTTATTCATGGGAGAAATCAGAAATAGAAAGGAGATATTTGTACCTATGGCAATCCAAAACAGTAAATTCATCTGATGGTACTAAACTTTATTTATTTTGCAAGTTCTACCTGCTTTAGGCCCATCTGATCAAATTGAAAAACCAAAGGTTGGCAGGCTATGGTATGAATGTCAAATCCATCCCACTGCCTATTGTACACCTTGGGAGCTAAGAATTATTATTATTATTATTATTATTATTATTTATTTTTATTTTTTTTTGCTGTACGTGGGCCTCTCACTGTTGTGGCCTCTCCCGTTGCGGAGCACAGGCTCCGGACACGCAGGCTCAGTGGCCATGGCTCACGGGCCCAGCCGCTTCGCGGCATGTGGGATCTTCCCGGACTGGCACACGAACCCGTGTCCCCTGCATCGGCAGGAGGACTCTCAACCACTGCGCCACCAGGGAAGCCCTAAGAATTATTTTTACATTTTCAAATGGTTGAAAAAAAAATCAAAAGAAGAATCATACTTTGAGGCACATGAAAGTTATATGACATTCACATTTTAGTGTTTCCCCCCCCCCCAAAAAAAGGTTTTATTGGAACTCAGTTGCTCTCATTTTTTTATGTATTGTCTAAAGCTGCTTTTGCACTGTTTTGGCAAACTTGGCCTGCAAAGCCTGAAACATTTCCTGTCTGGGTCTTTACAGAAAAAGTTTGCCAGCTCCTGTTTTAAGCCAATCTTTACAATTACATATTAAGTTGCCTGCCAGAAAACAAGATTCTGATCATTATTTTGATCATTATTATGACCTTGGTGGTTAACACAGTGACTGACATGTAGTAGTTACTCTATGGATATTAGTTGCAAAGATTTACAATAATACAGTTTACTTCCAACTTTCAGAAACATACCTATTATATGGCATTTGTTTTGGGAAGCCTTGCCAATAGGCAAGATGTGCCTATCATTTCTCTCTAGCTTTCCTCTTCCTTACATATTTTGAAGTATATACACTTAGTTGTAATCTACTTTTTAACTGGTGGCTAAAATTTAGAATATATCAAGTTTTCCATAATTGGAGATTTTGTTTTTAAAATTATGAACTCTTCCCAGAGGCTGTATATGTGTTTTCTACTGCTGAATGCAAACTACCCTAAAACCTGGTGATTTAAACTAACAACCATTTTGTTATATTGCCCTGTTTTGGTGGCTAGGAATTCAGGCAGGGCTTAAGCTGGGTGATTCCTGTGCTCCAAACAGCATCCACTGGAGTTAGCAGTATTCAGCTGGTGTCCAGGCTGCTCTGTTGGGTCACATGCCTGCTACCTTGGAGGGGATGGCTGGAAGGTATGGTTCAGCTGGGCCGCCATCCTTCTGCATGTAGTCTCAGGATCTCTCCAGCAGGGTAGTCAGACTGCTAACATGCAGCTTAGCACTCGGAGAGACTAAGGTGGAAACTGCCCATTATCTGAGGGTTAAGGTCCAGAGCTGGCAGAGTGTCATTCCTGCCACACTGTCTTCATCTGATAGTGATTACCAGCCAACCCAGATTCAAGAGGAAGGAGAAGAGACCCCACCTCTCAAAGAGAAGAAGGTTAAAGAATTTCTGGTCATCTTTAATCTGCTATGGGCTGCTTCTAGTTTGATTTTTAACTTTATTAATTCCAACGAACTACAACAGCTTCCTCCCAGTGTTCCTAACACATGATCTTTTTTCAGCTGTTTTTCATGGTCTCATCTCTGAGCTCTGGAATTGTCAGGTGTCTAGAAAAGGAGAAGACCCACTCAGACCAGGCAGAGCTATGAGGGATTGGCTGAAGTACACTAACTCCTTCAGAAAGTGATTCAGCCCCAAAGCAGCCTGTCTGCCTCCTACAGTACCTCAGATAGGAGCTAGGAGGTCTGCAGGCTCACTCTGACCCCAGCTGTCAGGGAGGGAAGTCCTAAAGTACATTCCCATAATACTTCATGACATCTTACAGCATAGAGTTTGGAAGATACGCCGGTCTCTTTTCTTCATTCATTGGAAAGAAAAATCAGCGCTGCCCCTCACTGGTTAGAGACAGGTAGCTAAAGAACACACAAGCCAAGATAATGTCAGCTCGGGGCCTGGTTTTCCTCCTGTCTGCCATCTTCTATTCTTGGAAGTATTGCTAGCATGCTGTTCTGATTTGCTCTAAAGAAATAAGGTCAAGTTTTCTGAAGAAGTCTTTGTTTAGGCTAATTTTCTGACCTGGAGATTAGAAATCAGAGAGCCGGAACCATCCAAAAGGCTGCCTTCTACATGTGACTGTATAGGAGAGAGAACAATTTTAGTGTTTTTTCCAATGGAAATAACTTTTGGGCAATTTTCTTGGCTTGCGTTACAGAGTTTGTGAGAGAAAATGCAGTTGTTTACAATACACAAAACGTGTGGTAAACATACAGGATGTAAATATTATTTAAATACACCAAAACTTTATGGAGATGGAAGCCCTTTCAAAGAGTTGTATTTCCCCATTTACTACGACAATTCATCTGCTATATTTTGTTGAGTTATGAGGTCAGCAAGGTGATAGCCCTACAGGGGTTCACCAGCTGAAGGACAATTCCAGGCCCTTCTGCTGCCCTGGGTGTGGTTTGGTAACTGTATTTCCTTTTCTTGCCACCCTAGACCACATCCTGCCAGAGCAGTTTTTTTTCTCTGTGTGCCCTTTGGGGGTATTTGTTTTCTCTTTCGATGGCTAGGGGCTGGGAACCTCTCTGCACATTTCCTCTGGTGGTCGGGACTGTTAGCACCCAGAAGGTTCCGTGGCCCATGTGGGGCAGCCTGAGCGTGTGGCCTGTGGTGGGAGCATGGGGGAAGGCACCAGCACTTCCTTGTTCTTTAAAAAGCCACATAGGGTTGTAGGCTTGGTAGTAAAATTTCTGCGGGCAATTAGAAACTCTTGACGTTTTCACACAAAGAAAGAACCTGATGTAGTTGGTAAAACTAGGATCTCATACACATCTTTTCCTTTTCTCTATGGTGCAGAGATACATGGTGGTGGGAAGTCTTCATGATGAAGCAACAACTCAAAATTGAGGAAACTGATCTTTGGTTCCTGTCTATATTAGTGTGTGTGTGTGTGTGTGTGTGTGTGTGTGTGTGTGTGTGTGTGTGTGTATGTTTGGAGAACTTTGAACATTCATTTGAGCCTGTACTTTTTGTATCTTGTCTGGGATCAAACAAATTAATATCCTTGTGAAGAGCCCTTCAATTGTCTGAAAATGAAGTCTGTTCCATGATTATCAGATATTATAAACAGAGATAGTACAAACCTTGGAAAAATGCTCTTTAGTATAGTGGAGATCGAAACTACTGGAAACTCTTCTTCAGAGACCCGAAAAACATCTGTGGTAGGACCTTGACTGGAGAGGAGTTTTGTTGTTTGTCATGAAGCGGCTTTTTCTCCCCTTGTTTCTTCATGGCAGAATTGATAATTATAGGGAAATTTCTTGATATTTGTTCTTTACAGTCCTTAAGTTCCTTTTCCTTCAAAAATAATATAGTTTCTGCCACTAGTGGATTCTCCTCACTGACTGTTGAATTATTTGTAATCAGTATCACTATTCTTCAGTGTGGAGACTTTGGAAATCCCCTCTGACATCCTTTCTTGCCAACCTCTTCTCTGGTTGCCTGCCCACAGTATTTTTTCCTAATCTGGCCAGCCATCTCTGACTTATTTTAGCACATGCAGCATTTCAGAATTTGCCACAGTAGCACGCTGCAGAGATTTGAAAAGAAGCTTTCAAGTGGAACGGTGGCCACGAGTCGCCTCAAAGACAAACAATTAAAGTTTCTTGGTTGTGGGAAGAAGGCTCTGGAGAGCTCGAATTCATTCTCTGGGGTGTCAGTGGTTTGGAGACGAATCAGAAGCATGTTAGCATCACAAGGGAGTTTTATCCAAACTTCTGGTTCTTCAAGATTCATTGACAAGGTGGTTTTAAGAGCTCAGCCCTCAAAGGTGTCTGTAAAACTTTTCAGATATAGCCCTACCCTCTCCACTGTTCAAAAATATTTTGGGGATTTTAGTATGTATATGTTCATTCTAATTCTTAATTGGAAAATGTATCTGAACCTGGGTTCTTATTTTGTGGTTAAGAGGAGGAAGGAAACCAATTAATAGTTTTTGAGCACATGCTAGATGACCGGCAAGAATTAGGTGCTTTATTCTGGCTTTGCTGGTGCCAAGGAGAGAAGAACCCAGGATGTCACTGAGATTGTTGAAACCCAGTGGAGAATGAGGCTGGCTGAGCAATTAACAGCAAGCTTGGGTCAAGGCATAGAAGAGACATGGCCACTTGCAGCCTGCTCACTAAAAACATCCCCTGCCCTACCACCTAGATCAGTGATTTTCCCTTGTTTCTATTGGTCACTTTGCCTCTTGGTGTCTCCTCTGCTCTTTCCTGGGCCTGATTTCCTTTGTTTATGAATATCTCACTCCCTGCTTTTTCCAGGATCCTGACTTCAGTACCTGTCTTTCTCCAAGTAGTCTGATTGTATTTCTGATTGTTCATTTTCTTGGGAATTGATACTTGCAAGGTCTTAACTTTGAGTTAGGTTGAGTGTTAAGGGGCAAATATTGCCCTTGATTGTCTTTTGGCTTCTTTTGGTCTCCACTTCCCACCTTCCCAAACCACCACCTCTCTACTAAACTTGGACCCCAAGTCCCACAAGAGTTTTGCTGTCTGCTGGTGGCCAAGAAGATAAGCTTTATTTTAAATTTAAAGAAAACATTGAAAATAAACTTTTGTTTTTTTACAGATTATATCAAACACTTAAAACATTTGGGAACATTAAACATTACTTTCATACAGTACATCCTGGTGTTGGCCAATATGAAGTTTACTTAGATTTAGTATTTTATATATGCTTGATCATTAATTCTTCCTAAAATTCAATGATTATAATGATTCAACTTTATAAGATTAAACAAGTCTTCTATGTAATACCCCAGTTATTTTCAAAATTTTCAGATAACTTTTCCAGCAAGGAAATTATAAAAATGTATATGAGTTATACTGAAGGCTAATTAAAAGGCTGTCTGTGTACAGAAACAAGGCAGCTTTGTTGTCTGCTGATAAGGCCTAAGGTGATAGATGTGACAAGGGTGTTTGTGTTCTAATCAGTGAATTCTGACTACCCAAAGCATAAGGTTCAAAAGTTGACCCTTTGTCAGTGTACTGTCCTGTCATATTTTAGGATTGCATTTCCTTGAATCACAGAAAGGTGAAAAAGAGAAAGTTTTTCTTATCGCATTGCTGTCCCTGGTCTGACCGGTAGCCACATGGGATAACTCGTGATAAAATGCATTTGATAACTTATTATGAAATGCAGGAGTTAACTCAGAATAAACTTGATCTAAGAATGTAAACATAGTTTAGCTTGCTGAAGTCCAGCCTACTATGTTCTTTTTGGGGTCTGACATCAGTGACAGCTTTTTGGCCTTTAGAACTTGATGTCTAGTTCTGAGAAGGACAAATGTTCGGAATAGTTACTGTTCTTTTTCAAGTCCAGGTGTGAAGACAGAATTAAATACATTTCCTTGCCATTGTACCATGCTTAACCTTTAAGTTCCATATTATTAAAAAAATAAATTATGCTTTATACTCTACCCACTTCCAAAAATAATTTGAAGCAGAATACCAAAGTATTTTCCATGCAAAGTCTCATGTTGACCTTGGTGTCCTGAGGTCTTCCTTGTAGAGGAAGGCAGATTATACCCCAGACAATGTCTTTTTCTAAAACCATTTTACATAAGGAAAAGTTTGACACTTTCTTCTTCCATGGGATTATGCCAAACCGCGTCAACTCTATTCAAGTAGGAAAGCCAGATTTCCTCACTTTACACTACCTCGTTAACTGTATGTGTATGTACATGTGTTTCCAGTCTTCACAAATGTGAACTTCGCTATTTTGCTTTCTCTCCAGCACCACAGAACCATGGTTTCTGTGACAGTTTCTGGTCCTCAGTCTTTCTAGCTCTGCTTCTGAACAGATGGAATGGTTATCTGATGGAATGGGTATCAGTGTTAGTGTCCATATCCTTCTGTGGTGTCATATGTTTTGTAGTTGGGCATAGTTTATTAAATTCATTAATTTTTGTCGGCTACTTTCAAAATGATAATTTTAAGTCCTGAAAGCCCCAAATGTCTAGACTTTGATTGACAGACATTTTGATAGCTTCAGGCATGCTGAGTAAGTTACCCCCAGTGTCATGCCAGCAGCTGTTTTCCCCAGATACCACCCACTCCACGGCCTCTGAAACACTGGACTCTTACTGTTAACCTTCCTTTAGGGAAGTAGAAGACTTGGGTCAAAAATCCAAGCTAAGATTGTCACTTTGACAATTTTGTGCATACCCAGACATGCCAACTTCTATTCTCATTGCACCAGTCTACCACATGGCAGCTCAAACTCCTTGCTTTGCATAAATTCCAGTTTGGAGCATTTAAAGTACCTTGGAACTTAGAAATACATTTTCTTCTCATAATTACATGCTTTCTCCTTTGCCTACAAAATGCCTAATTTCCCTATGGCTATTCACACTTGTCTTATTTTGGTAAAAATGTAAAACCACGGCTTACCTTTAAATACCTGAAGATCAAAACCACCTCTGATCTTTGTTTAGCTAAAGCCCCCATTCTTTTTTCCTTTTCTTTCCATCTTCTGCTTTAAGTCTTATATCCTAACCTTTTCTTCACTACTCACTTTAAAGGTCTCCACATGTACCTTACAGAAGAAATGCAGGCAGAATTCCAAATTCCTACCACCTTGCCAAAGCAGTGGCAAGATTAAACATGTGAGTTGCTTTTCTCTGGCCCTGTTGTTCACTGACCCATGGAAGAGTCCTTCTGTGTCTAGTATTCCTTTGACCTTTAACTCTAGAACAAAGTTGCCTTTGGGTTTCATCAGTTTCCTAAATGTTGTAGAATGTGACTTCAGCTTCAGGGTCTTTGTCACCTCTGGGGAAGTAAATCGAATAAAGCATTTCACATCAGGAGTCTACTAAAATTGTCAGCTCTGTAAATGCAAATTTATCTCTTCAGTTCTGTAATGTGATTGCTTGTAACAAACACAAAGACAAAAGCATAACAAAAAGAAGAACAACTCTATTGCCTTATTATAATAGAACACTTGTGTGGGATCTGCTCTGGTTTCTGCACAGGCAGCACTGTATTTGGAAGCCAGTATCTCTTATTAGTTTTTCAATATTGAATATAATTAATTTTAATCTCAAGAATAAAAAAATTAAAGCTATTATGTGTACAATGCATGTATATTATTATTTATAATATATACGTATGAATTATGCATATATATATATATATATATATATATAATTTTGGGCCCAAGAACATCATTTAAGAAAACTGATTCTGCCCATGAAGTTATCATTATCATCCTTATTAAATATTTGTGAAACATCTCCATATGCATAGTGACAGGTATTTAGGCATGATGGAAAATGAAAAGAAATATATAGGTATGACTTGTGCCCTCAGGGGCCTTGAATTTGAGTTGTGCAGACAGATGCATTATTTATAAAGAGGTGAATAGCTATCCACATAGGACAGAGCAAGTACGAAATGTCTGGAAGAGACTGTAAGTGCTACTGGCATTCATGTCACACATGTGGAGGCCAATGCCCTGCGGGGCACTTGCAAAGAAGCTAGTATTAACTTCTCTGAAATGGAATGACTGAAGGGTGGGTAATGGTGGTGACGGAGTCTTAAAGCACTGAGGTCTAAGCCAGGCACATGGATGGCAAGATGACTGCCTGAGATGTTCTCTTCTTTCCAGAGAAGCAAGAAGAGAAGATGGATGATAGCCTAGGAAGAGGACTTCTGGCCTTGGCTGCGAGTTGGGTGACCTCAGGTAAGTCACTTAACATCTTGGAATCTCAATTGCTGTATTTGTAAGATAAGGGCTGGTTTATTCTTTGAAACCAAGGGACAAGTTTTGAAATGAAAGGTTAGCAAGAAAAATCTAAGCAATTAGTTTATGTGACAGAATTATACAGATTGCTTCCTGCTCGGTAATAAAACCATCAAAAGATCATCATTCTAAAATACTGTCTATAATCATGATTGGAGGATAAGCTTGGTAAAAAGCCATAACGTGCTGAGAAATGTGAGATGGAATGCGTAAAGCCAGGTAGGATTAATAATGACAGGTCTTAGGTAGTTGGGGAAATGTTTGAGAGCTTAATCAGTGAAGTGACAGAATCTACAGTTTAAATTTATAATTTAGTTATCTCGGAGTGTGCAAAGTTCATGTTCTTATTATGATACAGTGAGGCCCCCCGACTGTAGCTTTTAGGCTAAGCATATCATGGGTTTTGAATTACACAAGAGATTTGAGTATGTTGGGTTTCGGTAATGACTGTTCCCAGAGCTCCATTAAACATACCCGATTTCCCTAGTAGTCAGCTAGAATATAATTCAAAATAGGCTGCAGTGAGTGAGGCTTGAAGAAAATAGAAATGGACTTCTATGGTCACAGCAGAAGTGAAAGGAGGCAGTGCACACCCAGGCTTACAGGTTTCAGGCTTACAGGGAATTAAGAGTGATCTGAAAATACACCTGGGAGGAAATGAGTATGGGAGAAGAGCCTTGGAAGACAAACAAGTATGAATCATGACCATCAATCAACTCATTGGGAACCTAAAATATGTGATATATAAAACTCAAGGATCTCAGTTCTCCTTTAAAGGTAAAGGGAAGTGTAGCAAGGATCGTGGCACTGGGAACACTATGACTAAGTTGTCAGTTCTCACCTTCAGTTCACATGAAAGAGCACAGGAGCATGCCCTGCCCCTGCATAGGTCAGATCGGGAGTAACTGAAAAATAATGCCTTGGCATGATCCTCAGCCATTGAGGGTTGGTGGATAAATACTCTACTTCCTTGCCTTTCATTGAGATAATTCTAAGTTTTGTTCCATGCAGCCTCTCAGAAGGCCTCCAGAATGATTGAGACCCAGCTGTTCATAGAGTGGGGTGATCAACTGATCCCAGATTTCTTGGAACTGTCCCAGTTTTAGCATAGAAAGTCCTGTGTCCTGGGAAGCCCCTCAATCCTGGTAAACTGGGATAGTTGACCATTCTACCGTAGAGGTAACTGGCTAGTCAGTGTACTCATTATTGGTTTTTCTCCCTTCCCTGTCTCACTTCCCCATTTTCTTACAGTGATTTCTGGGATCATCTCCTAAATAAACTACTGCATACTTGGAATTATGTATTTTTTTCAATACCTTTCATCTGCAGTAGATTCTAAGTTGTTAGGGTAGGAGCCCTGTTTTACACAATACTGTCTGTCCACAGAATCTAACACAGTGTGTGAAGCATAGTTCATATTCAGTAAACATTAGCCAAATGAATGGACCCTGTATCATTAACCAAGCAGTTTTAATAGACATTATTTGCTGCTGCTTGTCAATATCAGCCTATATATTCCTCTTAAGTTTCCATAGATATCTGCCAGTCACATTGATCAAGTTGTAGGTCAATAGGAGTAGTTTTACAAAAATGATGTATTATTGAAATCTTTTACACCTTTTGATCATCTTACTATTATTCATCCCAACACAGGAGTTTTTAAAAATAGAAACGGAATAATGACAAAAACCAATACCTGAGTAGTGTTAGCTAGATTAAGTGCTTTGGTGCACATCTTTTCTATTAATCCTCAGAGTGACCTTGTCATTTTATATATTTATTCCTAGTTTACAGAAAGTCAAGGCTTAGTATTCTTTGCTCATAATGACACAGCCAAGCAGGGGCCATGTTTCTCACCACCACCCCATGCCTTTCTCATTGCATTATGGGATTCACTGTAACTAGCCAGTAGGTTCTCTCTGAAACTCATCTGCACTCATAGAATTCTATGGAAAGCAAATTCTGGAGACAAAAACACATGGGCCACGATGGGTTGGCTTTTGGGGGTAGTCTTTCACAGCATTTTGTTTTCAAATCTATTAAATCCTCCTGACAATAGCATCATTTGCTGTAGTTTTCTCCTAAGTGAATGCTGTACTTCCTCTTAAACACTTGAGAGATGGCAGATCTTCATCATTCGGTATCATTTAATTTCCTGAATAAAGAAACAAGAAAATGCAGGAGGTTTAAGTATACATTTATAGTTGGTTTTAATTTCCTGTTTACCCTTGTAATTGTGGTTTTCCTTATTTTGCTTATGAAAAATATAATGAGTGTTTGAAATATATTTTGTTTGTGTGGATTTTCTCATCTTAAAAGAGCGAGCAACTATATACAAGACAATAGTGTCAACAGATAATTTCCCTTATTAATTACTTTTTAGGTTACTTATATGCTTAAATTTGGTTACAACGCATTTTTACACTGATATATGTGAGACAGAAGGAGAATGTACAGCTAAAATCCCCCGAGTTTTTTTGCTGCCAATGTTGATTGTGAAGTTTAAGAAAAAGTAAAATGGTGAAGAATGTTTCAGATGTTAATTTCCAAATGCATTACCTTTATTTTCTTTTTCAACTTTAAAGGTAATATGCACTTATAAAAAAATAGAAAGACATTCCCCTTTATAACCCCTTCTGTACCATCTCTAACACTTCTACCCCTAAGCCGTCTGCCTCCCCAGTGGTAACCATGCTAATAGTTTGATGCGTGTGTGTGTGTGTGTGTGTGTGTGTGTGTGTATTTCCAGAAAGAGAGAGGAAAATAACAGATATAGAACACAATACCCATGCTTTTTTAATTTAATTTTTTTGCTTATTGGTATATCATAAACATCTTTCCTTACCAGTAAATATAGATCAAACTCATGCTTTTTAAATAGCTTCACAGTGTTTCATAGAATGCTTATACTGTAATTTACTTAATCATTCTATTTACAGATATTTTGACAGATATATTGATAGATATTTCCAACATTTCTCTATTATATAGTATTCTACAGAGAGCATCCTCATATTTCTTTCTTTGTGCTCCTATGTGGATTACTATAAAAGTCTTAGAAGAATGCCTTGTTCACATGGTATGCATTTAAAAAATATTGATAGTCTATTTAATTACCCTAAAAAGGTCTGTAAGAATGTGTGTACTTACCACACAGTATATGAGTCTGATCATTTCCTTACACTCTCAAAAGCATGAATATTATGAACTGGCTTTTCTTGGTTTCCTGTGAAAGCAGGTCCTGAGGCAAGTATGTGCAGATGAAAAAAACAGCTGAAACACTGAAAAAAACAATTCATAATTCTAAGTAGAATGCTGAGAGTTGAAATCAGACAATTTTTTTCCTACTAAAAGCCTTTTGACTACATCTTTAAAACATGGAATTTATTCAAGCCGTAAAATTAGAGAAGATTTCTTCCAACTCTTTAGTTCTATGAGTGATTACCTTCAACTTTGTGTTATCAGGGAAGTTTTAAAAGAGGGGGACTTCTGAGTTGATCTTTGAAGAAAGATTGAGATTTCCCTCGGAGGGAAGAGGGACGTGGCTTTTCCAGGCTGTGAGAAGTATGCAGTTTTTCTGCAAAGTAGACATGGGTGGAAGGATGAAAGGCATGTTGAAACTGGAAGTTCACAATCAGATGTTATTAGTAGTCAAACTCTCTGTCCCAGTCTCAACCTTCACCCTCTCTTATCCCAGCACTAAATAAAGTTGGAGATACTGGAAGAACTGATTCTGCTTATTCTTAGGTGGTCTCTTACAAACTGCTGTGAGTGAAGAATAACTGATACATCCTCCTAACCCCCAAATTCTGACCTCAAATCTGTTGCAATGACTGAAATTTCCATCATTAGGATTATGGTTTCAATTTAAGACATAGAAGTCACTCTTTTAAAGATATTCATAAAATTGGTGAAGATGATTGGGTCAAAGACAAAGAGGATAACACTTTATGATGAATTCACTTATTGGAGTTAAGTTAGAAGATTTTAGGGATTTCTTAGATATGAAAGAGAAAAAGTGGCAGTGGGCTGAAGCAGTGGTCCCTGGCCTGGAATTTCTGAACTCATTGGAGTCTGAGAATTTCAGGATCCATTGGAATAATGATGATAATAATAACAATAGTAATATCAATGATTTCAATAGTGCAACAGCAACAACAGAAATGACAAAAAATTATAATTTGTTGAGTGTATGTTGGGCCTCTGTTTTACATACTTTAATTCCCCCTCATGACACCCTATGGGGTTTTACATACTTTAATTCCCCCTCATGACACCCTGTGGGGTTGACTATATTTTTCTAACCTTACAGATGAGGGAACTGAGACTTGCAGAGGTTAAGCAGTTTGTTGGAAGATCACAAAAGCTAGTAAACTGTACTCTGAACTTCCGTTAGTGTGACTCGAAAACCCATGACTTGAGGACACCAGGTTACCAAGGTGGCAACCAAAGCAAACACTGCTTACATCACATCTTTATGTACATTCAGGCCTGGGTACAGAAGAGGCTCAGCCTGAACAGAGGGCAGGTAGTGGCATAGCCATGACTCTGGTCCCTTTCTGTGGCCACTGTTGGTTGTGGATGAGTTATGGGTACTTGGGAACACGCTGGCTCTATACCAGTTTTCTCTCTCTTTGGAATTCCTATGGTGGGTTATGATCTGCAGTGATTTTCCTGGTCTTGTGTGCCCTACTCACGACTGCTGCTGAAAGCTTACCTATCCTTGCTAGCGTATTGCCATGTCTAAACAACAGGACAGAAGAAGAGACTCTGAAATGCTGCTAATTAGGGCATTTCAGAACAGTTATATTTCAGTCTATATTGCACTAGATGTCTCCTGTTGCAATTCAAAGTTGTTCAGTGTCTGGAAATAGAGAATTGTTCCTTTATTATCTATAATCTATGTATACAGTACTTGAAAAAAATGAAATCCTGTCTCTATTTTTCTAAATAAATCACATCCTTGGCTCTTACCTGCAGGCCCTATTTCCAACCCTTTAATTATATATCTATTATATTCCTAGAATGCTTTTTTTAAATGCAAATTCTTGGGTCTTCTCAAGCATCCTCAAGGATCAATAAAACTAAGAGCTGGTTCTTTGAGAAGATAAACAAAACTGATAAACCACTAGTTAGATTCATCAAGAAAAAAAGTGGGCTTCCCTGGTGGCGCAGTGGTTGAGAGTCTGCCTGCCAATGCAGGGGACATGGGTTTGTGACCCGGTCCGGGAAGATCCCACATGCCGCGGAGCGGCTGGGCCCGTGAGCCATGGCCGCTGAGCCTGCGCGTCCGGAGCCTGTGCTCCACAACGGGAGAGGCCACAGCAGTGAGAGGCCCACGTACTGCAAAAAAAAAAAAAAAAGAAAAAAAGTGATAAGACTCAAATCAACAGAATTATAAATGAAAAAGGGGAAGTAACAACTGACCCTGCAGAAATACAAAGAATCTTGAGGGATTACTACAAGCAACTGTATGACAATAAAATGGACAGCCTGGAAGAAATGGACAAATTCTTAGAAAAGCACAACCTTCTGAGACTGACCCAGGAAGAAATAGAAAATATGAACAGACCAATCACAAGCACTGAAATTGAAACTGTGAGTAAAAATCTTCCAACAAACAAAAGCCCAGGACCAGATGGCGTCACAGGAGAATTCTATCAAACATTTAGAGAAGAGCTTACACCTGTCCTTCTCAAATTCTTCCAAAATATAGCAGAGGGAAGAGCACTCCCAAACTCATTCTATGAGGCCACCATCACCCTGACACCAAAACCAGAGAAAGATGTCAAAAAAAAAAAAAAAAAAAAGAGAACTACAGGCCAATATCACTGATGAACATAGATGCAAAAATCCTTAACAAAATACTAGCAAACAGAATCCAACAGCACTTTAAAAAGATCATACACCATAATCAAGTGGGATTTATCTCAGGAATGCAAGGATTCTTTGGTATATGCAGATCAATCAATGTGTACACTGTATTAACAAAATGAAGGATAAAACCATATGATAGTCTCAATAGAGGCACAAAAAGTTTTCGACAAAATTCAACACCCATTTATGTTAAAAACTCTTCTGAAAGTAGACATAGAGGGAACTTACCCCAACATAATAAAGGCCATATATAACAAACCCACAGCCAACATCCTTCTCAATGGTGAAAAGCTGAAACCATTTCCTCTAAAATCAGGAGCAAGACAAGGATGCCCACTCTCATCACTGTTATCCAACATAGTTTTGGAAGTTTTAGCCACAGCAATCGAGTAATCAGAGAAGAAAAAGAAATAAAAGGAACACAAATTGGAAAAGAAGAAATAAAGCTGTTACTGTTTGCAGATGACATGATACTATACATAGAGAATCCTAAAGATGCTACAAGAAAACTACTAGAGCTAATCAATGAATTTGGTAAAGTAGCAGGATACAAAATTAATGCACAGAAATCTCTTGCATTCCTATACACTAATGATGAAAAATCTGAAACAGAATTTAAGGAAACACTCCCATTTAACATTGCAACAAAAAGAATAAAATACCTGGAATAAACCTACCTAAGGAGATAAAAGACCTGTATGCAGAAAACTATAAGACACTGATGAAAGAAATTAAAGATGATACAAACAGATGGAGAGATATACCACGTTCTTGGATTGGAAGTATCAACATTGTGAAAATGACTATACAACCCAAAGCAATCTACAGATTCAATGCAATCCCTATCAAACTACCACTGGCATTTTTCACAGAACTAGAGCAAAACATTTCACAATTTGTGTGGAAGCACAGACGACGCTGAATAGCCAAAGCAATCTTGAGAAAGAAAAACAGAGGTGGAGGAATCAGGCTCCTGGACTTCAGACTATACTACAAAGCTACAGTAATCAAGACAGTATGGTACTGGCACAAAAACAGAGATATAGATCAATGGAACAGGATAGAAAGCCCAGAGATAAACTCACACACATATGGTCACCTTATCTTTGAGAAAGGAGGCAAGAATATACAATAGAGAAAAGACAACCTCTTCAATAAGTGATGCTGGGGAAACTGGACTGCTACATATAAAAGAATGAAATTAGAACACATCCTGACACCATACAAAAAAATAAACTCAAAATGGATAAAAGACCTAAATATAAGGCCAGACACTGTAAAACGCATAGAGGAAAATGTAGGCAGAACACTCTTTGACATAAATCTCAGAAAGATCCTTTTTGGACCACCTCTTAGAGAAATGGAAATAGAAACAAAAATAAACAAATGGGACCTAATGAAACTTCAAAGCTTTTGCACAGCAAAGGAAACCATAAACAAGACAAAAAGACAACGCTCAGAATGGGAGAAAATATTTGCAAATGAAGCAACTGACAAAGGATTAATCTTCAAAATATAGAAGCAGCTCATGCAGCTCAATATCAAAAAACAAACAACCCAATCCAAAAATGGGCTGAAGACCTAAATAGACATTTCTCCAAAGAAGATATATGGATTGCCAACAAACACATGAAAGGGTGCTCAACATCACTAATCATTAGATAAATGCAAATCAAAGCTACAATGAGGTATCACCTCACACCCGTCAGAATGGCTGTCATCAAAACATCTACAAACAATAAATTCTCGAGAGGGTGTGGAGGAAAGGGAACCCTCTTGCACTGTTGGTGGGAATGTTAATTGATACAGGCACTATGGAGAACAGTATAGAGGTTCCTTAAAAAACTAAAAATAGAGCTACCATATGACCCAGCAATCCCACTACTGGGCATATACCCTGAGAAAACCATAATTCAAAAAGAGTCATGTAGTACAATGTTCATTGCAGCACTATTTACAATAGCCAGGACATGGAAGCAACCTAAGTGTCCATCGACAGATGAATGGATAAAGAAGATGTGGCACATATATACAGAGGGATATTACTCAGCCATAAAAATAAACAAAATTGAGTTATTTGTAGTGAGGTGGATAGACCTAGAGTCTGTCTTGCAGAGTGAATTAAGTCAGAAAGAGAAAAATACCGTATACTAGCACATATATATGGAATCTAAAAAAAAAAAAGAAAATAATGGTTCTGAAGAACCTTGGGGCAGACCAGGAATAAAGATGCAGACATAGAGAATGGACTTGAGGACATGGGGATTGGGAAGGGTAAGCTGGGATGAACTGAGAGAGTGGCATTGACATATATAGTGTACCAAATATAAAATAGATACCTAGGGGGAAGCAGCTACGTAGCACACAGAGATCAGCTTGGTGCTTTGTGACCACCTAGAGGGGTGGGATAAGGATGGTGGGAGGGAGATGCAACAGGGAAGGGATATGAGGATATATGTATACATATAGCTCATTCACTTTGTTATACAGCAGAAACTATGACAACATTGTAAAGCAATTATACTCCAATAAAAATGTTAAAAAGTTAATTAAATAAATAACCTGGTAAAAGATACCCAAGTGGTCTGGAAAGTTGACTCTGTTTCCTGTTATTGTTTTTTTCCCCACTTAAAAGACTTCTTTTTCTTGGTTTGTTTCTACTTTGATAGTTACCTTTGGTCCGATAATTTGAAGATCTAATTACTTATTGTACAGTGAACATAATTTGTGCATTCTGAGCATGCATGGACTCATTAAAGTGCCTTATAATAATTCTGCTCCATGGATTCAATGATAGTTTGTTGTCCAGGCACCGGTGAGGCTAGAAGGAAACCAAGCCAACCAAGGCCAGCAGGGCCCTTGGTTCTAGAAGCCTTCACTGTCCTTGGAACCATTCTCAGAGTCATTTTCCCCACTTCTTGCTTCACTTTGCCCCTGAGCCAGGCTGCACAGGGCAGTGCCCTGAAGATATACACTGTTCATGCCCCTACTGGATGAATTTGGAGGTGAGGGCTAAGTTGTGTAATCTGCCTTCCTTGGACATCAAAAGAAGTGCTAGAATGAGAACTGACCTTCTCAGAACCTAACTCATGAGGGACATGGAAGCATAATCCTTCTAGATGTGAGCATCAGCACAGGTGAAAGGGGACTTTCAGAAAGATCCCACAAAACCTCTACAGGACCGTATAGCACAGACGAACTAAATAGTGCGTACATAATTATATTTGAATTCATTTAAACAGGAGCCTAGTAAGAAGGACAATAAAATATTAAAAAGCCATGCTGACTGCACTCTCTTTTCAGGCTAGTGATGGTCATTGGCACCACATTCTTCTTTGCTAAGAATACCATTTGTTAATCATGGCCAAGATTATTGAACTCCTACCATGTGATAGCCGTTTTTAAGCCTGACAGCAATCCCTAGTGGTAGTTTCCTCCTATTTTCTCCCTTTTACGGATGAGGAAGTTGAAGCTTAGCAATATTAACTCTTCTTAGATCACACAACCAGCAGGGGTGGGCCTGATTCTGACCCAGGCTGTCCAACTTTAGAGTTTATGCTCCTACCCACAGTGTATGTTATCTCCTCAGGAAGGAGAACTGGAGAAACATGCAAGCAGATAAATGTGAATGAATAGGTCTGAATTGTTTTCATAGGATTATTTGAGAAACTGGTTGACTGCCATGATTTCGGAGCTGGTAGATAGAAGTTTAGGGCCCTAAAAGCTAAAGAACCCCCCTTTCCAGAATCTTTTATTTGCAGCTGGGGAAAGTAAGTTGCGTTGCCAAATGCTGCCCATTCCTTAACTTTCCAGAGCTCAGTGAATAGGCGACGTTTATTCATTTGATTTCCAGAAGACTAGAATGACTCAAGATGTTTTGTTATTCCATAGTACGTGGTATTTTGCCAATTACCCCCTAATCTGTTATGTATTTTGTGTTGGCCCTGTCTGAGTATTATCTTGTTGGGTAAGAAATGGGGTGGGAATAAATGTACTTTATTACTGAGATGTCCTACTGCCCATGTAGGAGAACATCATCTGTGACTATATCATGATTGGTTTCCTCAGTGGATGCTTAAATATCCTTTAGACTCACACAGCATTTATTCATCCCTTCTCATTCTACGTACTTATCATTGGTTTGCCTTTCCTTGATCATGTGTTTCCTGTTTAGCCATGATGAAATTACTGCTTGCACCTCCTATTCAACCCCTGAAATTTAGATTTAATCTGTTAGAACAATGTTTACATTTCCTGTTTGTTTTTTTTTTCTTAAATCAACTCTGTATAATTATATATTTAGCCTTTGCCCAGTGGAGAGGGTCGTGTGACATCTGCCCCAGCTAAACTTGGATGTTTTATTTTCATTTCCTTATCTACCCATTGCTTTCAAAACAGATTTGGTCTGGACTTTGTTTCCTAAATTCTAAGCTGGGTAATATATCAAAATGTCATTCATCTTTGAGCTCCAGATGTTCCAAACCCTCCTTGGCAGGTGCTTAAGAAATATTTGTTAAATGAATGAATTCAAGCTGGATTAAAGATTAGATTCTTCAGGTAAAGCACTTCATAATCAACTACCAGAGGGGACTTTTCCTATTGTTCAGTGTTTTGCGCTACCTTGGAGGTTCTACCATGGTGCTGCAGTCCATATATTGTTTTATGATGTTGATTTGCACAGACCTGTATTGTGCAGTAGAGTCTAAGTGGTTATATTTGGCAAATAGGAGGGATCTTTAATTTGCTTTCGGTGATTCAAATATGTTTTCATAACAACTCTTTTGTTTGCTTCCTTGGTTTATTTTTAATATCTTTTTTTTTTGAGGCTTGATCAGAGGCTAGACTGTCACATCTTGGATATTTGAATTTTTATACAGCTTCTCTTTTTGTGCATATCATTTGGTCATTTGCCTGTGCAAGTGGAAGAGCCAACTTTATAATTACCTGTATATAAGTATGTGGGCCAATTTTGAACATATATTTTGGAGGTGCTACTAATAAGAGTAGAACTAAATTCCATGGATTTTAATACTTCTGACACTTTTTAGAAATATTCAGGGAAAAAAGTTAGCCAAAATAGTTGACTAAATTAGCTAATGAATTTTAGTCCAAATGTGCAGTTTATAGATGCAGCCTGAAAGAGCTAAAATTAACATACTAAGTTTGAAAAAAACTTTGCAGGAATAACTTCACTGATTTATCTTTCCTTGATTAGAATCTTCTGGATGGTTATATGAATGAAGTTAGTGTTCTTTCAGTGTATAGTACGATTTATTTGTTCAATGTTTATTCCTGTGCAAACTATTAATTATGAGTTATAAAGAAAATGGGCATGTCTTATCAGTGGCTACTGAGTGCTAGAGAGGCATCCTCGGTCCATGCAGACATAATCTCAATTATCTTCTAGTTCTCTGTGTTAATCTTGCACAGGATGAAAAGTTGAGAATTTTTAAAGTATTCCAATAAACAGTTTCCATGACAGTTGGATTAGAAAGAATATTGTTCTGGGAATCCAGAAATCTGGATTTTTAGGTTCTTTTCTGTACTAACAAGCTATGTGATCTTAGAACACCTTTTCACCTCAGGCCTCCATTTACTTACCTGTTAAGATAAAATAAAGGTTGAACTAAATGACCTCTCTTGATGCTTCTAGCACAGACATGCAGTGAGTTAAATCTATTTTACTTATATCCCTGAGTCTGGAAAGGTATCTTCTTGAGCAATGGAAAATTGAGCTACTCTTTATGTAGCAAAAGTGAACCTGGGGCTGTCCATTGCCTTTAATCCAATCAGTAAACCCTCAACACTGGTTACTGGGGGCATAAAAGATAAAGTAGCTAATAATGGTGCAATAACCATAACAGTGTGATTAATGATCAATTACTAAGTTCCAGGCAATATGTTGTTTTCAGATGTTATTCTCACCACAATCCTGTGACGTAGATTTTACATGTGAGAAAATTGAGGGCTGGAGTGTTTAATAACTTGCTGAAGAGCTTGAGCCTGGTAATTGTCTGAATCAGGATTCAAATCCAAGTTTTGCTTGGGTCTGGCAGCCAATCTTGATCTTCTAAGCTCTACCACCTCTGTCTGCCGAACTCACTCTCCTTATACTTAACAAATAGGTATTGTAAGTTACCAGGTACCGGGCACTGCTCTAGAAGAGATGATGGGGATAGATTACAAAACAGAAAAAAAAGTTTCCTTTATGCAGCTTACATTCTAGCAAGAGAGGTTAGTATCAGTAGATGTAATAAACAAACATGTTATTTGGTGTTTTAGCAGGTGGTAAGTCTGTGAAAAAGAAAAAGCAAAGCTGGGTGAAGGGAGTTGGAAATGTGTGTGAATGGAATGGGTGGGTTGCAATTTTGGGTTGGGGGTTCAGGGTGGCATCATTGGGAAGATAATTTTTGATCAAGGACCTGAGGCAGAGGTGAGGAAATTAGTTACATAAATAGCTGTTAGAAGAGCATTATGGGTAGAGAGAACAGCAGGATCCTCAGTGGGGAATGTGCTTGGTTTTAGCAGTTCGGTTATTTATGACAGAGGAAATAACCACAATAAAGAGAACATTGAGAACCTAATTTAGACACTTCCATTCCTGCTCATGGTTATTTATTTATATTATAAGCAGGTTGACTTTTTTCTTTCTTATCAGAATGTTCCATCCTGCTTACCCAGAAGTCTACTTGAGAAGTTTCTTTCCCACAAGAGGCTTTTCAGTCTTTATTTTACTTTGCTCTAATGTAGCAGTTCTCAGAACTTTCTGATCTCCAGACACTTTACACTCTTAAAAATTGTTGAGGACTCAGAGCTGTTGTTCACATGGACTATGTTTATTGACATATAATGTATTAGAAATTAAAACAGAAATTTAAAAAAATATTGATTAATTTGTTAAAAGTGATAAACCTGTTGCTGTTGCATGTTAATATAAATAACATATTTTCATGAAAACTTACTGTTTCCAAAACCCCCCAAAATAGTGAGAATAGTGGCATTATTTTACATTTTTGCAAATCTCCTTAATGGTTGGCTTGATAGAAGACAGCTGGATTCTCACACCTGCTTCTGTGTTTAATCTGTTGCAGTATGTTGTTTGGGTTGCAGCATAAGAAGAAAATCTGGCCTCATCCAGATATATAGTTGGAAGAGGGAGAAGTATTGTATTAACCTTTCAGATAACTGAGGATAGTCTTCCTTGACACTGCAAAATGGACGAGTGGTACTATTTCTGAAGGTTTAGTTGCAGTGTGGAATATGAAGCCCCTTCAGTGAGCTTTTTATACTTTGTACACTCATCACGTGATGTCATAGTATTACTGTGAAAATAGTTTTGACTTTGAGACCCCTGAAGGGGTCTTGGGGACCACCGGAGTCCCCTGACCACACTCTGAAGCATTAATAAGATGAAGAGAAAATGTCTGTGAAAACAGTTTGGAAATAATGATGTTGCATGAGGAAACCTTGAACTTAGAGAACTTTCTAATGTTTCTGTTTCAGTGGCAGTCAGAAAGGACCACCAGGCAGGGAGGTTTTGTTGTCTCTTTGGGCTCTTTAGTTAAGGATGTAAGTCACTGCCACAGATAGCTGATGAGCCTATAACCTAGAGAATGGGGAGAAAGTTCTCTTATCTACCCCTTTCCACTACGGTCCCCACAGAGCTAGAAGTGAAGGGATCAATCTAGTCTATACCCTAGGGCAGTATTTCTTCAACTCTAACATGCATGCGAGTCACCTGGAGATCATGTTAAAATGCAGATTTTAGTCTCTTCGGTCCAGAGTGGGACCTAGGATTCTGTATTTCTTCCCAGGTGATGCTGCTGCTGTTTATCCATAGACTACACATTGAGTCGCAAGGATCTAGGGGTTAAATCAGTTACTCTGAAGATGGGTTGACTTTGCACTTCTAGCTAATACAGTCCTACTAAGAACAGCCATGCCTGCTAAATTATGCATCATCAGATGATCAGGACAGGTAGATCATTGAATAAAAACATGGTCAGTGCCACTCTTAGAGCAGTCCAGGGGGCCTTACCAATCACCTGTTATGATACTCAGTATCTTTGCTTAACCCACTGCCTAAAACCTTTGGTGGCTTCCTAATGACCTGAAAACATAATTCAAACTCTTTACCCTGCTTCATGAGACCCTTAATATTCTGGCTTCTTTGACCTTGACTTTAATCATTTCCCCTCATCCACTGTGGTACGGTCACAGTGACAGCATTTCAGTTCCAGAAGGTCCTTGAATTCTTAGTTTAATTGGTAATGGCCTGTCAAGTAGTCTTTCTCATCATTTGCTTGGGATGCAGTAAAGATACACACTCTAAAAAGAATTTTGGAAATAATTTAGTAAAAGCAATAAAGTTGTGGGAAAAATGAAATACTTTTGGATTTTAAAAGACAGCTATTCGGTCAACAGATATTTATTGCAGACCTACCATGTGCCAGGCATTATTTTAGGCATTTGAGTCCTGTCAATGAACAAAACAAAGATTTCTACCCTCACATAGCTTAGATTCCTTCATGAAAGACAGACAATAAACAGAGTAAGTAAATCACGTCGTACTGGTTATATGTAATATGTGCTATGGAAAAAACAGAACAGAGAAAAAGGGGTTGAGAAAGAGGGGTCCAGATGGAAGAGAGAAGGTGACATTTGAGCAAAGACCAGGAGGACGTGGGAAGTTCTCCCCATTCAGACGATGTTGGGGGAAGGGTCTTTGTGCCTGGCATGTGGGAGGCACAGGCAGGATGCCAGCCCAGGGTGACTGGAGCAGAGCAAGTGGGCAAAGTGTTCAGCAGGTAAAGAGGTGTGTGTGTGTGTGTGAGTGTGTGTCTGTGTGAGGCCATCTATTTTAGATTTATATATCTATTTTTCAAAAGTTAATTATTGAGTACAGAACCATTAACCATTTAAAGCTTGTTTTCCCTGGCTCCTGCTTTCTTAGGAATGTAAGGAAGAAGGTGTTTGAATCTTTAAAATTTCATAATCTGTAAAAACTGAAAGTGATTTCAGTTGTGTCCTGGCAGGAATTGAAGAGCAAAGCAAAAGGGGGTTTCACTAAGATGACCCAGTCACTGATACTTTTGTTTCCTGCTTGCAATGCAGGGCAGACAAGATTTAAGTAAATACTTAACATCTTTACCCACTTCCCTTCTCTAAAAGAGCTGCCTCTGTCCCAGCAAAATCGAGAAGTCACTTTGATAGAGCCTCAGATTCCAGTCAAGGGAGACGTTTGGTAGTGGGGTTGTCCTCTCCTATGCAGGAAATGACTGCCCTAGTGTGATGAGGATCTCTGCTTTCTCTGTGTGATGGGCCATCCAGAGAGTAGAAGTGCCTGGTGCTATGTTGAATGGTACATAAATGCTCCATAGGACACTGAACCAGCAGCTTAAGCATCACCTGGAAACTTGAAAGAAATGTAAATTCTCAGGTTTGGGGATAAGGGGTGGTGGGTGCTGGCGGCACACAGTATTTATAGATGAGGGAGGCCTCTATCCTTCCTTCTGGAACAGAGGTTCTCAACCCTGGCTATACATTAGAATCCCTGAGGAATTTAAGAAAGCAAAACAAAATGGATAACCATGCCATGGCCTCTGTACCAGAGATTCCAATTTAATTAGTCTAGGGATAGGCCAAGGGCAAGGGCCACTGTATATCTTAAATCTCCCTGAGCGTTGCTGATGTGCAGAATCACTGTGGTAGAACATATTTCTCCACCTCAGCACTATTGACATTTTGAACTGGGTAATTCTTTGTTGTGGGGTACTGTTTTGTGAATTACAGGATGTTTAGCCACATCCATGGCCTTTATCTGTGAGATGTCCATCAAACCCCTGCTCCAAACTGTGACAACCAAAAACGTCTCCAGATAGCTCCAGATGTTCCCAGGGGATCAAAATTGTCCTAGTTGTGGACTGTTGCTCCAAAGGAATAATTCTCAAAGTTTGGTGCAGAACTGCCCAGTAGAATTATAATACTAGTCTCGTGTAATTTAAAAATTTTTAGTAGCCACATGAAAATAAGCAAAATAAAACCTTACACCTGTCAGAATGGCTGTCATCAAAGAGATTGCAAATAAATGTTGGCCAGGATGTGGAGAAAGGGAATCCTTGTATACTATTGGTGGGAATGTAAATTGGTACAGCCAATATGGAAAACAATATGAAGGTTTCTCAAAAAACTAAAACTAGAATCACCATATGACCAGCAATTCCACACTTTGGTATATACCAAAGAAAATGAAAATACTAATTTGAAAAGATACATTCACCCCAATGTTCATAGCAGTATTGTTTGCAATAGCCAAGATATGAAAGCAACCTAAGTGTCCTTCAGCAGATAAATGGATAAAGAAGATGTGGTATATGTATACAATGGAATACTACTCAGCCACAAAAAAGAATGGCATTTTGACATTTGCAACAACATGGATGGAACTGGAGGGTATTATGCTTAGTCAAATAAGTCAGACAGAGAAAGACAAATACTGTATGTTATCACTTATATGTAGAATCTAAAAAATAAAACAAATGAATATAATAAAACAGAAACAGACTCACAGATATAGAGAAAAAACTAGTGGTTACCAGTGGAGAGAGAGATGAGGGAAGGGGCAAGATAGGGGTAGGAGACTAAGAGTTACAAACTACTATGTATAAAATAAATAAGCTACAAGAATATATTGTACAGCACAGGGAATATAGCCAATGTTTTATGATAACTTTATTTTTTATTTTTATTTTTTTTACATTTGTAACAATGACTTAATACTGTTATTTGACCACCTCAGAGATACATAGAAGAGGGTAGTCTCTTGCCATTCTACTTGAGGGAATAAAGCAATACATTACTTAGGAGCTAACACTTATCTGATTATCTCCATGTGAGGGAACTCCTGAAGGAGTCATCTCTAGTCGTAATGACCCCTAACAATGCTGCTCCAGGCTTGACAATACTTTACTCTACGATGGTGTTTTTTTTTTTTTTTTTAACATCTTCATTGGAGTATAACTGCTTTACAGTGGTGTGTTAGTTTCTGCTTTACAACAAAATGAATCAGCTATACATATACATATGTCCCCATATCTCCTCTGTCTTGTGTTGCCCTCCCACCCTCCCTAGTGTATATATGTCCATGCCACTCTCTCACTTAGTCCCAGCTTACCCTTCTCCATCCCTGTGTCCTCAAGTCCATTCTCTACATCTTTATTCCTGTCCTGCCTCTAGGTTCTTCAGAACCATTTTTTTTCTTTTTTTAGATTCCATGTATTTGTGTTAGCATACGATATTTGTTTTTTCTCTTTCTGACTTACTTCACTCTGTATGACAGACTCTAGGTCCATCCAAGTCACTACATATAACTCAATTTCGTTTCTTTTTATGGCTGAGTAATATTCCACTGTATATATGTGCCACATCTCCTTTATCCATTCATCTGTCGATGGACACTTGCATGTCCTGGCTATTGTAAATAGAGCTGCAATGAACATTGTGGTATATGACTCTTTTTGAATTATGGTTTTCTCAGGGTATATGCCCAGTAGTGGGATTGCTGGGTCGTATGGTAGTTCTATTTGTAGTTTTTTAAGGAACCTCCATACTGTTCTCCATAGTGGCTGTATCAATTTACATTCCCACCGACAGTGCAGGAGGGTTCCCTTTCCCTCTTGCACTGTTTTGGGTCATCACGTTTTCATTGTCATTTATTTCTAGGTATTTTTTCATTTCCTCTTTGATTTCTTCAGTGATCTCTTGGTTATTTAGTAGCATATTGTTTAGTCTCCATGTGTTAATGTTTTTTACAGTTTTTTTCCTGTAATTGATATCTAGTCTCATAGTGTTGTGGTCGAAAAAGATACTTGATACAATTTCAATTTTCTTAAATTTACCAAGGCTTGATTTGTGACCCAACCTATGATCTGTCCTGGAGAATGTTCCATGAGCACTTGAGAAGAAATTGTATTCTTTTGTTGTTGGATGGAATGTCCTATAAATGTCAATTAAGTCCA
Organism: Hyperoodon ampullatus; assembly: GCF_949752795.1. NCBI lineage: Eukaryota > Metazoa > Chordata > Mammalia > Artiodactyla > Ziphiidae > Hyperoodon > Hyperoodon ampullatus. The sequence goes on along the minus strand of NC_136917.1, from coordinate 142,579,202 downwards.
TCTTGTTTAATGTATCATTTGAAGCTGTGTTTCCATATTTATTGTCATTTTGGATGATCTGTCCATTGGTGAAAGTGGGGTGTTAAAGTCCCCTACTATGATCGTGTTACTGTCGGTTTCCTCTTTTATGGCTGTTAGTATTTGCCTTATGTATTGAGGTGCTCCTATGTTGGGTGCATAAATATTTACAATTGTTATATCTTATTCTTGGATTGATCCCTTGATCATTATGTAGTGTCCTTCTTTGTCTCTTGTAATAGTCTTTATTTTAAAGTCTATTTTGTCTGATATGAGAATTGCTGCTCCAGCTTTCTTTTGATTTCCATTTGCATGGAATACCTTTTTCTACGCCCTCACTTTCAGTCTGTGTGTGTCCCTAGGTCTGAAGTGGGTCTCTTGTAGACAGCATATATACAGGTCTTGTTTTTGTATCCATTCAGCCAGTCTGTGTCTTTTGTTTGGAGTGTTTAATCCATTTACATTTAAGGTAGTTATTGTTATGTATGTTCCTATTACAATTTCTTAATTGTTTTGGGTTTGTCTTTGTAGGTCTTTTCCTTCTCTTGTGTTTCCTGCCTAGAGAAGTTCCTTTAGCACTTGTAAAGCTGCTTTGGTGGTGCTCAATTCTCTTAGCTTTTGCTTGTTTGTAAAAGTTTTAAGTTCTCTGTCAAGTTTAAATGAGATCCTTGCTGGGTAGAGTAATCTTGTTTGTAGGTTTTTCCCTTTCATCACTTTAAATACATCCTGCCACTCCCTTCTGGCTTGCAGAATTTCTGCTGAAAGATCAGCTGTTAACCTTATGGGGATTCACTTGTATGTTATTTGTTGTTTTTTCCTTGCTGCTTTTAATACTTTTTCTTTGTATTTAATTTTTGATAGTTTGATTAATATGTGTCTTGGCATATTTCTCCTTGGATTTATCCTGTATGGGACTCTCTGTGCTTCCTAGACTTGATTAACTATTTCCTTTCCCATATTAGGGAAGTTTTCAACTATAATCTCTTCAAATATTTTCTCAGACCCTTTCTTTTTCTCTTCTTCTTCTGGGACCCCTGTAATTCGAATGTTGGTGCATTTAATGTTGTCCCAGACGTCTCTGAGACTGTCCTCAAGTCTTTTCATTCTTTTTTCTTTATTCTACTCTGCGGTAGTTATTTCCACTATTTTATCTTCCAGGTCACTTATCCGTTCTTCTGCCTCAGTTATTCTGCTATTGATTCCATCTAGAGAATTTTTAATTTCATTCATTATGTTGTTCATAATTGTTTGTTGGCTCTTTAGTTCTTCTAGGTCCTTGTTAAACATTTCTTGTATATTCTCCATTCTATTTCCAAGATTTGGGATCATCTTTACTATCATTACTCTGAATTCTTTTTCAGGTAGACTGCCTATTGCCTCTTCTTTTGTTTGGGCTGGTGGGTTTTTGCCTTGCTCTTTCATCTGCTGTGTGTTTCTCTGTCTTCTCAGTTTGCTTAACTTACTGTGTTTGGGGTCTCCTTTTTGCAGGCTGCAGGTTCATAGTTCCTGTTGTTTTTGGTGTCTGCTCCCAGTGGCTATGGTTGGTTCAGTGGCTTGTGTAGGCTTCCTGGTGGAGGGGACTGTTGCCTGTGTTCTGGTGGATGAGGCTGGATCTTGTCTTTCTGGTGGGCAGGACCACGTCTGGTGGTGTGTTTTGGGGTGTCTGTGACCTTATTATGATTTTAGGCAGCCTCTCTGCTAATGGTTGGGGTTGTGGTCTTGTCTTGCTAGTTGTTTGGCATAGGGTTTCCAGCACTGTAACTTGCTGGTCTTTGAGTGAAGCTGGGTCTTAGCGTTGAGATGGGGATGTCTGGGAGAGCTTTCTTCGTTTGATAGTACATGGAGCTGGGATGTCTCTGGTGGACCAATGTCCTGAACTTGGCTCTCCCACCTCGGAGGCACAGGCCTGACACCCGGCCAGAGCACCAGGACCCTGTCAGCCACAAGGCTCAGAAAAAAGGGAGAAAGAAAAAAAAAAAAAGTAAAATAAAGTTATTAAAATTAAAAAAAAAATTAAAAATTATAAATTATAAATTAATAATAAAAAAGAAAGAAAGAATAGAGTAACCAAACCAAAAAGAAAATCTACCAATGGTTTCCAATATTCATTGTTTATCTGAAAAATTAAAATTTAACTAGGCACCCTGTATTATAACATTTTAACTGGCACCTCTAGGGTTCACCATCAAGTAGGAAAATATCTTGGGGATTTTGGTGAACTTCAGCTGGTCCCTGAAATAAATAAGGTTAATGACAAAAAAAAATCCACCAATGATAACAAGCGCTATAAATTATGCAAAAAAAAAAGGACCGACAGAACCCTAGGAAAAATGGTAAAAGCAAAGCTGTACAGACAGAATCACACAAAGGAGCATACACATACATACTCACAAAAAGAGAAAATGGGAAAAAAATATATATCTATATATTTAAAAAAAAAGGAAGACAGCAACCAAATCAATAAATATACCAATGGTAATAAACTCTAAATACAAAACTAAGGTAAATATAAAACCAGAAACAAATTAGATGCAGACAGCAAACCCCAAGTCTACAGTTGCTCCCAAAGTCCACCGCCTCAATTTTGGGATGATTCATTGTCTATTCAGGTATTCCACTGATGCAGGTACATCAAGTTGACTGTGGAGATTTCATCCGCTGCTCCTGAGGTTGCTGGGAGAGATTTACCTTTCTCTTTTTTGTTCGCACAGCTCCTGGGGTTCAGCTTTGGATTTGGACCCGCCTCTGCGTGTAGGTAGCCTGAGGGCGTCTGTTTCCCACTCAGACAGGACAGGGTTAAAGGAGCAGCTGATTCGGGGGCTCTGGCTCACTCAGGCCGGGGGGAGGGAGGGGTACGGATGCGGAGCGAGCCTGCGGCGGCAGAGGCCGGCATGACATTGCACCAGCCTGAGGCACGCCGTGCATTCTCCCGGGGAAGTTGTCTCTGGATCCCGGGACCCTGGCAGTGGCGGGCTGCACAGGCTCCCGGGAGGGGGAGGTGTGGATAGTGACCTGTGCTCGCACACAGGCTTCTTGGTGGCGGCAGCAGCAGTGTTAGTGGCTCATGCCCGTCTCTGGGGTCCGCGCTGATAGCCGCGGCTTGCGCCTGTCTCTGGAGCTTGTTTAGGTGGCGATCTGAATCCCCTCTCCTCGCGCACCCCGAAACAATGGTCTCTTGCCTCTTACGCAGGTCCAGACTTTCTCCCGGACTCCCTTCCGGCTAGCCATGGCGCACTAGCCCCTTCAGGCTGTGTTCACGCCGCCAGTCCTCTCCCTGCGCTCCGACCGAAGCCCGAGCCTCAGCTCCCAGCCCCCGCCAGCCCTGGTGGGTGAGCAGACAAGCCTCTCGGGCTGGTGAGTGCCGGTTGGCACCGATCCTCTGTGCGGGAATCTCTCCGCTTTGCCCTCCACACCCCTGTTGCTGCGCTCTCCTCCGCGGCTCCGAAGCTTCCCCCCTCCGCCACCCACGGTCTCCGCCCTCGAAGGGGCTTCCTAGTGTGTGGAAACCTTTCCTACTTCACGGCTCCCTCCCACTGGTGCAGGTCCTGTCCCTATTCTTTTGTCTCTGTTTTTTCTTTTGCTCTAGCCAGGTACGTGGGGAGTTTCTTGCCTTTTGGGAGGTCTGAGGTCTTCTGCCAGCGTTCAGTAGGTGTTCTGTAGGAGTTGTTCCATGTGTAGATGTATTTCTGATGTATTTGTGGGGAGGAAAGTGATCTCTATGTCTTACTCCTCTGCCGTCTTGAAGGTCTCCCTCTATGATAACTTTATTTTTTTTTTTTAATTTTATTTATTTATTTATTTATTTTGCGGTACGCGGGCCTCCCACCGTCGCAGCCTCTCCCGTTGCGGAGCACAGGCTCTGGACGCCCAGGCTCAGCGGCCATGGCTCACGGGCCCAGCCGCTCCGCGGCATGTGGGATCCTCCCAGACCGGGGCACGAACCCGTGTCCCCTGCATCGGCAGGCAGACTCTCAACCCCTGCGCCACCAGGGGAGCCCATATGATAACTTTAAATGGAGTATAATCTATGAAAAATTTGAATCACAATGCTGTACATCTTAAACTAATGCATTATTGTAAATAATCAACTATAGCTCAATTAAAAAATTTAGTAGCCACATGAAAATAAACTAAATAAAACAAGTGAAATTAATGTTAATAATTTAATTTAACCCAGTATATTCAAAATAGTATTTCAACATGCATTCAATATAAAAATTATTAATAAGATGTTTTTACATTCTTTTCAAGTCCTTGAAATCTGGTGTGTGATTTACACTTAAGCGTATTTCAATTCAGACTAGCCACATTTTGAGTGCTCAGTAGCCTCAAAATGTGGCCAAGTGACTACTGTCTTGGGGTTTAGTGGGCATCAGAATCAACTTGAGGGTTGGTTAAAATGTCAACTGCTAGCCCGCCCCCAGAGCTTCTGACTCACTAAGTTTGGCATGGGGCCTGAGAATTTGCATTTCCCACAAGTTTCTAGGTGATGCTGGTGCTGTTGGTCTGGTGACCACACTTTGAGAACCACCAGTACAGAGAAACCATAATGCCTTTGTTATTCAAAAATGTGGTTTGTGGAGCAGCAGCAGACCTTGGAGCCTGTAAGAGACGCATAATCCCTCGTCCCAGCCTTGACCAGTTCTAACAGGAATGTACATTAAAGGTAGAACAGGAGACTGCCCCGAGTAATGTCTCCCTGTGAATCTATTAAGTTGGCCTGTTTGTTTCCTTCTTAGAACTTGTCTCGGTTCTTTTTCTTTTTTTTTTCCCTCTTGACTCAAGAATCCAGGGCATTTTTTTTTCTGTTAATCATTCTTCATCTAGGAGCAGATACAATGCCTTGCACACAATAGGCACTTAAAATAAATATTTATGGAATTAACAATCCTATAAAAGGAGAGAAGACTGGGGACAGTGATTAGGTATATTATTCTTTGCCTTTAGAAATTTGAATAAAATATGTTTGGAGATGAATACTGGGATTCAGAACCTGATTACATGGTTCCTGCTTCCTTGAAGGTGGAATGGTCCTTCATGTAAATTTCACCTGTGCCCAAGGAGTGTGGGCGACTCACGTTGAGAGAATTGCCTTATTGGGAGGCTTGTCAGATTCTTCTTCCTGGCAAGGTGGGGCTACATTCTCTTTGTTTTAGAGGAGTGGAAATGCTCTACCTGTTTGTGACTTCACACAGCACCTAGGAGGTGTTCCTGGGATGTCCTTCCTTCAGGACTGCAAGTGCCTCTGAAGTGTCAGTGACTACGCAGGCTTCCTTGCACTCTGCTGCCAGTTGGCATTCCAAAGGCATCACGTTTGAATTGACTCAGTTCTAAATCACCAGAGGCCCAGTTACGGAATGGAAATTTGGTTTCCAAAGAGATTTACTGATGTTACAATTCCTGGCTAAAATACATATATATTTCACATAAAAAAATACCCTCTTCACTCTTGGATCGGTTTCATTTTTTACTATGCTTCTAATAATGGAAAATAGTTTCTCCATATTTGTTTTGGGTAAAGACAGCAAACCTGTTTTCCCTCTTCTGTTGAGATTTAGTGTTGTGTGAATTAACCATTGGCTTTAACTGTGTATCTCCATGTGCACAAACAACTTGTATGTAGACAGACACAAAGATGAAGTAATTCAGTGGTTACTTTCAGAGGAGGGCAAAAATAATAAAAAAGCAGGAATGAACAATTTCATAATATTCTTTGCAATCTACTTCACTGCCCATTTTCTCACTCAGTTCCCTTTTCCTCATGCCAAACTTTCAAAAAAAATGAGACTATGGGAGAGTGAAGTGTATACTCTGTGTTGTATTGGAAGGATTTAAATGGTATTGACCAAATTAATGAGTTTGATTATAGTAAGTCAGTTGTTGCCTAGGGGTGGAAGCAGTGTGGAGTGACAGCTGACTGAAATGACATCCTTTCTTTGTTAACCTCACTGTCCTAAAGATGTACTGCAGTGTTTTGTAGTTGAAGGGTGCATACTTCTAAGAGCGTGTAATTTGTTGTTTGTTTGTTTTCAATTTCAAGCTACTTTTCTGTTAAGTCTAAAAGGGGTTGATGGGGGGGAGATTTGTACCATGTAATCACAAACACATAGTGAGTGAATGCTTCATAGGCAAGGCTTGTGTATGATTATGATGAAAATAACTACTTAATCTCTGAAAAATATATCAGGAAGTGAGAAAGTGTAGGTGAGATTTGCTCCAATTCACTCAATGAACTTGGCAGCTTTGGAAATAGGTCATTACTCCAGACTCCTTCATGGTTTAATGGGAATACCTTTGCTGTGAAGCTTCTGATAAAAATTGCTTGATGCAGCTCTAACTATTAGAAGATAAATAATTCTGCTCCAGTGTTTTTTGCTCTGGCAACCATAGTTTAGCCACTCATCTGGGGAAACACCTTTGCTCTGGTTCTTTGGGTAAATGTGAAAACCTCCTGACCAGGCTTCATTCTACTGGCTAATCAGTGAGCATAAAAGTCCTGTTGGCCAGTGATGGTGTAGCTTCAAGAATAGAGTACTGTACTGGAGCAATGGCTGGAGGTTATGCAGGGGAAATAGAAAATGAAAACAAAGGGAACCTTATGGAATTACAAACAAGGAAGATCAGCACACTAGTTACAAGGGGCATTAGGAGAGGAGAATAAAGACTAAATTGAAACAAGAGCTAAAAACTCAGATGCTAATAGTGTTTAGCAGAAAAATTATGGTAAAGTCAACATTATTTGAGATTGTGCTGCCTTTATACATGAGCTCATTCGTCAACATGGTAATCCTCCAAGACGCAGAGCACAGACATTCTTCCCGTTAAGTAGGTGAGGAAGCTCAGGCTCACTTACGGCTGGGTATAAGCAAGAACTAGAACTTTGATTCTGATTTTCTTTGAAAGCTTCTCAGGGATCTCTTCTATTGTGTGATGGTTATGAGTAGTTGTCAGCATGTATGAGCATCTCACAAACATTACCAAGAAAACACTCGGTCTAGGAGGACAGTTGTGATGTGTAACATTTGTCCATCTCTCCCTGCCCTTTCAAAACAGGACAATAGACTGACTTCCTGGTTTAGGTCTTAGCTGCCTTTTCTCTAAAATCATCAGTACACAGTTTTCATTGTGAAGTGAAACAGGCCTGATTGCTTCATGCAAGTACTCTGCAATTTAACTGCTTTGTGAATTTGTCTTCTGTACCTATTGATATCTTTTTAATTCTCTGGTGTCCGGCAACCATAGTGACTTAAAATATATTTCTTTTATTAATAAATTAGTTACCATTACTTTTTCTTCAGTTTTCAAAAATTCTATAAGTGATAATTTGGGGAAAAGATCAAATCTGTTAGAGATGAAATTAATCTGTTATCAGGCTGAGAGCAAAGTAGACAATATTACATTCATATGTTTGAAGGATGTGTCTTTGTTTGCTAAAAGAAATTAATGTTTTTGAAGCTTCGATAAAACCGTTTGCTCTCTGGATAGCGTGTTGTGTTACACACGTATTTTTTGCTCTGGTTATTAGTAGTTGGGCAGATGCTTATAGGGCTAAACCTATAGAGTTTTGACCACGTTGGAAAAATGAGAATAAGAACAAATAGCAACAGACCTTTAGCACCTGCTGATTGGCTCAGATATACAGTCTGCCCAGTCTGCCCAGTCTGCCTGTAACATTCACCCCAGCTCATCCTGTAGGCATCTGGTCATCCTCCTTCAGTCAGCCTTCAAGGTAAAGGCTGGTTCCCAAAGGTCCTTAATTTCTCCATTCACAATCTATCAAAAGATTTATCTTAAATCAACTGATGTTTTCAGCCTGATGTTTTCAGCACCTCTAGGGATAATAAGATCTGGACGTTTACCTCCTTCTAACTAAAGCAGTATTTTACAGTTGAATTGACAGTTTTATTTGATTGGATTCTCTAAGCAATTCAGTCTGAATCTAACCTGGTTACAGAGCTTATGGGTCTGGTTCTGTGAGGGAGATATAAGAGGACCCATCCAGCTGGTTGCGACTCCCAGGTAAGAAATGTTCTGAGGTAATGCACTGTGTGTATGTGTGCTTGTGCTCTCCACCTGTGAGTCTTTATATGACAGTTATAAATAGGTACATAGATGTTGTTTTAGTCATGGACACGTTACATAAACATAACAAGCATAATACCAAATACCTAGTTGTCATTAAGTAAATGTTCTTCTCTTGAACATTTACACACCTTCCCACACCTTCTAGGAGCTTAATATAGCACAGCTTTAGAAAGAAGTAGTTACCAGATTATGTCTTTAAGTGACTCATTAATTTGCTCACTTTTGAGGATAAAGTTTAAAGAAGTTTCTTCAAGTAGGAGCAATTTGCTGATTTTAAGGTTATTAGGAAAAATACTTCACTGTACTGGACGTCTCAAGCGTTTGCGTCTCAAACATTTTTGTAGATTGTATTGTGCATAGCATCAACTCAGTCTCATGTTTTACACAAACTGTTAGGAGGAAGGGAAGGGAGTTACATGACTGGGAAATACTTGCCATGAGTCATTTGTAGCTACAGTAATGATATAGATGTGCTCTTCTGTATGATAATATTGGTGATGGGGGTAGAGTTTGCATATTCTCTCTTATGTGTCCCAAATTCCATTGCATAGTATGGAGTATCCTAAGCTGACATGATTGTAAGTATCTTTGGGGTACTTATTACATACATGAGCTTCCCCACAGACAATAGAATTGGAATTTCCAATGGTAGGACCTGGGGATATGTGTTTTTAAAATAAGAACCTTAGATTATTCTTCGGATTGTGTAAGTTTGGGAACTTCTACCTTGATGGCTACTGTAAGAAGCTCATAGGCTCTCTTTAATTACAGCCAACATTTCCGTCATATTTTAATTTTTTTTACTTTATTTTTTTTAGTTTCATTGAGAAATAATTGCCATACATCACTGTAATTTTTTCAAGTACATCTATCTTAGTTTGGTCTGTAAGATTGGTAGGGCAAGAATTGCTACCTTCAGGGCTTCCCTGGTGGAGCAGTGGTTGAGAGTCTGCCTGCCAATGCAGGGGACACAGGTTCGTGCCTCGGTCCGGGAAGATCCCTCATGCCACCGAGCGGCTGGGCCCGTGAGCCATGGCCGCTGAGCCTGCGCATCTGGAGCCTGTGCTCCGCAATGGGAGAGGCCACAACAGTGAGAGGCCCGCGTACCGCAAAAAAAAAAAAAAAAAAAAAAAAAAAAAAAAAGAATTGCTACCTTCATTTTACAGATATGATGCTGTCAACTTAACAAAACCAGCAGTTCTTAAAGTTTTGGTTGACAACTGCAGCAATTAAAGATTTTGGAGTAGGAATTTCCTGGCAGTCCAGTGGTTAGGACTCTGCACTTCCACTTCAGGTGACACGGGTTTGATTTCTGGTCAGGGAACTAAGATCCCTCAAGGCACGGTATGCGCCAAAAAAAGGTAGAGAACAACAACAACAAAAAGATTTTGGGGTGATGAGGGCTGGTTAACTGCTTCCCCGTAACCACAAGGCCAAAATGTAATGAAAGTGATGATTGTCTTCAACATACATGGGCACTTGCTAGACATTTGTTAGAGAATTAGGCACAAAATGGGTCTGAAAGTCTGATGAAGCTCCAGTACCACTATCTGGCACTGTCTTTTGAGGCTCTTTAACCACACTTCATGAGAAAGAGATACTTGAGACACATACAGCAAGATTCAGAGGTTAGATTTTGTGTCCTCTGAAACTATTGCTGCTGTCCCTAAGGAACTTAGGGTAAAGGCCCCAGTGGATTCTTACACCCTATTAAGGCAAAGGTGGAAAGTATTTCTAAAATATTTTAGCCAATCTGCATGTCTTGAATGCTATTAATTTTACCAATGATGGTGTCCAGTTCTAATATTCTTCTTGCAAATTTTCAAGTCACTAGAAAAGCCTTTTATAATTTTCAAAATATGCTGTTTTTTGCCTGGACTACTTTTATCCTGTGCTACTGGGTAAGTCCTATTTATTCCTTAAAATGTCAATTCAAGCACCATCTCTTTTTTGAAGTATTTTCTGGTCCTGTAGGACTTTGCTACTCAGAGTCTGGCCCATGGACCAGCATCACCAGCATGACTTGGGAGCTTGCTAGAAGTGCAGATTCTAAGTCCCACTCAAGACTTACTGACCCAGAGTCTTCATTTTAACCAGATTCCTGGTGCATTGGAAGCACAATAAAGTTTCAGAAACACTAGTCTAGAAGTTAGGTGCTCCTCATCTGTGCCTCCTAATATAGCATAAAACTATGATGATGGCTCTATGAAAGCACTTACCACATTGAATTGCATAATTAATATTTGCCTGTTCTTCCAGGTTAGTCATCAGATCTTACTCATTTCTGCACTCCTATCACTTGACACTTATTGAATGTTTAATTCATGTTGAGTGAGTGAATAAACAAACTTGCCCGTGGCAAAATTAGTTGTTCAGATCTACGTGTAGATTCCTTAGATTTCATCTGACTTATGTGTTCTCACACATCCAAAGTCAGAATGAATAGAAGACAGGGTATTAACCAGCTTTCCAGGGCTAAAGTTGAGGAAGAAGTGGGTGTTGGACATAGGAGCCAGACAGTAGTGGCATGATGGAAAATTCATTAGTCTCTAATATGTGAATGGTCAAAGAGAGAGAGCAGAGTCACCTAAGGGGACCATGTGTGCCAGGGATTCTGAATACTTTTTTCTGTCCCAACACACCCAAGAGATTAGACATATTTCCAGCTGTAAGAATGGCTAACTGTAACAGATTTTCTTTGGGACTTCTACCTCAACTATATAATTCTGCTATAACCCACACCCCATTTTTCTTTTTAGACTCACTGAGACAAATGGTAGGATCAATGTCTGGTGTTTTGAGTGGGGTGGGAGGGCATTGAGGGATAGTAGGTACCAAGGATACATCCTGAATTTAAAATCAAGTGCTTTAAATGGGTGGATAGATTCAGATATCTAACCTGGAAGGTTAGCTTAGGAAATCAGCATAGGGTAGAAAGAGTGGTAATAAAAGATCTTATCAAAATGGGGACTGGTCCAAATCCAGGGCTCCAGGCACTTAACACCTGGGCAGTACTTGTTCTACATCTTTCTCTCTCAACCACGTCTCTTTTGGGGTTAACTATAGACCTAATAGTGGCTAACGGTGGAGAGAGAGTTTGGGATTAGGGTTACCATAATAGTGCAAAGCAGTTTTGGTACCTACCCAGAATCCAGTGGATAGAGGTAGAAAAATGTCCAATCTGTAATTAAGAAGAAAATATTTTTCTCCCTGTACTTTGGTTGGTCCTGAGGGGCAGTTATCACGAATTTGGGGTGGGGGTGGGGGGCAACATTTAGTGTGGGGAAGGAGTATCAAAGCTAGTCAAGGCTTTTGGCCTAAGGCAGGAGATTGACAACAAATTGCCTAGGGAAGCCAGCAGGTGAGGTACACACTGCAACTGGGGTGGAGTAGACAGTGATGTCCTGAAGAGCAAATGCCTCGTTTGAAGGGTCAGCTCCAATTGGTAGTTTCATGTGGGAATCTGGCATCTGTCTTCTGGGTATTTTGGGTCCTTTTGTGTTCCTTTAAAAACCACGAAGACTTGGATAGAAACCAAAGAAAGGGAAACAAGAAGCAAGTTATTTAGGGCTTGTCATAGTTGAAATGAAATCAGTCATTTTACTCAACTCACCGAAATCAAAAGCAAACAAGCATAAATGAAACTAAATGAAAGACAAAAATGACTGCCCAGACTTCAACTTCTCCCTCAGAGTCTCCATGGATGGCATCGATCACCTACTAAGTTATTCAGCTAAGAAATCTGGCAGTCTTTTTTGATGCTTTTTCTCCCTCAACCTTTACATTTTATGACTATTCAGGGCCAATAGATTTCACCCCCAAGAATACCCACAGTTCATCTCCTTCTTTCTCCATCTTTATGGCCACTGTCTTACGTTAGGTTCTCTTGTATTTTGCCTGGATTATTCCAAAGGTTTCCTTTTTGGTATTTCTAACTGATTTCATGAGGAAACAACACAAACAGACTCTACACATTTTCCTCCAGAATTAGGTCTGTGGCTAGGGCCTGTGTCTGAATCCACAGGTAGGGGTGAGCAGATCCTTCTCACCTGGGGTGGACAAGGCAAGAGACCAGAATGTTTTCAGCAGTGGGTGGGTCTGCTGGAGTAATTTCCAATTCCAGAATTAGAACAAAGAAGGACACAGGTCAGCGCAATCTAGGAAGTCTCTTCTTCCCCTTCTGATTGCCATGGGTTAACGCTGACAATATATCCATACAGTTATGAAAGTAAGGTCACGAATTAGGCAAGTTTCTGAAAAATGTACAATAATGAGATGAAATGGATCAGTTGATGATTGTTTTGCACCCTTTGTCTCACCAGCCCCAACGGCCTATTAGAAAGTTAAATGCCCATTCATTAGGTGGCTTTGAGGCCATAACTAACTTTAGGTAAAACATGAGACTGGAGAGAAAGTGATCTTCTCAAGGTTAGGCCATCCTCTGGCTTGGAAGGTTAACTTGGGAAGTACCTCCTCGAGGCCTACATCTTCTAGGTCTGATTTAGAGAAATCCCAGCAGGACCACAGTCACAGACACTAATTTTCTTAATGCTAACTTGAAGGGGAATGAATGATTATAAAACTATTAACTAGAGTCTATCAAAGAATTAAAAAAAAAAAAGAACTCCGATTGGGAAATGTCTACTAACTTGTTTTTAACCAGAAAGCCCTATAGTTAGACTGCTAACTTACTAGCTATGAGATATCAGAGAAGCTACTTATTCATCATAACTCTTACTCCCCTCATTTATACAACGGGGAAAGTAACATCGTCTACCCCAAATTTTGTGGTAAAAATTAATAAGAACATACATAAATACCTTAGCAAAATAGCTAGCATATAATAGGCAATTGATGAATTATAACATCATTATACTTATTCCTCAATGAAAGTTTATCCCCACCTCTACCTGTATTGATATAAAATCTTTTTAAACATACAGTCATTCCTTGCTATGCACAGGGGATTGGTTTCCAATACCAAGCACCAAAATTTTCAGATGCTCGTTTTTTTATATAAAGTGGCTGAAAGCCTTTGTATCACTCACCTTTTTCAGCCAGAAAATCTCCCTCCCACAGGTAACCAATGTTACCAGTTTTTTGAATACTGTACTAGAGAAAATTGATGCATCTGCAAGCAAAAGCAAAAAGGCATTTTTTCCCCAATTGCTTTAAAAAGTGTTTTAAATCTAAATTTCCCATCTATACTGATACAAAGAATTATTATTGTTTTCTATAAGGACCTGAGGTCCTGTCACTTTGATACATGTATGTTTATTGTACTTTTTATAAGATCATATCTAAAATTTATCTTACATCTAGGCTGCAGCACTGTGAGACATATTTTATGGCTCTAGTATTTGTGCCAAACATTACCTTGCTGTATATTGAATTTCTATGGCAGTTCAATATGGTTAGGCCCAGATGACAAAGAACTTTATGTGCTTAATTAAATTGACTGGTACATGTGCACCCTGACGCAAATATATTTTCCTTACAAAGAATGTTTTGCCCTTTGCAAGACATAGGAAGTCTGAAATTAGCTCTGTTTTTTTAATGAGTTTCAAAAAGTGGTCCCTGAAATAAGGCAGCAAAATACCATGGTGGAATTGTAGTTCTGAAAAAAATGTTTTTAGGGACATCCTTCTTTTTTATTCACTCTTTCCAGACTAAATATAATATTTCCAAACTATAAAGAGGTATTGACTATTGAGAAGTGAATGGCAAACTCTATCCAGGACTTCCAAAAAAAAAGTCTTAGGAGAGTGGGAAAGCCTAATTGTTCCTTTTAATACACTACTCACAGGGCCACAGTCAGCCTGCAACCAGACCATGCTATAGGAATATGAAGTCTTGGAAACTGTAGTGAATCCTATAGGTGCCCCATCTAGACCCCATTGCCAGCTGGTGCACTCCCCACTCCCACCTTGGGTACTTTAAGTGCTTCAGCTAAGGCTTGCTGTTACCTGGTTTTCTGGAGAAGTGCCCTCAGTCAAATAGGAACCATGTCATGGGAGATTATAGGCCCAGTACTAAGGAGCAGTCCTTAGCCAATGATGGACTGACACAGCGATTCTTTTTTTTTTTTTTTTTTTTTTTTTTGCGGTACGCGGGCCTCCCACTGTTGTGGCCTCTCCCGTTGCGGAGGCTCCGGACATGCAGGCTCAGCGGCCATGGCCCATGGGCCCAGCCACTCCATGGCTCGTGGGATCCTCCCGGACCCGGGCACGAACCCGTGTCCCCTGCATCGGCAGGCGGACTCTCAACCACTGCGCCACCAGGGAAGCCCGACACAGCGATTCTTTAAGCCAGTTCCCTTGCCCAAAGGTGGAATAACTCTGTGAACCACTTAGCCTCCAGCACTTGTTGTGGGATCAGGCTGAAACTAGACTCCAGCTGAGACCTCATCACTGTTTAAATGTGGAGAGGAACTACTGGAGAGCAGGGGTTCGGGGGCAGTGAACAGATGTTAGAGACCTCACTTAGAATGGGATGGTTCTGAAACCACTGTGGCAAAGATCTGCTGAGAAAAAGTGAAAGAATTGCTCCTTGCCCATTTCTGCTTCTATCTCAACCTTCGTGATTCTGTTGCAGTGAGCCAGTTTTCAAATCGATCCTAGCAGAGCCTGCTGCATCAGTGATATTGGGCACTGTCCACAGAATTGCTGAAATTGCTCCTTGCACCATTAAACTTCTGATTATTTTTCCTGTACTCAAGGTCAGTGATAGAGCTAAAATACTGTTTTTTCTCTTCCTTTCACTTTTATCTAAAATTTGATAAGAAGAATTGAAAGAAGGGGTCACCAACAGCAGTAGGAAGACAAGGGACACCTGTTTTCTTCCTATTCTTTCTTTTAAGGTCCTCACTTCCTATTCACAAGCAGACTAGGTCCCTGTGTTTTAGTCCAGTGCTATTTATACACTTTATTTTTTAAAGCAATAACTTCCAGAACCGTGGGAAGGAAGTGCAGGTAAACAAGCTTTAAGTGACTAGGTGAAATTCACATAATTTGGCACAGCTTTAGGAACAGCCTGTTTCCTGACTCCCCACATACGTACTCAACTCTAGACCCTAAAAGAGGGTGGGTAAATATTTTTAGCATTTAGTAGAACCTAAACAGAAGAAAGGACATTCAGTATGACAGAGTAATCAGTTGAAAATGAATCAAAGTCATACGATCATCTTCACTTGAAACACCCAGAAATGCTGGATATAATACAACAATCACTCATTAAAATGCATGGCTGGGGCTTCCCTGATGGCTCAGTGGTTAAGAATCTGCTTGCCAATGCAGGGGACACGGGTTCAAGCCCTCGTCCGGGTATATCCCACATGCCGCAGAGCAACTAAGCCCGTGTGCTACAACTACTGAGCCTGTGCTCTAGAGCCTGCGAGCCACAACTACTGAGCCTGAATTGCCGCAGCTACTGAAGCCCATGCACCTAGAGCCCATGCTCTGCAACAAGAGAAGCCACCACAATGAGAAGCCCGTGCACCTCAATGAAGAGTAACCCCTGCTCAAAGCAACTAGAGAAAGCCTGCATGCAGCATCGAAGACCCAATGCAGCCAAAAATAAATAAATAAATAAATAAAAGAAATAAAATGTATGGCTGAACTTATAAGAAGATAGAATCTGAAGAAATTATGAAAAAACACACCCATATAAAACAAGGAGTTTAAAGATATTGTGCCTCCTTCAGTCTCTCCTGAAAGACAAGTTAAGATACATGGAGGAAAGAATTGAAAGATCTTACATACATATATCAGGAAAGTATAAGAGGGAATGGAGGAGATGCAATATTTGAAAAGGAGGGGCAAAAACTTACAAAAAGTTGAAAGAATTAAAATACAGAATAAGATGGTAGAATTAATTTAAATCACATCACTAATTATAATAAATACAAATGTTCTAAATCCAACAGTTAATAAACAAAGATAGTCAGGCTTGATTGTAAAAAGTATATGTAAATAAAAGAAACATACCTATGACACAAGGACAAAGAAGCATTAAGAATTAAAGAATGCAATATATATATATATATATGTCAGGCAAGTATTAAATAAAACAAGTGTCAGTTATAAATCTATAATATTTTCAGACAGAATAACTCTAAGGCAAAAGTATTGTTAGGGATTAAAGTGGTTACTTCATAATGATGAAATATATATTTCAACAGAAAAATATAACAATTCTAAACTTGTAGGTATCCAATCACATAGAATTAAAATATATAAAACAAAAATCAACAAAATTGCAAGAAAAAAATACAAGATTTTCAGAAATATCTCACAGATCTGATACACCATGTAACAAAATTTAGAGAACATTTGAGGATTTGGAACATCTGATTTTTATAAATAATATAATATACTAAGCCTTAGATATAAAAAAACAGAGAAAGAAAGTATGAAGGAGGAAAATTTATAGATTAGTTTCATTCATGAACATAGATTTAAAAATCCTGAACAAAATATTAGTAAATCAAATATAGGAATGTATATGTTATATATTATGTACATGTATATATATGTTAACAGATACATATATTATATATAAATATAAAATAATAAATATATACTTAAACAAATGCATCTTGACCAAGTTAGATTTATCCCCAAGTACTAAAATGATTTAATATAGTTAACACAATAGTAGATCAAAGGGAAAAAGAAGCTTATGATCATTTCAGTACATGCAGGAGAAAAAAGTGTTATGTTTCAATAACCATTTCTGAGGAAAGAAAACTCATAGCAGACTAAAAGGAGAAGTCTTATCCATGAAAGGGATAAGACTTATCCATTAAAGGGAAACTATTAAAAATCTACTACAAACATTATTATTCCTGGTGACACATTAGAAGAATTCCCCTGAAAATTAGGAATAAGGTAACAGTGTTTGACAATAATATATGATTTCATCTATATACCATAGGTTTTAGCTTGTGCCCAAGGAAGGAAAAGAAATTAGATGCATAAGGACTGAAAAGAAACAAAACAGTAATTTGCATAACATATGATTGTCCACATAAAAATCTCAAGAGTATCTTTAAAAATATAATTGCTGGATTGATACAAGAAAATCATTTCCATGACTATATACCAACAATGTGCACTTATAAAATAACTGGTTTGAGTTGATCATTTTCACTTCATGGAGCTGTAGCGAAGCAACCCTTACTGCAGATCAAGGGAATTCTTTTTACTACCTGAACACAAAAGCAGGTTCTGTTAATAGGGAAGTGGACTAGTCATTGTATTGGGCAGACAAGAGACAGTGTCTCCTTTACTTTTCAGAAATTATCTGTGTAGATGACCAAGGTTTTTGTGTTCTTTGTGTGCTTGAAAAAGATGCTTAATCTCTAATCGTTGGTTGCAGATATTCTATGCACTCATAGAATGAACCATATATGTCCATTCTATCAAATTTCTAAATTGTGGTGTTCAATCTCATGCAATGTTAACTTTTTGAGTGCTTGATCTATTCAGTTTCTAAGAGTTAGAGCTTCTAATGCTAAAATATACCAGTAGGTTTGTGGTTCGTCAGTTAAGACTGTCTGCATTTACTATGTACTATGTTACTGATATACTTGGATATATTCCTATCATCATTTTTTTCCATTATGATCATCCTTTTTTTGTTGCTTTATCCCTTTTTACTTTTTTGTTTCTGTTTTATCCTTCACATTTTGGGAACTTGCACAGTCTACTACTTCATGATTCTCTTAAATTTTTAGTATATATAGTTAACCAAAGTTTGAAGTTAATTAGTATCTTTACCCTTTTCCAAAATAATACAAAGATGTTAGAATGATAAACTCCATCTACTCTCCTATAGTCTGTGTCATACTTATCTAGTACTTTGTTTCCAAATTGTTTTTTTTTAACCCTCTTCTTACAAATTAATAATTTTTACCCTCAGTTTTTATTAAGACCTACTAATTTTGTTTTTCAAATTCTAATTTTATTTCCTCACTGTTGCTTCTTGTAGATAATTTCTTTATTAGAGCTTCAATTTCCTTTTTTGAAGAAGTGTTCTTCCACTAGTTCTTTTAGCCAGAGTCTGAAAGAGTAAGCTAGTTTTCCCCCCTTGTATCAGATGTTTCTGTTTTTCAACTTTTGAATGATTGTTTAGCTGGGAATAAAGTTTGAGATTGGCAGTTATTTTTCTCTTAGCACACTTCAGTAGTTATCTCTTTGACCTCGTGTTGATGTGCAATCTCTTGTACATCTAAATGTTTCTCTTTTCTTTTTGTTTCCTTTAAGATTTCCTTTACTACGGTTTCTTTTAGTATTTGATATTTTATACATATTTATTTATACTTATTTTATTAATCCTGTTTCTTTTATATGAAAATTTATCAGCCATGATCTCTTTGAATATTTTTCCTTCACCATTATCTATATGCTTCCTTATGAAACGTGAGCTTGAGTTTCTCTTTCTCTTGTTCCTGTTTCTTAATCTCTCATGTTTTACATCTTATCTTCTTCTGCTATATTTTTGATGATTTTCTTACACAGATCTTCTAGTTTGCTATTTCTATCTTCAGCTGGAAGTCTGCTATTTTACCTGTCCTAAGTTAAACTTTTGTGTGTGTGTGATACACATTATTCACACAGAATAGTGTGTCAACCATATATAGCAATAATATAAAATAATATAATATGTCTACTTAGGTAACAGAATATTACTAATACCTTAGATTCATGTGTGTCCCTCGCCAATCATCTACCAACCATCAGGTAACTGTTGTTCTGACTTTTTGTTAAGTATTTGTATTAGTTCCAGAGAAGCAGAATTAATAGAATGTGTATGTGTAAATATATATAGAAGAATTGTCTTATGTGATTATGGAGGCCGACAAGTCCAAAATCTGTAGCATAGACTCGCAGGCCAGAGACCCAAAGAATAACCTGTGTTGCAGTTCAAGTCTGAATGCTGTCAGGATGGAAACCCAAGGAAGAGTTGCTGTTTAAATCCAAAGTGAGTCTGCTAGCAGAATTCCTTCTTGCTCAGCAGAGGCCAGTCTTTTGTTTTATTTAGGCTTTCAACAGATTAAATGAGGCTTAACCACGTTATTGAGGGTATTCTGCTTCATTCAAAGTCTCCTTTAAAGTCTGATTTAAAAGTTAATCTCATCCAAAAATATTCTCATGGAAACATTCAGAATAATGTTTGATTAAATATCTGGGCACTGTGGCCCAATGAAGTTGACACATAAAACTAAGCATCACACATCTACCCCTTGTCAACTTGGAATCCATACACATCTCCTTAAACTATACTTGATCTCCAAATGAAGACAATAACAAGTTTATAATTACACCTATCATGATACAACCATTTTGTATACAACTGAAAATGCACTAACACTTTCCCCATAAGAGGATACAAAATTCCTGTGTGATATTTACCCTTTTCCTTCACACCCTGTAACTTAAATACTATGATGTAAAGTTAACAATACTAAATGACATGATATAAAGTCAATATATTTTATGTTACATGATAAAGGAGTAAAAGATAAAGGAAAACAAAGATATTTGAGACATATACACACAGATACAAACATATTTATAACAAAATAAGGAAGTAGCTGGTATTTAGAACTACCTTCTTTCACTACCCAATCCATATTCCCATTCCCCTCAGTAAACACCTCAGTTGGTCATGGATCTTAACCTGGTGGGATGACCTCAACCTTCATTCCTGAAGGATCAGCCTGGATTAGGATGTCGTATTTTTCCATTGACTTTGATCACGGGATCTCCTATATTCCAGACAATCTCTTCCTTATCTGCACTGTACATTATCACTCCAAGTTTTCCTTGGTAATCAGGATTAACCATTCCAGCCATCACAGTAATTCTCTTCTTTGCCTGTTGATTTAGGAATGAAGAATCCAAAGTGGCTGCTTGGGAGTCTTAACTTCCAGTTTAATGGAATCATTGTGTTTTCCTGGTGGGAGCATTCTTCCCTTTGGAAGTAAGATCTCTAGGCCAGCAGAACATAAAGTTGTGGGGGACAGGTAGCAAAAACTTTGTCATTGGGTCACTAGAGGTATTAGTGAGTGATACCCCTCCCATTTCCACCCCTTGATTCCTGGACCCATGAATTCTTGCTATGGGAGAAACAGAAGCATATATTGGGTGCTGATGCAGAACATATATGATTTCCTGGAGAACCTTGCCCCAGCTCTGAAAGGAACTCTCACCTAGCTATCACTGTGACTAAGTCTTCAAAAGCTGTTGCAGTTCTACGTAGCAATCAGAGAAGAAAAAGAAATAAAAGGAATCCAAATTGGAAAGGAAGAAGTAAAATTGTTGCTGTTTGCAGATGACATGATACTATACACAGAAAATCCTAAACACACCAACAGAAAACTACTAGAGCTCATCAATGAATTTGGTAAAGTTGTAGGATACAAAATTAGTATACAGAAATCTGTTGCATTTCTATACACTAACAATGAACTATCAGAAAGAGAAATTAAGGAAACAGTCCCATTTATCATCACATAAAAAAGAATAAAATTCCTAAGAATAAACCTACCTAAGGTGGTAAACAACCTATACTTGGAAAACTATAAGACACTGATGAAAGAGATTGAAAATGACACAAACAGATGGAAAAATATATGGTGTTTTATATATTTATTATATATTATATATATTATATATATTAATTCACTGGAAGAATTAATATTGTTAAAATTATCATAACACCCAAGGCAATCTACAGATTCAATGCAATCCTTCTCAAAATACCAGTGGCATTTTTCACAGTACAAATAATTTAAAAATCTGATTGACAAAAGACCCTGAATAGCCAAAACAATCTTGAGAAAGAACAGAGCTGGGGGAGTCATGCTCCCTGACTTCAGACTACACTACAAGACTACAGTAATTAAAACAGTATATTACTGGCACAAAAACAGACACATAGATCAATGGAACAGAATAGAGAGCCCAGAAATGAGTCTACACATGTCTGGTCAATTAATCTATGACAAAGGAGGTAAAAATATACAATGGAGGAAAGACAGTCTCTTCAATAAGTGGTGCTAGGAAAACTGGACAGCTACATGTAAAAAAATGAAATTACAACATTCTCTAACACCATATACAAAACTAAACTCAAAATGGATTAAAGACCTAAATGTAAGACTGCATACTATAAAACTCCTAGAGGAAAACATAGGCAGAACACACTTTGACATAAATTGCAGCAATGTTTTTTTGGATCTGCCTCCTAAAGCAAAGAAAATAAAAGCAAAAAAAATAAATGGGACCTAATTAAACTTGAAAGCTTTTGTACAGCAAAGGAAACCATTGACAAAATGAAAAGGAAACCTAATGAATGAGAGAAGATATTTGCAAGTGGTATGACTGATAAGGGGTTAATACCCAACATATATAAACAGCTCATGTAACTCAACATCAAAATAACAAACAACCTGATTAAAAAATGGGCAGAACTGAATAGACATTTTTCCAAAGATGAACTGCACATGGCCAACAGGCACATGAAAAGATGCTCAACATCACTAAACATCAGGGAAATGAAAGTCAAAACTACAATGAGATACCACCTCACATCTGTCAGAATGGTTATCATCAAAGAGAATACAAATAACAAAAGTTGGTGAGGATGAGGAGAAAAGGGAATACTGATGGTGGGACTGTAAATTGGTTCAGCCACTGTGGAAAACAGTATGGAGGTTTCTCAAAAAACTAAAAATAGAACTAACATATGGCCCAGCAGTTCCATTCCTGGGCATATATCCAGAAACACCAAAAACACTAATTCGAAAAGATACATGCACCCCAATGTTCAAAGCAGCATTATTTACAATTGCCAAGACATGGAAGCAACCTAAGTGTTCATCAACAGATGAATGGATAAGGAAGACGTGATATGTATATACATATATACATAACAATGGGATACTACTCAGACTTAAAAAAGAATGAAATTTTGCCGTTTACAGCAACATGGATGGACTTGGAGGGCATTATGCTTAGTGAAATAAATCAGACAGAGAAGGACAAATACTGCATGATATCACTTATATGTGGAATCTAAAAAATACAACAAACTAGTGACTCAGAGATATAGGGAACAAACTAGTTGTTACCAGCAGGGAGAGGGTAGTAGAGAGGGGGAAATATAGAGGTAGGGGAAAAAAAAGCGTTGTTATGGGATTGTATGAGATCATGTGTGTGAAACTATTGAAAATTGTAAAGCACTATAGAATTTAAAGAATCTTTCATTCAATTAAAAAAAAAAAAGGCCATTCCTCTATTCTGTCAAACCAGCTGATGAAGCATGGTGGGGAAAATGGTAAGTCTAGTGAATTCCATGAGGCTAGGCCCATTGCTGCATTTCATTTGCTATGAAGTGAGTTCTTAGAAGTATTGCTGTGTGGAAAACCATGACAGTGGATAAGGCATTCTTTAAGTCCATGGATGGTAGTTTTGGCAAAAACATTACATGCAGGGAAGTTAAGTCCACATCCAGAGTGTCTATTTTAGTAAGAACAAAATGCTGTCTCTTCCATAATGGAAGTGGCTCAATGTAATTAAACTGCCGCCAGGTAGTTTGCTGATAACCCCAGGGAATGGTGCCATACCAGGGACTTAGTGTTGATTTCTGCTGCTGGCTGATTGAGTACTCAGCAGTAGCTGTGGTCAGGCCTCCTTTGGAAAGCATAAATCCACGTTGCTGAGTCCATGCATAACATCCATTTCTGTCACCATGGACAGTACATCCATGAGCCCATTGGTGATAATAGTGGTGGCTAAAGAGGCTGATTGGTAGGTACAGAACAGACCATCCTATCCACTTGACTATTAAAATACTCTTCTGCTAAGGTCACCTTTTGGTGAGTATTAACATGGGACACAAATATCTTTAGGTTCTTTTTGCCCATTCATAGAGGTTTATCTTCAGACCTCTTTCTCAGATTTCCTTGTCATCAATTTTCCAGTCAGGTTCCATCCAAGTCCCTGACTATCCAGCCAAATCATTGGCCACAGCTCATGAACTGGTATATAAGCACACATCTTGCCATTTCTCCTCCAAGCAAAATAAATGACCAGGAACACTGGCTGCTGGGAGGATTTCCCTTCACCCTGTCCCTCAGGGATGTCCTAGAGGAAGGGTGTAGTGCTGCAGGTTTCCATTTTTTCAGTGGTGCCTGCATATTGGAGAGAATAATCTGTAAACCAGGTCCAAATTTTCTTTTCCTCTGTCAGTTGATTGTAGCGAACTCCCAGTGAGGAAGTATGTGCAACCTGGTGACACAAGGTAGTGCAGCAGGGGTTGGGACCATGGCATTTGGGCCACTTCATGTAATTTACTTGTACCTTCAGGGCCTGCTTGGGCTTGACCTCATATCCATTTGATGATGGAGTGCTGCTGTGCACGCCCAACTTTATGGCTTGGCGAGTCAGATAATACCTAGTACGTGATAGACAGCTCAGGTCACATGGTAACTTCTTGACCCATGGTTAAGTGTTCAGTCTCAACTGAACCCTAGTAGCAGGCCAAGCTGTTTCTTAAAAGGAGAGCGGTTATCCCAGAGGATGGCAGGGCTTTGCTCCAAAATCCTAAGGATCTGTTATGAGATTCACCTGTTAGAGGCCTGCCACAGGCTCCAACCAATATCCTTATCTGCCAATGACACTTCAATCACCATTGGATTTGCTGGATCATATGGTCCAAGTGGCAAAGCAGCTTGCATAGCAATATGGATCTGTTGTAGAGCCTTCTGTTGTTCTGGACCCTACTCAAAACTAGCCACTTATGGGTCACTTAGTAAGTGGGCCAGAGTAGCACACCCAAATGAGCAATGTATTGCCTCCAAAATCCAGAGATGTACTAGGCATTGTATCTCTGTCTCTTGTTATAAGAAGGGTCAGATGAAACAACTTACCCTTCACCTTAGAAGGGTTATCTCAACATGCACTATACCATTGGCCCTAGAAATTTCACTGAGCTAGAAGGCCCTTGAATTTTTATCACATTTATTTCTCACCCTCTGACATGCAAATTTCTTACCAATAAGTCTAGAGTAGTTGCTACTTCTTGCTCACTAGGTCCAATCAACATAATGTCATCAATGTAATAATGATCAGTGTGAGACTTGTGGAAAGGAAAGACAATCAAGATCTCTTTGAACAAAGTTATGACATAGAGCTGAAAAGTTGATATACCCCTGAGGTAGGGCAATGAAGGTAAATCGCTGGCCTTTCCAGCTGAAAGCAAACTGCTCCTGGTGGCCTTTATTAGCAGGAATTGAGAAAAAAGCATTTGCCATTTTATTAGCTGCCTAAGAGGCACCAAGGGATGTGCTAATTTCCCCAAGCGATGAAACCACTCCTGGTGCAATGACTGAAACTGGAGTTACCATCTTGTTAGGCTTACAGTTATCTACTGTCATTCTCCAAGATCCATCTCTCATCTGCACAGGACACAAAGGTGAGTAAAATGGAGATGTGGTGAGAATCACCACCCCTAGATCTTTCAACTTTCTGATGGTGGCGCTAATCGTTACACCCCTCCAGGAGCATGGTATTGCTTTTAGTTTACTTTCTTTCCAGGTAGAGGCTTGCACTTGGCCTTTCCCACCAGAATAGCTCTCACTCTACAGGATGTAGGCATTTTTCCAGTTGCTAGGTATGTTTATTCTAATTATGCATTCCAGAACTGGGCAAATAACCAGAGAATGGGTTTGGGGACCCACTGGATCCACTGTGAGATGGACTTCAGCTAAAACTCCATTCATCACCTGCCCTTCATAAGCCCCTACTCTGACAAGTGGACCATGGTGATGTTTTGGGTCTCCTGGAATTAGTGTAGTTCAGAGGCAGTGTCTAGTAGTCCCCAAAAGGTCTTATTATTTGCTTTTCCCCAGTGCACAGTCACTCTGGTAAAAGGCCATAGGTCCCTTTAGGAAAAGTTGGGAGAAAGATTAACAGTATAAATTTTTGGAAGTGTACCAGGTTCCTTCCTCAAAGGGACCCAGCCCCTGCTTCACTGAAGGGGTCCGAGTCTGTAAACTGGCTTAAGTCCTGGTTGGATCTTAGGAAGCATAGAGCACCTGGCAGGGCTATACTGTGGCCCAGGTACTAAACTTTTAATAGAGATATTATCAGAGGGAGTAGGATGTTTTGAATTTCTGCTTGTAAATCCACCATTGCTTACCTTGACTGCTCAACAGTAAATAAAAAGAATAATTTCGAGAGATGAAATGGCTATCCCCAGCTGACCCAACACCTGGGCATGGAGAGGAGAGAAGGCATTTTATTAGAATATGGTGAAGACAAGTCAAATAGAATTAAGAAATGAAGCCAAGCTCACCCAAGCATCCTCCTTCAGGTTAAAAAGGTAGTATGATGGCAATAGGTATCTGCCTCTTGAATCCTTCTGTTCCGGTACAAACTGGTGCATTTACCTATTTTTTATTCAGCTGTCATTCTCAGGTCATCATGTTCTGTTCTTCTCTGGATCCTCATCACTCCTCCTTTTTTGGATTTCCTGTTCCTACTCCTTGTGTGCCATTAGTATTAGTTTCCTGTGGCAGCTGCAACAAATCACCATAGCCTTGGTAGCTTAAAACAAAAGAAATGTATTCTCTTACAGTTCTGGAGGCCAGAGCCCTGAGTTAGTTTCACTGAACTGAAGTCAAGATGTTGACAGGACCATGTTCTCTGTAGAGGCTCCAGGGGAGAATCTGTTCCTTGCTTTTCCAGCTTCTGGTGGCTGGCAGCCTTCCTTGGCTTGTGGCCACATCAGTCCAATATTCAAGTCTTCAAATCTCCCAACTCAGTGGTCTTCTCCTCCATATGTGTCTGCATTTCCTTTTCCTCTGTGTCAAATTACCATCTCCCTCCCTCTTTTTTTTTTTTCTTTTTTTTTTTTTGTGGTATGCGGACCTCTCACTGTTGTGGCCTCTCCCGTTGCGGAGCACAGGCTCCGGATGTGCAGGCTCAGCGGCCATGGCTCACGGGCCTAGCCACTCTGTGGCATGTGGGATCTTCCTGGACTGGGGCACAAACCCGTGTCCCCTGCATTGGCAAGCAGACTCTCAACCACTGTGCCACCAGGGAAGTCCTCCCTCCCTCTTATAAGGATACATATGATTGTATTTGGGGTTCACCTGGGTAATCCAGGATAAAGCATATCAAGATTGTTAATCACATCTGCAAAAATGTTTTTTCCTAAATAGGTAATATTTTTAGGTTCCAGGGGTTAGGAAGTGAATATTCTTTTGTGAGGAGGGGCATTTTTTCATCCTACCACACGATGTCTTCTTCTTTCTTCATTCTCTCTCTCTCCCTCTCTCTTTCTGTTTCTCTTTTTGTTGGATACATCTTCTAATAGCTTCAGAGAGTGAATGCATGGGAAAAATTATTTGAGACCCTACAATTTTTATTCTACCCTCATATTTGATTGTGCCTTTGTATGTAGAATGTTAGAATGGAAAACATAGCTCAGGAAATACATTAGTATGCCAGCAGTCTCTTTTCTTATCGCTCTTCAATTCCATTTCAGAAGAGGTTGAGCATTTAAGGTATTAATTTATAAATCATCCTGAGTTTCCTGCAGGATGCAAGGCAGGAAGGCAGTGGCCTTTATTCTATAAAACCAAGTGAGCTATTGAACAAAGTAAATGATCAGAGCTCAAATGCTGTTTTAATTTTTTAAAACTATAATTTTGATTTGGATCGTCTTGATTTATAGGAAGACTCTTTTGTTGGAGTTCCTAGTTAATTTGATAATTTATTTATTTATTTTTACCAGAATGGGATATATTGAGAAGGATTTCAATTTTCAAGCATTTAAATTTCAATCAGTTATGGAGAGAATTTAGATGATGAATTATTTTATGTAAAAATATTTGCCAAGTAAGGTGCTCTGAATGAAAATATTTGGTCTGAAATAATCATATGATGCAATAGGGAAAAATTAATATTACTCTGAAGTTACCAGGTATTTCAGCATCTGTATGGAAAGTAGTTTTTCAATTAAAAATATGGCCTACAGGGCTTCCCTGGTGGCACAGTGGTTGGGGATCCGCCTGCCGATGCAGGGGACATGGGTTCGTGCCCAGGTCTGGGAAGATCCCCCATGCCGCAGAGCAGCTGGGCCCGTGGACCACGGCCACTGGGCCTGTGCGTCCGGAGCCTGTGCTCCACAGTGGGAGAGGCCATAACAGTGAGAGGTCCGCGTACCGCAAAAAAAAAAAAAAAAAAAAAAAGGCCTACAGAGAAAAATCAACAAAAGGTGTCACCATTTTCCAATTTATTAACCCTTAAATGTAGAGTAATGAGCTCAATTTTATGAAAACAAAACTACATGACCATAACAAAAAAAAACATTGTTTATAGAAATACAAATGACACACTGTTAGAGACAGAGATGGCTAAGAAAATGGCTAATGTAAATGAATATGTACCAAAAATAATCATTCTGCTTATTATTTAATTTTCAGAAAATCAATATGAAGAAGTTAATTTGCTTTAAATTTAATAAACACATGTTACTTTTCTTAGAAGCAATTTTATTTTTGAAGCTAGTTTTTGAATAGAACTGTCAATGAAATAAACCAATTTGTCAGTAAAGAAATTTATAAAAATTATCTAATTTTAAAGTGTCCTTGATAGTATGATAGATTGATTATATGGTCACTTTACTCACATTATATGTGACCTATTTTTTTATATTTAGATGTTTGTAGAACCTTTTTATTTCTTTGTCTCCTGTGTTCAAAATTGTTGCAGTGATGTATGTTGGTGAGACTCTTGGGGCCCTTTCAATCTGGAAACTTATATCATTCATTTTGGAGCAATATTTTTTGTAATAGTTCATTAAAGATTTCATTTCTTCAATTTTCATGTTTTCTCTCTTTCTGTATTTTCTATTCCTTGATCTTAGACATATGGGATGATTTTCTAATTTTCTTATCTTTTCTCTGTTTTCATCTCTTTTCATTCTACTTCTGGAAGATTTCCTTAACTTGATCTTCCAACTATATCATTGAGTGTTTCATTTTCACTATAATTTAAAAAAATTTCCAAAAGCTCTCTTCTTGGCACATGAAAAGATGCTCAACAATGATAATCATAAAAGAAATGCAAGTCAAAACCACAATGAGATAATCACTTCATACCTGTCAGAATGGCTATCATCAAAAAGACTACAAATAGCAAATGTTGGCAAGGATGTGGAGAAAAGGGAACCTGTGTACACTGTTGATGGAAATGTAAATTGGTGCAGCCATTATTGGTGCAGGAAATTGGTGCAGGAAAACAGTATGGGGGTCCCTCAAAAAACTAAAAATAGAACTACCATATGATCCAGCAATTCCACTACTGGGTATATATCTGAAGAAAATGAAAACACTAATTTGAAAAGATACATGTACATCAGTGTTCATAGTTCATCAATATTTACAATAGTGAAAATATGGAAGTAATCTAAGTGTCCATCAATAGACAAATGGATAAAGAAAATGTGGTGTGTAGATATATACAATGGAATATTACTCAGCCATAAAAAGTAATGAAACAATGCCATTTGCAGCAACATGGATGAAACTAGAGATTATCATACTAAGTGAAGTAAGTCAGAAAGAGAAAGACAAATAGCATATGATATCACTTATATGAGGAATCTAAAAAAAATAGATACAAATGAACTTATTTCTAAAACAGAAAGAGACTCACAGACCTAGAAGAAAAATTTATGGTTATCAAAGGGGAAAGAGAGGTGGAGGGGAGGGATAAATTGGGAGTTTGGGATTAAGATATACACACTCCTATATAGATAATCAACAAGGACCTACTGTGTAGCACAGGGAACTATACTCAATATTTTGTAATAACCTATAAGGGAAGAGAATCTGAAGAAGATTATATGTATAACTGAATCACTGCGCTGCATACCTGAAGTTAACATGATATTGTAAATCAACTATACTTCAATAAAAAAGATTTGGTGTATATGTACAAAGGAATATTACTAAGTCATAAAAAAGAATGAATGTTCTGCCATTTACAACAGCATGGATGGACCTGGAGGATATTATGCTTAGTGAAATAAGTCAGACAAAGACAAATACTGTATGTTATCACTTATATATGGGATATAAAAAACTAAAAGAGTGTATATAACAAAACAAAAACAGACTCAGATATTGAGAATAAACCAGTGGTTACCAGTGGGCAGAGGGAAGAGGGGAGGGGCAAGATAGGGTTAAGAGATTAAGAGGTACACACTACCATGTATAAATTAAACTACAAGGATGTATTATAGAGCACAGAGAAATATAGCCATTATTTTGTAATAACTTTAAATGAAGTATAATCTATAAAAATATTGAATTACTATGTTGTATACCTGAAACTAATATTGTAAATCAACTGTACTTCAATAAAAAAGTAGAAAAAAAGACAAAAGCTCTCTTTTTTGTTATTTAAATGTCTATTTTATTTTTACAGCATCTCTTTTTTTGCTTTATAACAAATTTAATCAGTTATACATAAGTTCCCACATCCCCTCCCTTTTGCGTCTCCCTCAGACCCTCCCTATCCCACCCCTCCAGGCGGTCACAAAGCACTGAGCTGATCTCCCTGTGCTATGCGGCTGCTTCCCACTAGCTATCTACCTTACGTTTGGTAGTGTATATATGTCCATGCCGCTCTTTCGCTTTGTCACAGCTTACCCATCCCCCTCCCCATATCCTCAAGTCCATTCTCTAGTAGGTCTGTGTCTTTATTCCTGTCTTACCCCTATGTTCTTCATGACATTTTGTTTTCTTAAATTCCATATATATGTGTCAGCATACAGTATTTGTCTTTCTCTTTCTGACTTACTTCACTCTGTATGACAGACTCTAGGTCCATCCACCTCATTACAAATAGCTCAATTTCGTTTCTTTTTATGGCTGAGTAATATTCAATTGTATATATGTGCCACATCTTCTTTATCCATTCATCCGATGATGGACACTTAGGTTGTTTCCATCTCTGGGCTATTGTAAATAGGGCTGCTATGAACATTTTGGTACATGTCTCTTTTTGAATTATGGTTTTCTCAGGGTATATGCCCAGTAGTGGGATTGCTGGGTCATATGGTAGTTCTATTTGTAGTTCTTTAAGGAACCTCCATAACGTTCTCCATAGTGGCTGTACCAATTCACATTCCCACCAGCAGTGCAAGAGTGTTCCCTTTTTTCCACACCCTCTCCAGCATTTATTGTTTCTAGATTTTTTGATGATGGCCATTCTGACTGGTGTGAGATAATATCCCATTGTAGTTTTGATTTGCATTTCTCTAATGAGTAAAGATGTTGAGCATTCTTTCATGTGTTTGTTGGCAGTCTGTATATCTTCTGTGGAGAAATGTCTATTTAGGTCTTCTGCCCATTTTTGGATTGGGTTGTTTGTTTTTTTGTTATTGAGCTGCATGAGCTGTTTATAAATTTTGGAGATTAATCCTTTGTCAGTTGCTTCATTTGCAAATATTTTCTCCCATTCTGAGGGTTGTCTTTTGGTCTTGTTTATGGTTTCCTTTGCTGTGCAAAAGCTTTTAAGTTTCATTAGATCCCATGTGTTTATTTTTGTCTTTATTTCCATTTCTCTAGGAGGTGGGTCCAAAAGGATCTTGCTGTGATTTATGTCATAGAATGTTCTGCCTATGTTTTCCTCTAAGAGTTTGATAGTTTCTGGCCTTACATTTAGGTCTTTAATCCATTTTGAGCTTATTTTTGTGTATGGTGTTAGGGAGTGATCTAATCTCGTATTTTTAAATGTCCCTGTCCAGTTTTCCCAGCACCACTTATTGAAGAGACTGTCCTTTCTCCACTGTACATTCCTGCCTCCTTTATCAAAGATAAGGTGACCATATGTGCGTGGGTTTATCTCTGGGCTTTCTATCCTGTTCCATTGATCTATCTTTCTGTTTTTGTGCCAGTACCATACTGTCTTGATTACTGTAGCTTTGTAGTATAGTCTGAAGTCAGGGAGCCTGATTCATCCAGCTCCATTTTTCGTTCTCAAGATTGCTTTGGCTATTTGGGGTCTTTTGTTTTTCCATACAAATTGTGAAATTTTTTGTTCTAGTTCTGTGAAGAATGCCAGTGGTAGTTTGATAGGGATTGCATTGAATCTGTAGATTGCTTTGGGTAGTAGAGTCATTTTCACAATATTGATTCTTCCAATCCAGGAGCATGGTATATCTCTCCATCTATTTGTATCCTCTTTAATTTCTTTCATCAGTGTCTTATAATTTTCTGCATACAGGTCTTTTGTCTCCTTAGGTAGGTTTATTCCTAGGTATTTTATTCTTTTTGTTGCAATGGTAAATGGGAGTGTTTCCTTGATTTCACTTTCAGATTTTTCATCTTTAGTATATAGGAATGCCAGAGATTTCTGTGCATTAATTTTGTATCCTGCAACTTTACCAAATTCATTGATTAGCTCTAGTAGTTTTCTGGTAGCATCTTTAGGATTCTCTATGTATAGTATCATGTCATCTGCAAACAGTGACAGCTTTACTTCTTCTTTTCCGATTTGGATTCCTTTTACTTCCTTTTCCTCTCTGATTGCTGTGGCTAACACTTCCAAAACTATGTTGAATAAGAGTGGTGAGAGTGGGCAACCTTGTCTTGTTCCTGATCTTACTGGAAATGGTTTCAGTTTTTCACCATTGAGGACGATGCTGGCTGTGGGTTTGTCATAGATGGCCTTTATTATGTTGAGGAAAGTTCCCTCTATGCCTACTTTCTGCAGGGTTTTTATCATAAATGGGTGTTGAATTTTGTCGAAAGCTTTCTCTGCATCTATTGAGGTGATCATATGGTTTTTCTCCTTCAATTTGTTAATATGGTGTATCACGTTGATTGATTTGCGTATATTGAAGAATCCTTGCATTCCTGGAATAAACCCCACTTGATCATGGTGTATGATCCTTTTAATGTGCTGTTGGATTCTGTTTGCTAGTATTTTGTTGAGGATTTTTGCATCTATGTTCATCAGTGATATTGGCCTGCAGTTTTCTTTCTTTGTGACATCTTTGTCTGGTTTTGGTATAAGGGTGATGGTGGCCTCGTGGATTGAGTTTGGGAGTGTTCCTCCTTCTGCTGTATTTTGGAAGAGTTTGAGAAGGATAGGTATTAGCTCTTCTCTAAATGCTTGATAAAAATCGCCTATGAAGCCATCTGGTCCTGGACATTTGTTTGTTGGAAGATTTTTAATCACAGTCTCAATTTCAGTGCTTGTGATTGGTCTGTTTATATTTTCTATTTCTTCCTGGTTCAGTCTTAGAAGGTTTTGCTTCTCTAAGAATTTGTCCATTTCTTCCAGGTTGTCCATTTAATTGACATATAATTGCTTTTAGAAATCTCTCATGATCCTTTGTAATTCTGCAGTGTCAGTTGTTACTTCTCCTTTTTCATTTCTAATTCTATTGATTAGAGCCTTCTCTCTGTTTTTCTTGATGAGTCTGGCTAATGGTTTATCAATTTTGTTTATCTTCTCAAAGAACCAGCTTTTAGTTTTATTGATCTTTGCTACCGTTGCCTTCATTTCTTTTTCGTTTATTTCTGTTCTGATTTTTATGAGTTCTTTCCTTCTGCTAGCTTTGGGACGTTTTTGTTCTTCTTTCTCTAATTGCTTTAGGTGCAAGGTTAGGTTGTTTATTCAAGATGTTTCCTGTTTCTTAAGGTAGGATTGTATTGCTATAAACTTCCCTCTTAGAACTGCTTTTGCTGCATCCCATAGGTTTTGGGTCGTCGTGTCTCCATTGTCATTTGTTTCTAGGTATTTTTTAATTCCCTTTTTGATTTCTTCAGTGATCACCTGTTTATTAAGTAGTGTATTGTTTAGCCTCCATGTGTTTTTATTTTTTACAGATCTTTTCCTGTAACTGATATCTAGTCTCATAGCATTGTGGTCAGAAAAGATACTTGATACAATTTGAATTTTCTTAAATTTACCAAGGCTTGATTTGTGACCCAAGATATGATCTATCCTGGAGAATGTTCCATGAGCACTTGAGAAAAATGTGTATTCTGTTGTTTTTGGATGGAATGTCCTATAAATATCAATTAAGTCCATCTTGTTTAATGTATCATTTAAAGCTTGTGTTTCCTTATTTATTTTCATTTTGGATGATCTGTCCATTGGTGAAAGTGGGGTGTTAAAGTCCCCTACTATGAGTGTGTTACTGTCGATTTCTCCTTTTATGGCTGTTAGTATTTGCCTTATGTATTGAGGTGCTCCTACGTTTGGTGCATAAATATTTACAATTGTTATATCTTCTTCTTGGATCGATCCCTTGATCATTATGTAGTGTCCTTCTTTGTCTCTTCTAGTAGTATTTTTTTTAAAGTCTATTTTGTCTGATATAAGAATTGCTACTCCAGCTTTCTTTTGGTTTCCATTTGCATGGAATATCTTTTTCCATCCCCTTACTTTCAGTCTGTATGTGTCTCTAGATCTGAAGTGGGTCTCTTGTAGACAGCATATATATGGGTCTTGTTTTTGTATCCATTCAGCCAATCTGTGTCTTTTGGTGGGAGCATTTAGTCCATTTACATTTAAGGTAATTATCGATATGTGTGTTCCTATTCCCATTTCCTTAATTGTTTTGGTTTCGTTATTGTACGTCTTTTCCTTCTGTTGTGTTTCTTGCCTAGAGAAGTTCCTTTAGCATTTGTTGTAAAGCTGGGTTGGTGGTGCTGAACTCTCTCAGCTTTTGCTTGTCTGTAAAGGTTTTAATTTCTCCATCAAATCTGAATGAGATCCTTGCTGGGTAGAGTAATCTTGGTTGCAGGTTTTTCCCTTTCATCACTTTAATTATGTCCTGCCACTCCCTTCTGGCTTGTAGAGTTTCTGCTGAGAGATCAGCTGTTATCCTGATGGGGATTCCCTTGTGTGTTGTTTGTTGTTTTTCCCTTGCTGCCTTTAATATGATTTCTTTGTGTTTAATTTTTGACAGTTTGATTAATATGTGTCTTGGCATATTTCTCCTTGGATTTATTCTGTATGGGACTCCCTGTGCCTCCTGGACTTGATTAACTATTTCCTTTCCCATATTAGGGAAGTTTTCAACTATAATCTCTTCAAATATTTTCTCAGTCCCTTTCTTTTTCTCTTCTTCTTCTGGAACCCCTATAATTCGAATGTTGGTGCGTTTAATGTTGTCCCAGAGGTCTCTGAGACTGTCCTCTGTTCTTTTCATTCTTTTTGCTTTATTTTGCTCTGCATCAGTTATTTCCACTATTTTATCTTCCACCTCACTTATCCGTTCTTCTGCCTCAGTTATTCTGCTATTGATCCCATCTAAAGTATTTTTCATTTCATTCATTGTGTTTTTAATCAATGCTTGATTCATCTTTGGTTCTTCTAGGTCCTTGTTAACTGTTTCTTGCATTTTGTCTATTCTATTTCCAAGATTTTGGATCTTGGAAATAGAATCTTGGATCATCTTTACTATCATTATTCTGAATTCTTTTTCAGGTAGACTGCCTATTACCTCTTCATTTGTTAGGTCTGGTGGGTTTTTATCTTGCTCCTTCTCCTGCTGTGTGTTTTTCTGTCTTCTCATTTTGCTTATGTTACTGTGTTTGGGGTCTCCTTTTTGCAGGCTGCAGGTTCGTAGTTCCCGTTGTTTTTGGTGTCTGTCCCCAGTGGCTAAGGTTGGTTTAGTGGGTTGTGTAGGCTTCCTGGTGGAGGGGACTAGTGCCTGTGTTCTGGTGGATGAGGCTGGATCTTGTCTTACTGGTGGGCAGGTCCATGTCTGGTGGTGTGTTTTGGGGTGTCTGCGGACTTTTTATGATTTTAGGCCACCTCTCTGCTAATGGGTGGCGTTGTGTTCCTGTCTTGCTAGTTGTTTGGCATAGGGTGTCCAGCACTGTAGCTTGCTGGTCGTTGAGTGAAGCTGGGTGCTGGTGTTGAGATGGAGATCTCTGGAAGATTTTCGCCGTTTGATATTATGTGGAGCTGGGAGGTCTCTTGTGGACCAGTGTCCTGAAGTTGGCTCTCCCACCTCAGAGGCACAGCACTGACTCCTGGCTCCTCAATTTGGGATGATTTGTTGTCTATTCATGTATTCCACAGATGCAGGGTACATCTAGTTGATTGTGGAGCTTTAATCCGCTGCTTCTGAGGCTGCTGGTAGAGATTTCCCTTTCTCTTCTTTGTTCTCACAGCTCCGGGGTCTCAGCTTTGGATTTGGCCCCGCCTCTGCGTGTAGATCGCCGGAGGGCGTCTTTTCTTCGCTCAGACAGGACAGGGTTAAAGGAGCAGCCTCTTCGGGGACTCTGGCTCACTCAGGCCGGGGGGAGGGAGGGGCACGGAGTGCGGGGCGAGGCTGCAGCGGCAGAGGCCGGCGTGACGTTGCACCAGCCCGAGGCTTGCCGTGCGTTCTCCCAGGGAATCCGTCCCTGGATCCCTGGACCCCGGCAGTGACGGGCTGCACAGGCTCCCGGAAAGGCGGCGTGGACAGTGACCTGCGCTCGCACACAGGTCTCTTGGCGGCGGCGGCAGCAGCAGCCCCAGCGTCCCACGCCCGTCACTGGGCTCCGCGCTTTTAGCAGCGACTCGCGCCCGTCTGTGGAGCCCCTTTAAGCAGCGCTCTTAATCCCCTCTCCTCGCGCACCAGGAAACCAAGAGGGAAGAAAAAGTCTCTTGCCTCTTCGGCAGCTCCAGAGTTTTCCCGGACTCCCTCCCGGCTAGCTGTGGCGCATTAGCCCCCTGCAGGCTGAGTTCTCGCCGCCAGCCCCAGTCCTCTCCCTGCGCTCTGACCGAAGCCCGAGCCTCAACTTCCAGCGCCGCCCGCCCCAGCGGGCGAGCAGACAAGCCTCTCGGGCTGGTGAGTGCCGCTCGGCACCGATCCTCTGTGCGGGAATCTCTCCGCTTTGCCCTACCCAGGTACGTGGGGAGTTTCTTGCCTTTTGGGAGGTCTGGGGTCTTCTGCCAGCGTTCAGTAGGTGTTCTGTAGGAGTTGTTCCACGTGTAGCTGTATTTCTGGTGTATCTGTCCAGCATCTATTCTTTTACGTGGATTCCCAAATATTATTCTCTCTCTGGGGATATTAATGTAATGATGGTTTTATTTATTCATTCATTTCTAAAGTTTTCTTCTCCCTTTATAGTGTTGGTTTCTTCCAAAATGATTGTTTTGTGTATGGCTCTTTTAGTCTCTGTTGATTGACAATTCATGGTTAAGAGCCTGGGATTTAAAAGCTTATTGGAAGATCTGAGTGTGTGAGGGAGGCTTTGAACATCACTGAAGGGCGATCAGGCTCTCTAGGTTTTACCTCAGGGTGGGTTAGCTACTCAGGAGAAGTCTGTTCTGTTATCCTACTGGGTGGTAAACGTCTGACTGTGTTTTGGGAGCCAAGCCATTCAGCTTGAAGTATTCACATGGTCACTTACCTGTGGTCTTCTTGGCACACATCGAATACAGACCCTCAACTCTAACTGGCATATACTTGTCCACACAGTCTTTCTTTACCCTGTCAGAGAAGAAACCTCCAAACTTCTGGGGCAGAGATCATTGTTCCAAAGAGTGGACTAGAAAAGTAAAGGAGAGGAAATCTAGTCTTAATAGAAATCGAACTGTTTCTGAAATAGCTTTTTGCAATTTCTTGATTGAATCACTTCTCCTTCACTCATAGTTCCAGAGTTACTAAGTATTGCTGGTTCCAGAATCTCTTAGGATTCTGTGATGGAATGGACTTGATTATCAGCTTTTCTGACTGCCAATTTTGTATTCATCTTTCCTGGATCTCCTAAGTCATTTACACTGGTCCTGCTTTCCAGCTTTCAAAATTCTGTCACTGTTGTGTCCCCTGCTGCTCTCTTCATCTTTATGGATTAAACATTTTTTCCCTATATTTGGCAGGAGTGAGTAAAATTATATGTATGTGTTCGATCTGCCAGCATAACCTTTATATAGATGCTTTATGTTCTTCTTCAAATCTATTTTTTGTAATGATTTCATCATGGTTTCCATTCCTTCTTATTTTCTTTAATCATTTCAAACATGCTGATTTTCTAATTTTTTCACATTGTAGAAATCCTCCAATTGCTGAAGTGAGACTTTATCAAGGCAAAACTATTTTTCATTGTGGTTTATAATTTTTAAAAAAATTAATTAATTAATTTTTATTTTACTTTTTGGCTGTGTTGGGTCTTCGTTGCTGCACGTGGCCTTTCTTTAGTTGCAGTGAGCGGGGGCTACTCTTTGTTGCCGTGCTGCGGGCTTCTCATTGTGGTGGCTTCTCTTGTTGCAGAGCATGGGCTCTAGAACGCAGGCTCAGTAGTTGTGGCGCATAGGCTTAGTTACTCTGCGGCATGTGGGATCTTCCTGGACCAGGGCTTGAACCCATGGACCCTGCATTGGCAGGTGGATTCTTAACCACTGCACCACCAGGGAAGCCCGGTTTATAAGTTTTTAGACTGTGAGACTTTCTCATCATCCAACACACCTCCTCCCCACCCGTATTCCTGTGGGAGTTGCCTGTCTTACTCATGGCAGAAATGTTGCTGTAGAATAATTTTGCATTTCCATCTGCATCTCACTTGCTCCAGACTAGTTTATGTTAATTTCTTAGCTTGAAACTTCTTGCATTTCATAAATCATGTAAATTCGGATTCCTCATGTGTGTGTTTTGGAGGCTCTTACTTTCTCATGGTAGCTTTTTCTTTTGATTATTTGCATCCAGAGAGCTTCCTAACGGTTTGACGAGGCTGGTGGTGCTTCTTGTGCCGAGAGGGCTGTTCTTCCAGGCTCCTGGATTTATGCAGAGTAGCTAGTTCCAGTCCCTACTTTGTAAGGACTCAACACCTTGTGTCTTAGATTGACTTTCCCAGAATCAGGCTGTAAGGTGAGGATCCATGTTAATGTAATTTATTAGTAAGTGTTCCCAGAAAAGTTAGGGGTTTGGAGAAATAGGACTGGAAAGGGAATTTTGTCTAGCAAGGGCATGATATCAAGCAAAGTCCCACCCAGGAAATGTGCTCTCAGGTTTGAAGGGCAGATTTGAAGTTTACATCTTAGAGCCCTCCTCATCAGATGGGATGGAGCTAGAGTATTTATATGCCAGTCATTGTTAAAGGCTTCCCCCAGAGGGATGTAAATTCCTGGGAGGTTTCTGCTTTACTTGAGCTCTCAAAGAGGTTCTAGCAGCGTGAAGCAATTCCCTGCCAAAAATTACAAGTGCTGACTGTTGGAGTGAAAGTGGGCAGGGCAGCTGGGGCACAATGTAGTAAAGAATCCAAAGAAATGCGGGTGGGGAGCATTGCCAGTGCTTGTTGCATCTTTTCTCAGCCCCTGCCCAGGGCTAAACTGCAGCCTTAGCCCGTACCTACCCTGCGTTCCTCCCTCACAGCGCTGCCCTGGCATGGGGGAGAGCTTTATTTCCCTCTTTGCTGGGACTTGGGCATTTCCTTTCTTTTTTATTTAAAAAAAAATTAGAACAGGGTGGTGGTTTCCTCATTTTTCTGCACTTGAAGCACTAAAGTGTGTCCCCTTCAGTATATTCTGTCATGGTGTAGACCTAAGTCTAGTGTGGATCACCTAAACAAGCAAAACATGATCAATTTCACTGTGTGTAAAGTGATGACATGGATGGAGAAAAGAAATAATTTGGATCCTTTCAGAAATTACATGCTAGATAGTCCTAGAAAGAATTGTGGAATATAGTGATTTGGCTTTTAGGTAATATGTTTATTCTCTACAGTCTAGCGTAAAGACTGATTGATTTGAAATTAGGTGCTAGTCTTATGAAATTGCAAACTGGGATTTTTTTTTTTTTTGGCAAAAATTATCCCCTTGAACTTTACATTTCATTTTATTACTAACATTTTTAGGACAATAAAAAGATGTTTTACCAAATATAATTTAATGTAAAGAGTATAGTAAGACTTAAGAGTAAAAAGACTATATCTTAGATGATAGTCAATTTACATTCCCTCCTATGATCTACGATCTATTCCTTTACTTCCTAAGATGTCACAGCATTCTGAGAGACATGGGCAAATAATGCACAAATGAAATCCAGAGTCTTATAATTGTAGCATGACTCTTCTCTTACAGTGTTTGATCTGATTTCTGAGGATGTGCAGCAAGAAATGCTGTGTGTGTGTGTGTTTTAAACAGATCTGAATGGATCTTGTAGTCACTGATTATGTCATGTCTGGATGCTTGGGGCTTAAAACAAAGGATGATTTTCTTCTTAGAAGCACTTTATGTGTACCTCTGTCTAAAATAGAAAAACAAAATGAAGAATGAAAAAAGTAAAATGAATGGACAGGCATGTAATGGACATGAACTCTGGAGTCAGATGTGGCAGGGCTTCTTGCTTTATAGTTCTAGTTTTGCTACCTTCGTCAAGTACCATAACTCTTGTTAAGCTTCAGGTGCCTCATCTATAAAGTGTGTGTGATAATCATACCCACTTATTGGAGTGTGATGAAGACCAGATGACATAATGATGAATTGTACCTAGCACAATGCCCAGCCCCTGGCTAGAGCTCAATAAATGATAGTGACTATGATTATTACTGCATCATTTGTGTCAGACTAAAACTAAGGGCCTAGGTAGTGTGCATCTTTCTGTTACCTACTTCAAAATCAGTAACTTTAAATCCACACAGTATTATAAGAAGTTTGAGTCACGTAACGTGCCTTCCTTCCTCCCTTCCTTCCTTCCTTCCTTCTTCAGAATTTTGTGTTAGATTCCAATTCAGAGTAATATTAAAATATTGCCCTTCCCATCTCAGTCATATGTATGATTAAATCAGGAAATACAATCTTTCTTAAATCCCAATGAAAATTCATATAAATTCACAGAAGCCTCTCCAGGTTAAACATCAGTTTCAGCTTGTTGTTTTGAGAAAACACGGCACTTGCATGTGAAAACAAAACTACTTCCTCCCTTTCAAAAATAGCAAAGGCAAATCATTTCCTAATTCCAGACACCATGGCACTATGTGAATTTAATCTATTAATTCACTATAGACCTAAGCTAAAGCACATTCTTAGGTTGTCATTATAAAATGAATCATAGGTTTAAAGCAAACAAGCCAACAAACACACAAATATAGCCAGAGGATTTGCATTACAAATAGAATTGATGATTTTACAAGATCAACGGGTCTAAGGACATGTTCATATATTAAAACTTGAACACATCCTGCAAGGGTTGGGTTAATAATACAAGTTGATTTTAATATGTAAAGGTTAACAATAACAGGCAAGTGCTGTTCTGTCAGCTTAGCTTATTATTTTTTTTTAACATCTTTATTGGAGTATAATTGCTTTACAATGGTGTGTTAGTTTCAGCTTTATAACAAAGTGAATCAGCTACGCATATACATATATCTCCATATCTCTTCCCTCTTGTGTCTCCCTCCCTCCCATCCTCCCTATCCCAACCATCTAGGTGGTCACAAAGCACCTAGCTAGTCTCCCTGTGCTATGAGGCTGCTTCCCACTAGCTGTCTATTTTGTATTTGGTATTATTTATAAGTCCATGCCACTCTCTCACTTCGTTCCAGCTTCCCCTTCCCCTTCCACGTGTTCTCAAGTCCATTCTCTAAGTCTGCATCTTTATTCCTGTCCTGCCCCTAGGTTCTTCCTAACTATTCTTTTTTTTTTTTTTTTTTTTAGTTTCCATATATATATGTGTTAGCATATGGTGTTTGTTTCTCTCTTTCTGACTTACTTCACTCTATATGGCAGACTCTAGGTCCATCCACCTCACTACAAATAACTAAATTTCATTTCTTTTTATGGCTGAGTAATATTCCATTGTATATATGTCCCACATCTTCTTTATCCATTCATCTGTCAATGGACACTTAGGTTGCTTCCATATCCTTGCTACTGTAAACAGTTCTGCAATAAACACTGTGGTACATACCTCTTTTTGAATTATGGTTTTCTCACGTCATATGCTCAGTAATGGGATTGCTGGGTCTTACGGTAGTTCTATTATTACTTTTTTTTTTCATTTTTATTTTTTATCTTTTTATTAGTTTCTGCTTTATAACAAAGTGAATCAGTCATACATATACATCTGTTCCCACATCCCTTCCCTCCTGCGTCTCCCTCCCTCCCACCCTCCCCATCCCACTCCTCCAGGCGGTCACAAAACACCGAGCTGATCTCCCTGTGCTCTGCGGCTGCTTCCCACTATCTATCTACCTTACGTTTGGTAGTGTATATATGTCCATGCCTCTCTTTCGCTTTGTCACAGCTTACTCTTCCCCCTCCCAATATCCTCAAGTCCATTCTCAAGTAGGTCTGTGTCTTTATTCCCGTTTTAGTCCTAAGTTCTTCATGACATTTTTTTTTAATTCCATATATATGTGTTAGCATACGGTATTTGTCTTTCTCTTTCTGACTTACTTCACTCTGTATGACAGACTCTAGGTCTATCCACCTCATTACAAATAGCTCAGTTTCGTTTCTTTTTATGGCTGAGTAATATTCCATTGTATATATGTGCCACATCTTCTTTATCCATTCATCCGATGATGGACACTTAGGTTGTTTCCAGCTCCGGGCTATTGTGAATACAGCTGCAATGAACATTTTGGTACATGTCTCTTTTTGAATTATGGTTTTCTCAGGGTATATGCCTAGTAGTGGGATTGCTGGGTCATATGGTAGTTCTATTTTTAGTTTTTAAAGGAACCTCCACACCGTTCTCCATAGTGGCTGTACCAATTCACATTCCCACCAGCAGTGCAAGAGTGTTCCCTTTTCTCCACACCCTCTCCAGCATTTATTGTTTCTAGATTTCTTGATGATGGCCATTCTGACTGGTGTGAGATGATATCTCATTGTAGTTTTGATTTGCATTTCTCTAATGATTAATGATGTTGAGCATTCTTTCATGTGTTTGTTGGCAGTCTGTATATCTTCTTTGGAGAAATGCCTATTTAAGTCTTCTGCCCATTTTTGGATTGGGTTGTTTGTTTTTTTGCTATTGAGCTGCATGAGCTGCCTATAAATTTTGGAGATGAATCCTTTGTCAGTTGCTTCATTTGCAAATATTTTCTCCCATTCTGAGGGTTGTCTTTTGGTCTTGTTTATGGTTTCCTTTGCTGTGCAAAAGCTTTGAAGTTTCATTAGGTCCCATTTGTTTATCTTTGTTTTTATTTCCATTTCTCTAGGAGGTGGGTCCAGAAGGATCTTGCTGTAATTTATGTCATAGAGTGTTCTGCCTATGTTTTCCTCTAAGAGTTTGATAGTGTCTGGCCTTACACTTAGGTCTTTAATCCATTTTGAGCTTATTTTTGTGTATGGTGTTAGGGAGTGATCTAATCTCATACTTTTACATGTCCCTGTCCAGTTTTCCCAGCACCACTTATTGAAGAGGCTGTCCTTTCTCCACTGTACATTCCTGCCTCCTTTATCAAAGATAAGTTGACCATATGTGCGTGGGTTTATCTCTGGGCTTTCTATCCTGTTCCATTGATCTATCTTTCTGTTTTTGTGCCAGTACCACACTGTCTTGATTACTGTAGCTTTGTAGTATAGTCTGAAGTCAGGGAGCCTGATTCCTCCAGCTCCATTTTTCGTTCTCAAGATTGCTTTGGCTATTCGGG
This sequence comes from Hyperoodon ampullatus, assembly GCF_949752795.1. Taxonomy (NCBI): domain Eukaryota; kingdom Metazoa; phylum Chordata; class Mammalia; order Artiodactyla; family Ziphiidae; genus Hyperoodon; species Hyperoodon ampullatus. The sequence continues at coordinate 142,536,466 of NC_136917.1, read as the reverse complement.
GTCTTTTGTTTTGCCAAACAAATTTTGAAATTTTTTGTTCTGGTTCTGTGAAAAGTGCCAGTGGTAGTTTGATAGGGATTGCATTGAATCTGTAGATTGCTTTGGGGAGTAGAGTCATTTTCACAATATTGATTCTCCCAATCCAGGATCATGGTATATCTCTCCATCTATTTGTATCATCTTTAATTTCTTTCATCAGTGTCTTAATTTTCTGCATACAGGTCTTTTGTCTCCTTAGGTACGTTTATTCCTAGATATTTTATTCTTTTTGTTGCAATGGTAAATGGGAGTGTTTTCTTGATTTCATTTTCAGATTTTTCATCAATAGTGTACAGGAATGCCAGAGATTTCTGTGCATTAATTTTGTATCCTGCTACTTTACCAAATTCATTGATTAGCTCTAGTAGTTTTCTGGTAGCAGCTTTAGGATTCTCTATGTATAGTCTCATGTCATCTGCAAACAGTGACAGCTTTACTTCTTCTTTTCCAATTTGGATTCCTTTTATTTCCTTTTCTTCTCTGATTGCTGTGGCTAAAACTTCCAAAACTAAGTTGAATAAGAGTCGTGAGAGTGGGCAGCCTTGTCTTGTTCCTGATCTTAGTGGAAATGGTTTCAGTTTTTCACCATTGAGGACGATGTTGGCTGTGGGTTTGTCATATATGGCCTTTATTATGTTGAGGAAAGTTCCCTCTATGCCTACTTTCTGCAGGGTTTTTATCATAAATGGGTGTTGAATTTTGTCGAAAGCTTTCTCTGCATCTATTGAGGTGATCATATGGTTTTTCTCCTTCAATTTGTTAATATGGTGTATCACATTGATTGATTTGTGTATATTGAAGAATCCTTGCATTCCTGGAATAAACCCCACTTGATCATGGTGTATGATCCTTTTAATGTGGTGTTGGATTCTTTTTTTTTTTTTTTTTTGCGGTACGCGGGCCTCTCACTTTTGTGGCCTCTCCGTTGTGGAGCACAGGCTCCGGACGTGCAGGCTCAGTGGCCATGGCTCACGGGCCCAGCTGCTCCACGGAATGTGGGATCCTCCCAGACCGGGGCACGAACCCATGTCCCCTGCATCGGCAGGCGGACTCTCAACCACTGCACCACCAGGGAAGCCCTGGATTCTGTTTGCTAGTATTTTGTTGAGGATTTTTGCATCTATGTTCTTCAGTGATATTGGCCTGTAGTTTTCTTTCTTTGTGACATCCTTGTCTGGTTCTGGTATCAAGGTGATGGTGGCCTCGTAGAATGAGTTTAGGAGTGCTCCTCCCTCTGCTATATTTTGTAAGAGTTTGAGAAGGATAGGTGTTAGCTCTTCTCTAAATGTTTGATAGAATTCGCCTGTGAAGCCATCTGGTCCTGGGCTTTTGTTTGTTGGAAGATTTTTAATCACAGTTTCAATTTCAGTGCTTGTGATTGGTCTATTCATATTTTCTGTTTCTTCCTGATTCAGTCTCGGCAGGTTGTGCATTTCTAAGAATTTGTCCATTTCTTCCAGGTTGTTCATTTTATTGGCATAGAGTTGCTTTTAGTAATCTCTCATGATCTTTTGTATTTTTGCAGTGTCAGTTGTTACTTCTCCTTTTTCATTTCTAATTCTATTGATTTGAGTCTTCTCCCTTTTTTTCCTGATGAGCCTGGCTAATGGTTTGTCAATTTTGTCTATCTTCTCAAAGAACCAGCTTTTAGTTTTATTCATCTTTGCTATCATTTCCTTCATTTCTTTTTCATTTATTTCTGATCTGATCTTTATGATTTCTTTCCTTTTGCTAACTTTGGGGTTTTTTTGTTCTGTTTTCTCTAATTGCTTTAGGTGCAGGGTCAGGTTGTTTACTCGAGATGTTTCCTGTTTCTTAAGGTGGGATTGTATTGCTATAAACTTCCCCCTTAGGACTGCTTTTGCTGTGTCCCATAGGTTTTGGGTCGTCTGTCTCCATTGTCATTTGTTTCTAGGTATTTTTTAATTTCCTCTTTGATTTCTTCAGTGATCACTTTGTTATTGAGTAGTGTATTGTTTAGCCTCCATGTGTTTATATTTTTTAGAGATCTTTTCCTGTAATTGATGTCTAGTCTCATAGCATTGTGGTCAGAAAAGATACTTGATACAATTTCAATTTTCTTAAATTTACCAAGGCTTGATTTGTGACCCAAGATATGATCTATCCTGGAGAATGTTCCATGAGCACTTGAGAAAAATGTGTATTCTGTTGTTTTTGGATGGAATGTCCTATAAATATCAATTAAGTCCATCTTGTTTAATGTATCATTTAAAGCTTGTGTTTCCTTATTTATTTTCATTTTGGATGATCTGTCCATTGGTGAAAGTGGGGTGTTAAAATCCCCTAATATGAGTGTGTTACTGTCGATTTCTCCTTTTATGGCTGTTAGTATTTGCCTTATGTATTGAGGTGCTCCTATGTTGGGTGCATAAATATTTACAATTGTTATGTCTTCTTCTTGCATCGATCCCTTGATCATTATGTAGTGTCCTTCTTTGTCTCTTCAAGTAGTGTTTATTTTAAAGTCTATTTTGTCTGATATAAGAATTGCTACTCCAGCTTTCTTTTGATTTCCATTTGCATGGAATATCTTTTTCCATCCCCTTACTTTCAATCTGTATGTGTCTCTAGGTCTGAAGTGGGTCTCTTGTAGACAGCATATATATGGGTCTTGTTTTTGTATCCATTCAGCCAAACTGAGTCTTTTGGTGGGAGCATTTAGTCCATTTACATTTAAGTTAATTATTGATATGTATGTTCCTATTCCCATTTCCTTAATTGTTTTGGTTTCGTTATTGTAGGTATTTTCCTTCTGTTGTGTTTCTTGCCTAGAGAAGTTCCTTTAGCATTTGTTGTAAAGCTGGGTTGGTGGTGCTGAACTCTCTCAGCTTTTGCTTGTCTGTAAAGGTTTTAATTTCTCCATCAAATCTGAATGAGATCCTTGCTGGGTAGAGTAATCTTGGTTGCAGGTTTTTCCCTTTCATCACTTTAATTATGTCCTGCCACTCCCTTCTGGCTTGTAGAGTTTCTGCTGAGAGATCAGCTGTTATCCTGGTGGGGATTCCCTTGTGTGTTATTTGTTGTTTTTCCCTTGCTGCTTTTAATATGATTTCTTTGTGTTTAATTTTTGACAGTTTGATTAATATGTGTCTTGGCATATTTCTCCTTGGATTTATTCTGTATGGGACTCTGTGCCTCCTGGACTTGATTAACTATTTCCTTTCCCATATTAGGGAAGTTTTCAACTATAATCTCTTCAAATATTTTCTCAGTCCCTTTCTTTTTCTCTTCTTCTTCTGGAACCCCTATAATTCGAATGTTGGTGCGTTTAATGTTGTCCCAGAGGTCTCTGAGACTGTCCTCTGTTCTTTTCATTCTTTTTTCTTTATTTTGCTCTGCAGCAGTTATTTCCACTATTTTATCTTCCACCTCACTTATCCGTTCTTCTGCCTCAGTTATTCCGCTATTGATCCCATCTAGAGTATTTTTCATTTCATTTTTTGTGTTTTTAATTGATGCTTGTTTCATCTTTAGTTCTTCTAGGTCCTTGTTAACTGTTTCTTGCATTTTGTCTATTCTATTTCCAAGATTTTGGATCATGGAAATAGAATCTTGGATCATCTTTACTATCATTATTCTGAATTCTTTTTCAGGTAGACTGCCTATTACCTCTTCCTTTGTTAGGCCTGGTAGGTTTTTATCTTGCTCCTTCACCTGCTGTGTGTTTTTTTGTCTTCTCATTTTGCTTATCTTCCTGTGTTTGGGGTCTCCTTTTTGCAGGCTGCAGATTCGTAGTTCCCATTGTTTTTGGTGTCTGTCCCCATTGGCTAAGGTTGTTTCAGTACGTTGTGTAGGCTTCCTCATTGGGGGGACTAGTGCCTGTGTTCTGGTGGTTGAGGCTTAATCATGTCTTTTTTGTGGACAGGTCCACGTCTGGTGGTGTGTTTTCGGGTGCCTGTGGCCTTATTATGTTTTTAGGCAGCCTCTCTGCTAATGGGTGGTGTTGTGTTTCTGTCTTGCTAGTTGCTTGGCATAGGGTGACCAGCACTGTAACTTGCTCGTCGTTGAGTGAAGCTGGGTGCTGGTGTTGAGATGGAGATCTCTGGGAGATTTTCGCCACTTGATATTATGTGGAGCTGGGAGGTCTCTTGTGGACCCGTGTCCTGAAGTTGGCTCTCCCACTTCAGAGGCACCGCACTGACTCCTGGCTGCAGCACCAAGAGCCTTTCATCTACCCGGCTCAGAATAAAAGGGAGAAAAAGTAGAAAGAAAGAATTAGTAGAAGAAAGCAAGAGAGAGAGAAAGAAAGGAAGAAGGGAAGAAAGGAAGAAAGAAAGGAGGGAGGGAGGACAGAAAGAAAGAAAGAAAGGACGGAAAGAAAGAAGGAAAGGAGGGAGGGAGGGAGGAAGGAAAGAAAAAGAGTGCAAGGAAGAAGGGAAGGAGTGAGGGACAAAGGAAAGAAAAAGAGTGAAAGGAAGAAGGTAGGGAGGGAGGGAGGAACGAAAGAAAAAGAAAGTTAAAGGAAGAAGGGAGGGAGGGATGAAGGAAAGAAAGAAAGGAAGAAAGAAAGGAAGAAAGAAAGGAAGAAAGAAAGGAAGAGAGAAGGAAAGAAAGACAGGAGGGAGGGAGGAAGGAAGGAAGGAAAGAGAGAAATAAAGAAAGGAGGGGCAGAGGGAGGGAGGGAGGAAGGGAAGGTAGGAAAAAAGAAAAAGCAGGTAAAGTAAAATAGAATAAAGTATAAAATATAGTAGCGTTATTAAATTTAAAAAGTAATTAGTAAAAAAAAAACGGACAGATAGAACCCTGGGACATATGGTGGAAGCAAAGCTATACAGAGAAAATCTCACACAGAAGCATACACATACACATTCACAAAAAGAGAGCAGGGGGAAAAATCGAAAATCTTGCTCTCAAACTCCACCTCCTCAATTTGGGATAATTCGTTGTAAAAAGAGGAAAAGGGGAAAAAGTCTTAAATGTTGTCCTCAAAGTCCACCACCTCAATTTGGGATGATTCGCTGTCCATTCATGTACTCCACAGACGCAGGGCACATCAAGTGGACCGTGGAGCTTTAATCCGCTGCCTCCGAGGCTGCACAGAGAGATTTCCCTGTCTCTTCTCTGCTCTCACAGCTCCCGGGTCTCAGCCTTGGACCTGGCCCCGCCTCTGCGTGTAGGTCGCCGGAGGGCGTCCTTTCTTTGCTCAGACAGGACGGGTTTAAAGGAGCCGCTGATTCGGGGGCTCTGGCTCACTCAGGCAGAGGGGAGGGAGGGGCACGCAGTGCGGGGTGGGCCTGCGGCGGCAGAGGCCGGCGTGACGTTGCACCAGCCCTAGGAGCTCCGTGCGCTTTCCCGGGGAAGCCTTCCCTGGGTCCCGGGACCCCGGCAGTGGCGGGGTGCACAGGCCCCCCGGAAGGCGGGGTGGACAGTGACCTGCGCTCGCACACAGGCCTTGTGGCGGCGGCAGCAGCAGCCCCAGCGTCCCACGCCCGTCTCCGGGGTCCGCGCCTTTAGCCGCGGCTCGCGCCCGTCTCTGGAGCTTCTTTAAGCAGTGCTCTTAATGCCCTCTCCTCGCGCACCAGGAAACAAAAGGGAAGAAAAAGTCTCTTGCCTCTTCGGCAGCTCCAGACTTTTCCCCCGGACTCCCTCCGGGCTAGCCGTGGTGCACTAACCCCTTCAGGCTCTCTTCCTGCCGCCAGCCCCAGTCCTCTCCCTGCGCTCCGACTGAAACCCGATAACCGAGCCTCAGCTCCCAGCCCCGCCCGCCCCGGCGGCCGAGCAGACAAGCTTCTCGGGCTGGTGTGTGCCTGAGGGCACTGATCCTCTGTGCGGGAATCTCTCCTCTTTGCCCTCCACACCCCTGTTGCTGTGCTCTCCTCCGCTACTCCGAAGCTTTCCCCCTCCGCCACCCGCAGTCTCCGCCCGCGAAGGGGCTTCTAGTGTGTGGAAACCTTTCCTCCTTCACGGCTTCCTCCCACTGGTGCAGGTCCCGTCCCTATCCTTTTGTCTCTGTTTATTCTTTTTTCTTTTGTCCTACCCAGTTATGTGGGGAGTTTCTTGCCTTTTGGGGGGTCTGAGGTCTTCTGTCAGCGTTCAGTAGGTGTTCTGTTGGAGTTGTTCCACGTGTAGATGAATTTCTGATGTATCTGTGGGGAGGAAGGTGATCTCCGCGTCTTACTCTTCCACCATCTTCCTCCGCTCCCCTATTTTTACTTTTTTAAGGAACTTCCATACTGTTCTCGATAGCGGCTGTATCAATTTATATTCCCACCAACAGTGCAAGAGGGTTCCCTTTTCTCCACACCCTCTCCAGCATTTATTGTTTCTAGATTTTTTGATCATGGCCATTCTGACTGGTGTGAGGTGATACCTCATAGTTTTGATTTGCCTTTCTCTAATGATTAGTGATGTTGAGCATCCTTTCATGTGTTTGTTGGCAATCAGTGTATCTTCTTGGGAGAAATATCTATTTAGGTCTTCTGCCCATTTTTGGATTGGGTTCTTTGTTTTTTTGATATTAAGTTGCATGAGCTGCTTGTAAATTTTGGAGGTTAATCCTTTGTCAGTTGCTTCATTTGCAAATATTTTCTCCCATTCTGAGGGTTGTCTTTTCGTCTTGTTTATGGTTCCCTTTGCTGTGCAGAAGCTTTTAAGTTTCATTAGGTCCCATTTGTTTATTTTTGTTTTTATTTCCATTTCTCTAGGTGGTGGGTCAAAAAGGATCTTCCTGTGATTTATGTCATAGAGTGTTCTGCCTATGTTTTCCTCTAAGAGTTTTATAGTGTCTGGTTTTACATTTAGGTCTTTAATTCATTTTGAGTTTATTTTTTGTGTATGGTGTTAGGGAGTGTGCTAATTTCATTCTTTTACATGTAGCTGTCCAGTTTTCCCAGTACCAGTTATTGAAGAGGCTGTCTTTTCTCCAGTGTATATTCTTGCCTCTTTTATCAAAAATAAGGTGACCATGTGTGCGTGGGTTTATCTCTGGACTTTCTATCCTTTTCCATTGTTCTATATGGCTGTTTTTGTGCCATTACCATACTGTCTTGATTACTGTAACTTTGTTGTATAGTCTGAAGTCTGGGCATCTGATTCCTCCAGTTCCGTTTTTCTTTCTCAAGATTGCTTTGGCTATTTGTGGTCGTTTGTGTTTCCATACAGACTGTGAAAGTTTTTTTGTTCTAGTTCTGTGAAAAATGCCATTGTTAGTTTGAAAGGGATTGCCTTGAATCTGCAGATTGCTTTGGGTAGTATAGTCATTTTCACATTGTTGATTCTTCCAATCCAAGAACATGGTATATCTCTCCATCTGTTTGTATCATCTTTAATTGCTTTCATCAGTATCTCATAGTTTTTTGCATACACGTCTTTTTTCTCCTTAGGTAGGTTTATTCCTAGGTATTTTATTCTTTTTGTTGCAATGGTAAATGGGAGTGTTTCCTTAATTTCTCTTTCAGATTTTTCATCATTAGTGTATAGGAATGCAAGAGATTTCTGTGCATTAATTTCGTATCATACTACTTTACCGAATTCATTGATTAGCTCCCATAGTTTTCTGGTAGCATCTTTAGGATTTTCTGTGTTTAGTATCATGTCATCTGCACACGCTGACAGCTTTACTTCTTCTTTTCCCATTTAGATTCCTTTTATTGTTTTTTTCTTCTCTGATTGCTGTGGCTAAAAATTCCACAGCTACACTTACCAGTCTTCTTTTCACCTCACTTCCAACAAACCTCTTTGTCAAATGACATGACTCCCATTTTATTTGACTTATCAGCACATTCTGTGCTTGCTACTTTGAAATTCAAATCAGTATGTATGACTGCTTACTTAACTTGATGGCTTTATGGCATGCATCTCAAACTCAGTTCATCTAAACCCAAATTCTTGATCATCTTCCTCCAAACTTAAAGGGTCTTCAGTGAATGGCTCAAATCCACTCAGTTGCACAAGTCAAAAACCTGTGGTTTATTCTTGTCATTTTTTATTCCTTTTATCACACTCACCCTGTGTTCAATCACTGTATACTTGTCATTTCTAATTTCTAAATATGTGTTTATTTCTCTTCATTTCTATTGCCATCACTCTAGTCCAAGGTTCTCAAATTTGGTGCTGTTGACATTAGGGAACTGGGTAATTCTTTGTTGTGTGGGGCTGTGCTGTGCACTGTAGGGTGTTGAACAGAATCCCTGGCCTCTACCCGCTATATGCCAGTGGTACCACTCTCCCTACTTATGACAACCAAAAATGTCTGCAGACATTGCAGCATATACTCTTGGGAGAGAGAGGGATTGTGGTGTAAAATTGTCCTCATTTGAGAACCACTGCTTTGTCTAAGCCACCATCATTTCTTCCTTGATCTGTTATAGGCTAACTGATTTCCTAGTCTCTGTATGTGATACCTTTCAATCATTTTTCATCTATTGCTACGGTGATTTGAAAAACCTGATAACCCATAAATCTGTTTACGTCATTCCTCTGCTCCCAAAACATGAGTGTTGTTGCATTGTTCTTCGAATAAAAGCCAAATCCTGATATGACTTGTAAGGCATGACTCAATCTGCCTCTACCCATTGTTTTATATATATATATATATTATTGGAGTATAATTGCTTTACAATGCTGTACTAGTTTCTGCTGAACCCATTCTTAAGCCTCCTTTCACATCCTGTCCTCTCTGGCAACCCTGACCATCTTTCAGATTACACTCTCTATCTCAGATCCTTTGCACATGCTGTTCCCTTGTCTGTAATGACCTTTGTTCTCCTTGCTCTGTCTCCTCATTCCCATTTGGCTTTGCTAATGTTTATTTGTCCTTCAAAATTCCCTCTGTTTTATGCTATTAACACTCCGTAGTGTTAGTCTTTTTCATAGAATAGACTTCTCCATAGTCTTCGCAACATGTATTGATGTACATAATTGTGTAATTGAGTGTTTAATGTTCCTATTCACCTCTATAAGGATAGGGACCATCTTCTTTTGATTCAGCAATATATCTCCATTGCTTAGGAAGGTGCTTTACTCATAGCACTGAAAAAACAGTGGTTGAATGGATGCATTAGTAAATAAGTATGAATGTGAGGTATATAGATGAGTTATTGAATTGCTCTGATAGGAATGTATTATTCTTGTGATTGAATTTTGAAAATTAGCGGCATTGTATTAGTTTCTGATCTACTCAAAGTAAATTGCTGTGAAAAATAAGATGTTTTAACATGTTTTGAGTTTTTAGGTTTAGGTGTGCTATACAATATTTCTTCCTTTTTTTTTCCTGTCAGCCTCTGGAGGGGAACTCTAGCCTGGATGTGGAAGGATATGTAAATTTAGCTGGTGAGATAAAAAATTGGTACAGTGAACTATAAGATAGTTGTGCGGCTTGCCTACAAATTTCTGCAAATTCCATGTGTATTGCTATTGATATACTGCAATAAAATTACCTCCCCCACTGGGAGTTGGCTGAGAAGAATTTAGTATTTAATGAAAGGTTGGCTCAGTAAGTCCTATTTTCCAAATCAGAAAATAAAACTTTAAGAGGAAGAAATTTGGACAATTGTTCCATGAGTTTGTAGACATTAGGGCTTGGCTTGACACTGCTTTTAATTACATAAGGGTATTGGGAATATGGTTAATGAAAAAGGATGTGACATGAAACTTGAATAATTTTAGGTATTGAAATGTTCCTAGTTATTAATACAATAATCAACACTTTTAGGCAAAGTCTAAGCATATTATTTTCCCTTTTCCATGAAAGTAGAGAGAAAGCCATAGATAAAGAGAAAGCAGATGTTTAATAACAAACAGTAGTAATCTGCAGTTGGTTAGCTTCATGAATATCCATCTTAAGGAAACATATTTTCCAGTAAAGCTGTCAATACTCCTGAAACTACTTTGGGAACTCTAAAGGGTATTTTGTCATAACCCTATAATGTCTGGGTGTTATAAGCTTCTGTCTTCACTGCAATCTGGGTGTCATTGGGCTAATGATATCATCCATACAGATGTACAGTTGAGTCTAGAAGCTATGTTCCTCCAGTGATTAACTGATGTTCTATTTTTTCTCTGTAGTGTGGGAAACAGAATACTCTGATATGATACCTCAAAAAATAAATGCCAATGTACTGGCATATTCCTTCGTTTTTTTAATTGTAAACATAATGTCACAAAATTGAAGAAAGATTTCCTCCCAAATAATACCTATGATCTCACTATTCTAATAAAACAAATTTCATGTTTACATTAAAAAATCTATTCCATATTTACATGCATAATTGCATACTATTTTATGATGGTTATATTCCATTTCATCAAATCAATGTGCAATAATTTAATTAATTATTCCCATTTATTTAACTTATAGATTACCTTGAATTTGTATGTTTATGTCTTTTGCCCAATTTGGGAAAGTTTCATTCATTATCTCTTCAAATATTTTTCTGCACCAAACTCTCCTTTTCTTTCTGGGACTCTGATGACATGACTGTTAGCTTTTTTGTTTATATTGTGCCATAGGTCCTTGAGAGTCTGTTCACTAAAAGAAAAATCTTTTTAATTCTCTGTTCTTCAGACAAGATAATTTTAGTTGATCCATCTTTCAGTTTACTAATTTTGTTCCTCTATCATTGTCATTCTCTATTAAGTTCATCCAGTGAGTTTTTATTTTGGTAGTATATTTTTCTTCTAAAATTTCTATTAGGTTTAAAAAAATAGCTTATACTTAAGATTTTTTTCAAGCCTGTTGTGTAATAAATTATCCACCCAAATTTACTCAAATTCTGCTCTGTTTGTATCTATAAAATTTATGGACTTAAATAAAATGTAAGTTTTAGTAAGTCATTATTAGATATAGAAGTCAATTTTACATCCAATACAGAAGACTTTTTTTGTGGTGTGATATATTGGAAATATGAGTAAGATTCCTAAAAGTTAGCATTGAGAAATGATCAGAAGAAATACTGGAATTCTAGGGCTTCCCTGGTGGTGCAGTGGTTAAGAATCCATCTGCAGCTTCCCTGGTGGTGCAGTGGTTGAGAGTCTGCCTGCTGATGCAGCGGACACGGGTTCATGCCCTGGTTTGGGAGGATCCCACATGCCGCGGAGCAGTTGGGCCCGTGAGCCATGGCTGCTGGGTCTGCGTGTCCGGAGCCTGTGCTCCGCAACGGGAGAGGCCACAACAGTGAGAGGCCCGCGTACCGGAAAAAAAAAAAAAAGAATCCACCTGCCAACGCAGGGGGCCTGGGTTCGAGCCCTGGTCTGGGAAGGTTCCACATGCTGCAGAGTAACTAAGCCCGTGCAGCACAACTACTGAGCCTGCGCTCTAGAGCCTGTAAGCCACAACTACTGAGCCCACGTGTCACAACTACTGAAGCCTGCATGCCTAGAGCTCATGCTCCACAGCAAGAGAAGCCACCACAATGAGAAGCCTGAGCACCACAACAAAGAGTAGTCCCCACTCGCCGCAACTAGAGGAAGCCCATACACAGCAATGAAGACCCAATGCAGCCAAAAATAAATAAATTAAATAAATTTAAAAAAGAAAAAAAAAAGAAATACTGGAATTCTGTTTTCCAGTAGCCCAGAGAGAGGTCTCTTTGGGCTCCCTTGTCTAGGAAAACAAATTGAAGAAAAAGTAAAAGGTGAAACTTTGCCACAGTTTTTTGGACAGTGGATAGACTAAAATGTGATGGTTATGATTTGTTAGTTTCTGGTTGTCCCTGAGATAATTTTTTATTTATTTTTACTTTTTTATTGAATTATAATTGACATACAGTATTCTGTTAGCTTCAGATGTACACCATAGTGATTCTATATTTTTATACATTATAAAATGATCACCATAAGTCTAGTTACCATCTGTCACCATACAGAGTTACTGCAATATCATTGACTATATTCCCTATGCTGTACATTACATCCTTGTGACTTATTTATTTTATAGCTGGAAGTTTATACCTCTTAATGTCCCTCACCTATTTCACTTATCCCCCCACTTCCCTCCCCATGGATGATCACTGGTTTGTTCTCTGTAACTATGAGTCTGTTTCTGTTTTGTTTTGCTTGTTCATTTGTTTGCCTTTTTAGATTTCACATATAAGTAAAATCATATGCACTTGTCTTTCTCAGTCTGACTTATTTCACTTAGCTTAATACCCTCTATATCCATCCATGTTGTCACAAACGGCAAGATTTCATTCTTTTTATGGCTGAGTAATAGTCCATTTTATATATATATATGTGAATGTGTGTGTGTGTGTGTATGTATATATATATATGTATACACACACACACAGACACATCTTTATCCATTCATCAGTTAATGATAACTTAGTTTGCTTTCATCCTGAGAGGATTTTTAAAATAATGAATTCAATCCAGTTTTTTGATTTACGATCCTTCTTTTCCTCTCTTTTTTCCACCAGTGCTATTGAGGACTTACTCTAAATAAGCCAACCTTAGGGAATATAGAGCTTTAAAGATGCCATGCCTTTTGAAAGTCTATTTAGGAAGCAGACGTGCAGACAGAAACGGAATACAGTATAATAATTATTATAGTGAAGGTAGGAACATGTGTGCTGTGAGAGGAAAGACCAGAAAGTGCAAAATCGGCTTGAGGAAGGTAGATCAGGCTTGGCAGAGAATGCATTTCCACCAAACCACAAATATAAGTTTGGTATGTTCAGGCAATGTGCCTGTAACTCTTCATAAAGTCAGAGCAATTCTGCCTGCATATACATGGACCATGACTGCTGTATTGGTCAAGTTTCAGTTGCAAAAACCAGAAACCATCTGAGTTAGTTTAAATAGAACAAGATTTAACACAGGAAACTGGATGCTTTCCATTTTATTAGAAGAGCTGGAATACAGGCTTTGGGCCAAGCTTCCAGGAATGAGTCTCTAACAAAGACCATAGAGCTGGCTTGTCAAGGGGGTTGTATCCTGTGCCATGACCGGCACGTGGGGGACTTCTCCTTCAGGTTGGGAATCAGCCTAACTGTTGTTGCCAGTACACACAGCCTCAGCAGCAGTCCAAGGATCAGAAAGCCACCACCACAATTGTAGGTTCTAAAATCACACCCTCTGTCATCCATGCCAACAGAGTGGATTCACTCTCTTAACAGCTATGAAATGAGGGACCAGTCAATCACTACAACTTCTGTTACTGTTGTAGTAGAAATCCAAATACCTCTACCACCAGGCTTGCCAGTCAAAATACTTGAAGCAGTGGAAGAGTGGTCTCTATCTCATTCTGCTATCCAAGTCTAAATTACATCTGGGTCTAAATTACATTTGGAAATTTAGCTGCAGGGGAGTCTGAGAAGTGTCATTTTAGTTTCCCATTTCTGCATTATAGGAAGGTACATCTAAAAGAGTTAAAAGGTTTTTGAGACAGTTATTCTGCAATACCTATCTCTCACAGTATCTGCTATAGGTGGTAGAAAGATGAATGAAGTAGATGCCCAGAATTCTTCATTCTATGACTACTGATATCTTCAGTGTAATCACTTTGACATATTATTTGCTGTTTTTTATGATGTCTCTTTCTCAATACTGGTGTAGACTCTTATCTTGGATTTGTACTGGAGCTTGTGGTTTTGTTCATTGAATAGGTTTGATTATGATGAATATCTATTGAAAATGAATTTGAATACTGGAAATAATACTAAATAATGGTGAATAAGATAGATTGTCATAATAGGTAATACTGTTTAGATTGAAAACATTCACACAATAAATATATTGTCAGCCAAACCATTGTCATAGTGAAAAAAACAGTCCTTGTGTGGCAGTTCAGGCCAAGTGTTCAGGCCAAGTGCCTCACCCTTCACTACCTGCAATGCCTCAATCATTAACGCAGGTATTTATTGAACTTTTAATATGTGCAACAGCTGTGCAGTGTTTTACATTTAGAACTTTCATTTGTGCTTTCCTTTATAGCTCTTTTACAGTGTGCCTTCCTTTATGTTGTCTTATTTTGTATGAATAACCAGCTTATTTTTTAAAAAGGAACTGAGACCTAGAGATTTATTGTTAAGAATGCCAAGCAAAATGAATAGTTCTATTGGATATTTTATTTTGTGAAATTAATTTCATATGACCAATACCATTCATATTCCAAAACTGAACCCATTTTGTCTTCACTTGTGATTTTTGACATACATTGTTTCTGGGTTGTGTTAGAAATTAGAAAATTCTGACTGAAGATCTTGTTACTTTCCTGTGAATTATATGAAAAATGTCATATTCTATCACTAGTGGCTGTTATCGTTAAACGTTGAACAGCTTCCTTGGAAAGATTTTTATATAAGATACCTTACATTTTATTTTCCTCAAAATGGATTGAATATTATATTTCTCTCATTCAACAATAAGTCTACTTGACAAACCACACAAAATTTTTTTTGTTATTTTAGAGTTACACTCACATTTAAAGACAAAGCTGCTGCTGCATATGTAATTTCAATTGTTATATGTGACAAAGGTTTTATATTTTATTGACTCCATCTATATATATATATTTTTACTACTGTTACTCACTATGTACTATTATTTACCTGTTCTAAAAGGGACAAAATAAGGATGAGTTTATTTTATATTTTGATAAATTCTAACTTTTTCTAAGCAGATTTTTTTTTTTTTGCGGTACGCAGGCCTCTCACTGCTGTGGCCTCTCCCGTTGCAGAGCACAGGCTCCATACACGCAGGCTCAGCGGCCATGGCTCACAGACCTAGCTGCTCCCTGGCACGTGGGATCTTCCTGGACCTGGGCACGAACCCGTGTCCCCTGCATCGGCAGGCAGACTCTCAACCACTGCGCCACCAGGGAAGCCCCTAAGCAGATATTTAACAAATGAATTAATCTGCATACCAGCTATCCTACTTCTGATTCTTTCTTATTTTTACACTATTAATGTTTTTTTAAAAAACTGAGGGAGTTGGGGCTTCTCTGGTGGCGCAGTGGTTGAGAGTCCGCCTGCCGATGCAGGGGACACGGGCTCGTGCCCCAGTCCGGGAAGATCCCACATGCCGCGGAGCGGCTAGGCCCGTGAGCCATGGCTGCTGAGCCTGCGTGTCTGGAGCCTGTGGTCCGCAACGGGAGAGGCCACAACGGTGAGAGGCCCACGTACCACAAAAAAAAAAAAAAACAAAACTGAGGGAGTTGATATAATTCTAGTTAGGCTATTTCTAAGCCTTTCTTTTCTTGCTAAAAAGCACCAAAAAAAGAAAGAAAGAAAAAATCTCTGTTTGTATCTTTCAAGCCATTCATCCATCCATCTTATTTATCCATTGGTCCAATTTTTCTTGTTTATTTTGTGGTGAATTGCATAATTCTAGATGTTATAAAGGATAAATGACTATAAAATAGACTATAGAAATCTATTATCTAAACGGAAATCAGTAAAAACAAACCAAGAAAACCAAAGTCTATTTTTAATAATACTGCATTGCATATTCAAAAGTTGTTAAGAGAGTAGATCTTAAAAACAAAGAAAGCTGGAGGGAGGAGTCAAGATGGTGGTGTGGAACATGCGGAGTTAACATCTCCTCACAACGAGGGCATCTGCTGGCCTCTGGTGGGGGACTCTGACACCCAAAGAGACGGGAGGGACCCC